>NW_024504786.1:8146273-8521428 GCF_017590055.1 Onychostruthus taczanowskii
GCGGCCCCGGGACCCGCTCCCCGCCCCGCACTCCCGCAGCTCCGCGGGCTGTGACGTCGTGCCCGTGACGTCACCACGACGTCATTACCTTGAAGGCGTGCGCCTCGAGGCCGAGCGGGCCCAGCGCGCTGCGGAGCTGCTCCGCCACGCGCCGCTCCATGGCGGCAGCGGCGCCGCGCGGGGTACCACGGGAGCGGTAGTTCCGGCCCTGCGGGACCCCCGGCGCGCATCCCCGCGTCTCCTAGGAGACGGCGCGGCGCGCAAAGGACTGCGGGAGTTGTAGTGCGCGGCCCCCTCCCCTCTGCGCGGGCTCGCCCGGAGGGGACTCCGTGTCCCAGCATGCTCAGCCAGCGCAGGCCAGCCCGGCTCCCCGCGCGGCTCCCGGCCTTGTGCCCGTCCCTGACACACCGCCAGGGATCAGGCGTCTTTTCCTGACCTCACACTCTGTGGGAATGCCCCACCTGTGCTGTGGGAGGTTGTTGTTCACTGAAACAGTGAGGCCTCTGTGCTGGCAATCCTTTCTCCTTCCCCTTCCGAAAGATTCTTTGCAGATTCTGTATTCCCTACCACCTGCCATACTGGAGACTGAGCCTCAGATTTGGATGTCCTTACCTTAATCTTTATAGCTGCTTATCACAATCTTTATAGTATTTGTGCAATGCTCTCCAGCTTGTAGTCCTGGGTTTTATGAAGTTCAGGACAACAAATGTGTACGTTCTTGGAGACAGAACTACCTCAGATATGCAAACTTAGTGCTTTGTGCAGTTTCCTTATATCTTCTAGTACCCCAAGAGTTCCTCCTTATTATATCCATGCCTTCTCTATTGGGAGGGCAGATGGATCCTGTCAGTCATGTTTAGAATTACAGTTTGTTGTTTCCAGATCTCCCTGTATTTCCAGCTTGTGATGTTAAATCAGACCACTAACTGTGTTCTTTCTTGGACTAAATTGCAAGTAATCCTCGTACAAAATCTGTTTCCACCCATCCATTCATATAATTGAATATTTCAGTCTATGAATTGACTAAAACAGGAGAAAGAGCTCCAGCAGGAGCAGATCCATAAGCTATGAAGTAGTGAAAGTAAAGGCAGTGGATCCAAAGCACTGATAGCTGCAAGAGCCTCTTACACAGGTCACTTCTTGTCTAGGTTTCTGAAGTCCTGCTGAAGAAAGAACAGGCTGAGTGTAGCCTGGCACAAGGCTGCTCCATCTCCCTGCTCAACAAAGATAAAGAGCTGGATATAAGGCAGAAAGGGCTTTTCATCTTTCATGCTGGTCATAGGAGGGTTTTGCCTATGTTGGCATGTTATATGCCCAACTCCCTTCTTTTCCTCAGTTCTGAGATTTTTCTGAGGGGCTTAATGCTGTGCTGGATCAGAGGCTGCCTCTGGAAAACACTTGGAAGTGGTTGTCCCCTCTCTCTCAGGTGAGCAGCCACAAAGCTCAGTCTAACAGTGCACAGTCTTACAGTTTGTACAAACTCAGGGTGGAAGCGTGGAGCACTCACCAGATCTCGCATCAGAGGGAGGGGACACCCCTTCAGGGAACCTGGGGATGCCCAGGTCCAGGCACGCTGCCGGAGCACAGCGCAGCTCCCGGGATTCAGGCGCAGCAGCTGCCTGGGAGCTGCAGGAATGTGTCACAGGAGGGTGCTGCTGGCTGGCGGCTGCTCAGAGCTCTGCAGGACAGCTTTGCTCTGGAAATTGTTTCCACAGGCGCTGGGTTGGCAAGCTCAGAGATGCTGGGGACTGATCTCTCATCCTGCTGTTCCTTGCCAGCTGTGCCTGCCTGTGGAGCGCAGCTCACTCCCGTGTGTGGCTCTGGATTTACTGATGCAGGAGGTGACAGATTTGGCAGCTCTGTGGGGTGGGCTCTTCCATTTCAACCCTGAGCTGGCAAGGCTGGAGGCAGGTTTGACTCCTGTGTCTGCCCTGTCCTGGAGCTGATCTCAGGCTAAGTGCAGGCAGGGTGTTCAGTCCTTCTGAGGCAGCTCACGGAGGGAAGGGCTGACAGCACCAGGCCTGCCAGAGCTCATTTGGACAATGCTCTCAGATGCACAGGAGATTTTTGGGGTTGTCCTACGCAGAGCCAGGAGTTGGACTTGACAATCCCTGTGGGTCCCTGTCACAGCACATGCCACAGTCAAGACAGCCACGATCACAGTGTCACCATACAGCACAACCCCACACCCCAGCAGAAGGCTTCAAGCACTCACCATTTATTGCCCTTCAGTCCAGCCTTTTATTCCCCTCATCTTACATGCCTCACGCCTGTGTGCCTCAGTTCCCTTTGGTGACAGGTCAGTAACCTGGGCCCTCCATGTCCCTCTACCTTCAATGCTGGTCACCTGTCCTGCACAGCTGCCACTGGGGATGAGGCTCCATGGCAGCCCCACTCCCAGTCACCACAAACTGGGGGCCTACAGGTCCTTTCCAGCACAGGACGTTCTGTGATTCCAAAGGGCAGCCTGTGGTACTGAGATGTTTGTATCCTGAGGGCTGGCATCATCTGCTCATTCCACGTGGGCGTGGAGGATGGGTACCTGCTGTTCCCTTCACAGCTGTCCTTGGAGCTGTTCCCTGAGCCACCTCATCTGCCTTGTTTCAGCAGGAGTGTTGCTGTCTCCTGCCCAGGCCCTCTGTCAGGGCAGTCTCCTTGCTGCTCTTTGGACAATATTTTACTTGCACTTTACTGCAATTACTGAAATAATTGGTGAGTTTAAGAAGAGGTGCTCGTTTGAAATGCCTGAGCTCTAATTCCTCCCAGTTTCCCCATCCCTCACATTCCTTTCTCCCCGAGCTCAGCCGGTGGGAACTGGCTTTGTTTGTGCCTCAAACCTCTGCTGGCTTGGCCCTTGCTCTCCCCCACCCCTACCAAGGGCTCTGCCCTGCTCCCTGGAGAGAAATGAGTGACATCTCAGCTTCCTTGTTGCAGATCCTTAGATCTTTTTGGCTGTGTTTCATTGTGCCCTCTGTCCAACCCCAGCTGCCCTCGGACAGCTGCCAGATGTCCGAGTGTCACAGGTCTGGCTGAGAGTTCCTGTCACTGTTTCCAGCGTTCTCTGCCCCTGACAGCTTTGTGCTACACCAAAACAGCATCCAGAGAATATGGTTCACTTCCCTGGGGGAAGGCAGCAAAACGTCTGTGAGGCGTCTGTGTCCCAGGTATGGCTTTGTGGTTTTTTCTATTATTAGGAAAAACACAACAGTCTCATTCATCTCCCTCAGGCTAATGCTGCTGTCACGTGGCATACACTGTGATTTGGTGTTAGCATGAAGCATTTATAAAAAAAAGATCATTAGTTCTCATTGTTCTCCACAACAGTAAATGATGAAGACACAATGTTGTACTGATTGTAACAGAAGGGCTTTTCCTTCTGCTTTCCATCCACAGCACTTGAAACCTTTTTCTGACCCTGGCAAGGAACAATTGCTCTGCATTAGGCAGGAACCTAATGTGAGAGAGAGAGACTCACACAAATTGTTTGAACAGTCAGGGCAATTTAGTAACTGAAATGGAGTTAAAAGACATCTTAATTCCTTGTCAGTTTTTCTGATCTTTCTAGCTCTTGACCACAAGCATATAAATGTCTGTTTTTATTAGTGGGGAAGTATTGGTGAACACTGAGTCTGGAGGTTAATGTAGACTCATTATTAGGTTTTCTTTGATAAAAAATATTGTATCAACTTGGTGAGATGGTTTCAATAATGCAACTTCATTGCAGTTCTGCTGTAATTAAATATTGATTTCCTATTTCTTTCTATAAAAACCTCATGCCTTCCCTTATTATGTCACCCTCCCACCTGTTAAGCTCTGATTTCATGAGACGTTGTCTGTGCTGTCAACATCAGCTTAAAATGTTCCAATCTCTCTGCATTTTCCTGCCCTGGCCTCACAGCACGTTGCCTCCCAAATTTCTGCCGCTGCAGTTGTTGGTGTGCTGTAAATCTGATCAGGGAGCCGAGCTGCTTCTAACAAGTGCGTCATTGTTTGGGCTTTTTTGTTGGATTTTTTTTTTTTTTCCCCTGGAGTGGTGTGTTTCACAGTGCTGCTGCAGGAAAAAATTGTGCTGGCACATTTGAGAGAACAATGTGATCAGGGCTAGGTGGGGAGGCAGAGGTTCTGCTGCCGGCCTGTTCACCTCTGAAAACACAGCTGAATTGCTCAGCAGAGCTGCCTTCTGCTGCATGAGGCACAACTGTGGAAACCCCACCAAAGTGGTGCCACCCCATCCTCACCCCAGAAACTGTTCCTAAGTGTCAGGGACTGTCAGTGTTATCCTTCAATCAGATTTACAGTCTCTGATCTGAAAGATCAAGTGAGAAGTCCCTTCTGGAAGGAAGTAACATCCATGGCACCTGCAGGGAAAGAAGAGATCACAGGAATGATTTCACACTTACTCCAACATTAGTAACAGTCTGGGATATGGTTGTCCAGCCTCTGGTTTAGAGATCTCGTGGTAAGGTCAGGTACTCTGTTCTCCTTTTCCAACACAAACTGACCCCTGTATGGGAAGGGTTTGGCATTGTGGCTGTGTCTCAGAGCAGAAATGAGGTGGCTGATTCCTCGTGGTTTAAACCTGAATGATGTGGAGCTGGCTGGAGCTGTTGATGCCACAGACAGGTGAAGTCCAATGCCTGAGCATTTGTGCCAGTGTGTTCTCCTGCCTGTCGTGGAACCTGTTTTCTCTGTCTTGTGCCACTGCTTGTACCCATGTAAGAATAAAAAATGCTATTAAATGGAATAACAGCAGTTTCTCCAAGTGTAACAGGTGTCACAAAAAGTAGGCAGAGGATGCTTAGACTCAGCAACTCTATCCTTGAAATTTTGGCCTGATCTGCTGTTTTTTAAATTTCTTTTAGAGAGAAGCAAGAACTTGCTGAGAGAGGCAGAGTGGTTCTCTCCATCTTTGGCCGAGGTTCCCACCCCAGACACTTCAGCTCCAAGGAGCTTTCCAGTGCCATGGAGATCAAGGTACCAGCAGGTAAGTGTGGCTGGATCCTGCACCCTCAGGATCTTAACAACCTGGAAGGGTTTTCTGCTGTGCTGTGGATGACAAAGCTCTGCTGCTCAGGGCATTCCAGAGGTCATCCAGATGAGAGGCTCCTGCTGGGCCCAGTTTTACTGGGAGGGCTGAGTATTATGTGCCTAAAGGCAGGAAGACAGTGCAGTTTGGAGGAGTGGCCTAGCACTTGGGCCAGATTTAAAGCTTAGTTCTGAGAGCAGCATTGCTATGCCAGGACAGAGGTAACATGTGTGTGCCTGTCTGTTCTTTCATCCTCCCTCCCCATGCAGTGTCAGGGTAATGAAAAGCTGCATGTGAGGGCCAATGATGCTTATCACTTCCTCTGACAGTGCCAAGATACCATTTTTTAATGTGGCTCCATTTCTGTTTTGGTGCTGACACACAGCCAGTGAGAAGGTGAAAATTGCTCACTTCAAGGTTTGCCTCTCAGCCTCTTCATCCTTTTGGATTTATGTCTTGCTTTTGGGATATAAAACCCTCTTATGTTTGCATTAATACTTGGCATTAAAAGAAATGGGGAACAAAGGGCTAATGTTCCTTTAAAATAAAGAAATTCATGCCCTACTTTAGTAAGATGCTTAAGATTCTTGTGAATGGAGGCTGTAAGGCATATTAAACTGCCCTGTGTGCTGTTTTTCCAATTTACTAATCCTGCTGATTCAGACTTTACTAGCAAACCCGCTGCAATTAACTGCTTTGTAGATGGAGTTGTAACTTGTCAGGTTGCTGTTAGGGCAATGCCTGAAGAGCCTGCATGTCCCATCAAAGGGTTAAGCTTTTCTCTAACATTTATTCTGAGGCACGTGCCAGGTGGGGACTCTTATACAGAGCTTTACTGATCAAACGTTCAAACAATTTAATAATAAGCAGCTAGGTACCAGTTGCTGTACTATTGTAGCAAGTATTTGCACATAGTAGCACCAGAAACCCTGCAGGACTTATTATGGCAGGGGCACCCAGGAGCTGTGTTGGCAGCTTGCTAGCCTGGGACACTTGGAACCACGGGCACCTTTTTATTTGAGGTTACATGGCTTGTGAGGATGCTCATTGGTATTTCTGTTTCAGTGGGAGATAAATGAGGATGTTTTTAATAGGTTTTGAGATGATTGCACAATGAACCAGCAGTGCTGGAGGGAATAGACACAGACTGCTGCTGTTCTCAGGCCTGGCACATGGGGCAAGAGGGCTGGGAAAGGATAATTCTTTGGTCTTTTGGTGTAGATTGTACATGTATCTCCAGGCTGTGTTTTGAGCTGGCAGAAAGCAGTGCTGGAGAAGTGGCTAGAAATAGCTGGAGTGATGATCTCAGCAATGACCTGCCTGGGCTGGAGCTGCATGACCTTTAATGTTAACTAAAAGATGCACTCTTTAGTGTCGGGAACAACTGAAAAATGGAAAGGATATTGGCTTCCCTGGGTGGGCAAACTCCTCTTGACTTGTTTGTGCCCTGGATTTTCCACAAGTGGAAGCTGTGAGGTGTGGGGCTGATCCAAGGGGGGCAGCTCCAGGAAGGGAAACAGCCATTTGGAGAAATCATTCACAGACTGCCCAGTCCCACACTCGGCCAGAGACCTGAGCTGTGTTTGCCGTCTCACGCCCCCTCGTTCAGACCTGCCCCCTCTACCCTTTCTGTGTGTTCTGCTCTCTCTTCAGGGGACAGACACTGGTGCAGGGCCTGATTTGTGAATTGTCAATCAGCTTTGGCAGCTGCCAGCTGGCTTGCAGACAGAGAGATGCTGTGGTGCTTGGCTGCAGTGGGGGTGTTCCTCCAAGGTCAGAGAATTCCTAGCTACAGTTCTCTGCTTCAGCCCTCTCCCATGGGATGGGATGTATGATTCTGTCTTCTGAGCTTGCACTTGGTGGACCAGAACAAATTGAGAGAATTTTGTGTGTTTTCTCTACTAATGCCTTCAAATGTTTACGGTTTTTTTCTCCCATTTACAGTTTTTCTCCCAGTTATAGTTTCTCCCAGTAAGTTTTGTGTTATGTTGGGCTGTTCTTACACTGGTGGCTATCTAAAGCTCTGGGATGTAGGGCTGAGCTTGGATTGTTCCTTTTAGGGAGACTATGCACAGCAAGAACAGAACAGATATAGAATGACCACAGATTTACCCTGTCACAACCCAATATGGAGCAGCTGACTTGACAAGTGCTGGTAAAATGCTTCCTCTTGTGTGCCACAAAACAGGTGGAGAAATGTTGTTATTTGAACAGAAAATTCCATGACGCTCAGAAGGGGGAGGTTGCTGGTTTGTTTTATGAGAATAGAGTGCCACAGTGACAGAAGAGGGCTCTGTGAAATTTCCTTATGTGGTTTGAATTTTTTTATTCCATTTCCCTCTGAGATAACTTAATTTTATAATTGCTGTCTATTGAAGGAGAAGAGAAGAAGTGAATGAATGACACCAACTTAGACTCTGTAAAATAAAGGGTGCTCTTTTCCCAGTGCATCTCTTAAGTCCTTTGTGAAAACAGGTTCCCTTTCTGCTAGACAGCCACAAATATTTTTGTCCAGTTGCCTTCCACCTAAAAATATTGAGATCCTTTTGAAAAAGTGGGCAAAATTTCTCATCCTGCCCCTAAGATTATCAGAATGGAAATTGAAGCAATTAGCAATTAGTGTTTATTTGTCTGTGTGATCAGAAGGCATAGCCAGGACTAGTGCAAAGGAACACTTTGCCAATTTGCAATTGTCCCTAGTAAAACTCTTCTCAGTCAGAATCAAATGAGTGTCTAAATCTGGCTGAAAGTGATGTTCAAGAACCCATGAATCTGGTCTTGTACCAAGCAGAACCTGTAATTCAGCATCAAAATCTTCAGGACATAACAGTAAATTTTTAAGAAAACACTGATCAGAGCTGACTGATTATCCCTCTTCCTACTGGACCCAAGAAAGATCAGTGAAAGGAAACACTCTAATGTTTCTGAGAGTCGTCCTGTGGCAGCTGATGTGTACTTCTGAAAGAGAGAGAGGATTAAAACAGGGGAGGAGAGAAGTTACCCTGCGGGAGATTGTCAACAGATGTTCCATTGTAGTTCAAAGAGAGCAAGCAAAAGGCTTCTGCTGCAGGGATATATTAATTCTGGGCAGTTCATCACAGGGAGACCTGTTTTATGACTGGGAGGATACCTCTGGTAACTAACTCAGCTCTTTATTTGATCTGAGGGTGGGGAATCTGCTCTACCTGTAAACAGAGAGGGAGCTGAACAGTAGGAACAAACATGTACTTGTTTTCTTGCAGCTGTGACCACTGTCAGTCTGATCAAGATCAAGCTGGTTTTGTGGTTCAAGGGGTTATTTGGCTGATGGGTCATTGAATAGGAAAAATATTACAGAGGAACTAAGGCTAACCATTGTTAAACTGCTGGGGCATGTGATGCAGACCTGTGTTGAGTATCAAGTACACTTACTGGACAGGAAGTGGGAACAAGCACAAGGAAGACTGCAGGCTGTCAGGCAGATGAATAAATCAATCCCTTTGTATTTAAAATGCACAAGATTATCAACCTATCTATTCTTCCTTCATGTAGTAGTTAATGATTTCTTATAAAGTCTTACCAATGTTGCAGAATTAACTGTGGTGGGGGATCTAGCTCACAAGCTCTCTATCACCAGGCACAATTAGAAGGTCCTTTTCTTGGAGCTTCTAAGTGATTACTCTTCTGACATTGTTTTGAAGTTGTGCTCTGGATGAAGGTTGATTTTTTTCAGGTCTGTGAGGAAACATGACCCATTTAGTATTAGAGTGAGGAAGAGTCTTCATTAAAATGTGTTTGGGTGGGGAACTTTGAAGCCCGTTGTTACCTTACAAAGTTCTGGGAGATTAAAACAAACCAAACCACAAACAATTTTGGGAAACTGCTGGGAGATTTTGTATTTGCAGTCATGGTCTTCCAGCTTTGCTTATCACTTTGGTATGTATCAGTAGGACTGAAAATGTGGCTGTTTTATGGACAGTAAGTGCATGATTTCTGTTTTCTTTGTGGGGGATGGAAAGGAATATTGGAAATAAGATTCCTGTCTCAGCAGTGAAGCAGAGGTAGCAAGCACATGAACATCATGGGCAGAGGCTCAGGAGGTGCACTTAGAAAAGCTGTCTCCCTTCCCCCATGACAAGTCCACATTTATACTGACTTGATGTAGTTATAGAAAATTAAGTATAAATAATGCAGAGGTGTGCAGCCTCCTGTTTCCTTCACAGGTCTTTGGGAAATGACAGTAGGCATTTCTGTTCTCCCCTAGGTAGAAGAAGAACACTGGCTAGTAAAATTGTCCAGGTTCTGTATAATTTCATAGTCTTCATTACTGAAAATTTACTGCTCTGCCTCCCTGGCTTGCTTCTGTAAGTCCTGCTCCCTGGATCAGTGGAATGCCTTTTTCATTCTGCTTTAAGTGGTAACAAGCACAGCAGACTGACTCTTGTCCATGGGAAATCCTTGTGGGATGATCTGTCTTACAAGACCCACACACTGCCTTGTCCACTCCAGTGCTCCTCGTGTCAGTTTGTCTGTCCCTGAACACCCTCTGTAACCTTATTTACAGACTTGCAGTGTGGCATGATGGTTTAATACAGTGTCTAAAGCTAAAATACAGACACTGAGACATGAAGGACAGCTGAGTGGGCAGAGAAATGGCATGAAGCACAAGTAGCCCTGCCCATGGCACAGCAGCTCTAGGACTGTCACTTTTCAGCTTCTCAGATTCCCTTCCCTTCAAAACATGGGTCTGGAGAGAGGAGGGAAGGTCAGAGGAGGCAGATGGGTCTCAAACTCTGGTTTTCTTTTACCTGTGTTTCTTTCCTTTCTATTTAACTTTAAACCTCAGTGATTCAGTTGATTCTTGGTCCCTTGCTAATTAGTAATACAATCGCGCCTTAGCCTAAGAGGCATTAAAACTAAACCCCATCAGAGGCAGCAGCTGTGTTCAAGGAGAAATGCATAAGCTGGCAACAGTTGGCTTCTGGTTCTGTCAGCTCTCTTTGCTGCACAGGAAAGGTGAAGCCCACACAAGTGGCCCATGCTCCATCTCCAAACCCGGCCACCCCAGAGGTGGCATCGTCTGGCTGGAAGGTCAGAACTTTGTGGCACAAAGCTTTGTGTGTCCCAGGGGTGGCTGCCTGCACAAGCCTGTCCTGCTGCTGCCTCCCCAGCTAACACAGCCCTGCTCTGCTCAGTGTGCTGAGCAGAGAATGAATCAGCTCTGAGTGGGTTTGGCGGTAAAAAGGCAGAGCAGAGAACACTCCAACATAAACCACCAGAATAATGCTGACTTTAGACCTGAGAAGACTGGCTTAGTTGTGGCATGTTTGTTTTGTTTTGTATGGTTGTGTGTTGGGACAGGACTGAAATCTCTGCAGGGTTTAGAGTTCACCCTCATGTCTTCAGATTACTCAGCAAGCACTTTGCTAGGCTACAAAGTCTTTGTTTGCTCTCCCCTTGCTCTAGATCTTCCAAGGATTTGCTTTTCTAGATTTGTTGTGGGAACTCTTTAGAAAACAGCATAAGCCAAATTACCAAGAAGTTTCACTCACCACATTTTGCTTTTGCAATACAAAATCTTTAATACAAGCAATGTATGACATGAGCTGACTGATTTTGCCAAAGCTTTTTAACAGCTAGGAGAGACTCAGCTCAGGAGAGACTCTCACCAGGTCTGTAGCAGAAGCTGGGCTTTTGAGCCCTTTCCTCCCTGTGGGTCTGAGCTCTGAAAGGAAAGAGTTCAAAACATCTATAAAACTAAACAAAAAAAAAAAAAAAGTGCCTTTCAATTTGCTTTGTCTGCTGTACTAAATAGCATCATGAAAGAAGCATGACAGATGCTATTTAGGTTTGGATTAGGCTGGCTTTCAGGATATTTCTGTAAATAAGGTTTGGGGTTACAGTTGACAACATGAGAATATCTCCAATCAGAGGCAAAGGAAGAGAGTCTAGAGGTGTAGATTATATTATTTGGTCTAGTGTGGTTCTCTAATACACATTTAATTTGATTTAACTGTATACATATTAATCTCAGTCGACCCAGACCAGGAATGACCCTGACAAGAAGGAACAGAGGCAGGGGGTGGTGTCCTTCTGGACTGTCAGAGCTGTGGTTCATGGCTGTCTGGCATTTTCTAGTTATCAGCTCTGTGAGTCTTTGTGCCCCAAACTGCTGCTGTTTATCTATGACAGGATTGATTGTGATCTATAAAAGCTTTTCAGTTAGATGTTTGCAATGAAAATATGAGGGCTGAGACACTTTTGGCATTTGTAACTTTATTGCAGAAAAAAAAAATCCACTATCAACATATTTTACAAACATAGTTGCACTTTGGTGTCGGGCGAGTTTTTCCTCACCCCTTTCCCCTTCACAGCGGTGCATGGGAAACCAGAACAACCAGCCTCTGCCCTTTTGATTGTGTGCAGACACACTTCCCAGATATGCCAGCCTGCACCAGTTCCAGCCAGGATGGAGTTCTATTTTCCACCACTAACTTGCCAACTTTGTGCCGAAAACCAGCAGCACCCTGCCCTCCGGCAGGGGAAACAAGTCTGTAGCTAGGGAGATCACTCTGTGCAGACAATGCTTGATACAAAAGCTTTGGAGTTGTGACAATTGCTCTTTAGTTCTCAAGCAATTATAGGAGAGAACCAACCCTCTTCCCAATTTTACTGGGCATCAATGCACAGATGGAAGGCCAAACTGAAGCCCAACTGCACTGCAGCCATTTGTCAGCCACTCTGGAAGCAGCAGCACAGGCAGGAGGAATTACTGCCTTACCCACTTCATCTATTTGACCCAGACCTGTTCTGCTCCACCTTTGGGCTTTCCAGGTAACTTGAGCTCAGCTGATAGGGAATGTCCCCTTTCCCTGCTATGACAATAACAGCACTGGGAAGAAAAAAAAAAAAAAAAGGTACTTTTGCAAGTGAGGCCTGGTATCTGTCCTTTGTGGGGTTCAGTGATGTTGCTACTGAAAGGAGAGGAGAAAGTGAGGCTCGTAGAGCAACGTGGCAGATAAACTCTAGCCCTTGCTGTATCCTGAGGGAGCAACTGGCTTAGTCAAAAATCAAACACTCTAGAGAAGGCAGGTGTTTCCATTTTCCTGCAGTCAAATGTGAGTCAGAAAACAGGAGCAGGTGTAATTACATGAAGACTGTCATGTCACACACACTCCAGTCTTTCTGAGGCAAGGGCACCAAAAGCTCCTCTGATTTACACTCAGAGGCTCTGGTCTATGGGTTTCCTTGAGAGGCCTCAAGAGCCTTGGATGCAGTCTACAGCAGTGATATTTTGAGGCAAAAGTGCAGAATCTAATCAGCACAACACCAAGAAAGGGAAGGGGAGGAAGGCACCTACATCCAGGATCTGTCCTCATGACAAGACACCGACTGGCTCAAAAGACCAACATCAGAAAGTAGAGGAGCTCTGACCTTGCATAGCACAGGAGGGAGAGCGAAGCACCAGCTTTGTACAACAACTTCCAGCAACCAGATGCTAGAAGCAAAATGGGAGGTACCTGAGGAAAGGCTTGTGTTAGCCCAGGCAGGGAAATGGACTAAAGCATTTACTGAGCCTGGGAAAGGAGTTTACACATATGCCAAAAGAATCAAGTGTAGGAGACACGGTTTCCTAATTATGGTGAGACCAAATTAGTGTGTCTAATTGGCAATAGACAGTCCTATCAAGCTTGGTTAAGCTAACATTATGTTCAATTTCCTCCCAGCAACTTCAAAGCAACATCAAGTAGCAGGGGCACTTCTCCAGTGGCCACAAAACTCTTTTTTCCTGGTTGCAGAGAAAAGGTATGCATCTAGGAAGGAAGCAGAGTAGTCTTTTATCCTCCTGTAAGTGTTTCAGGATGGGTAATACCAATCCTGGGACTAAAGCTGAAACAAGAACAAAAAAAAAAAAAAAAAAAGTGCAAGAAAACCCCCAAAACAAACAACCTTAAAAATACAGAACAAGAGGGAGCCCAAGAAAACTGATTTCCACATCCTTGGCTTCCTCAGAAAACAGCAGTCTCCTTTGCTGGCAGGTGCTGACACCACCAGTGTTAAGAGCCCTAGTCTGAAATACCTCCCCACCTCCTCTGAAGGCAGCAGCCACCAAGATCAACAGAAGAGATCCATGCAGAACACCATGGCAAAGGTTGTCTTGGCTAATTGGTTGCCACACTAAAAGGAGGAGACACCTCTTCAGGGCAGTGTTTTGAGGAGAAAAGGGTCAGACTTGGGCTCTGATTCGCCGCATAGAAACTTCAAACACTGAACTATTTAAAACGTCTAAAACCAAAAACCATCTGAAAAGGATCTTTCAGTTGTGTGCAAATCACAGCCCCTCATTCCTCAGCAGATCATCTGGGACCAAGTCCTCAAGGCCTTTTCCTCTGGGCAGTAGACAGCCTGGTTGCCTAGTAGCTGTAGAGGGAGAGAGGGGTGTCCTCCATCATGTCATCCTAGAAGCAGAGAAGAGGGTGCTTTAATGAGATGTCTGCACGGTGGTATCATGGTCCCAGCCTGGGAGACTGCTGTGCAGGCAGCACAGCCTCCTCAGCCACACCTCACAATGGGTCATGTGCCCAGCCATCCACCTAAACGCTGTCACTGTGCAGTTCCTGGATCTTTGGATTGTCAGTCTCCCTCCTGCTGCAGTATTTGGAGAGAAGAGGTGTGTGCAGGAACTGCCTGCCTGCTGCAGGGATGTGGAAAACTCTGGCTGTTGAAAACTCCACACAGCTTGAAACAGCATCAGCTTGCTTCCTTAGCTGCAGTACTCCTCTGTTCCAGAAAGTTCAGGGAGTTATATGCAGCTTCCCCAGAGCTAGACCAGCCTCTGGAACCCTCATATATTTTTATATTCCCAAAGGGTCAAACACAGACAGACAGACAAACAGACAACCTCCCTGGAACAGAGCATAAAATCTGCTTTGTCATAGTTGCAAAGCAATTATATCAGAAAACAGGAGGAGAGGTTAGGAAGGTGTCATTTCAGGACAAGCCTGGATGGAGCTCTCCTTCCTCTCTCTAACCTCTCAGCATTCCCCTGCAGAGTGAGGGGAAGGCAGAGAGCTTCTTTAGTGCCCAGCCTTGAGACTTGCTGTCTTGACTCAAACCTTGGATGGAAGGAGAGGGACCTAAGGAGGAACAGGAGTGTGTGATCAGCATTGGTGCTGCTGCAAATACCCAAAGCATTGCTAATGAAGGAGAACTGCAAAGCAGTCAGTGGAGCCGGCCCACACGGGGCTGGGCTGAAGGCAGGACTCACCATGGGCAGGTCCTGCAGGCGCCGGAACTCCATGCGGTTGTTGTGCTGGCGGTATCGCAGGAAGCCCACCAGGCCCAGGATGCCCACCATGACAATGAAGACAGAGATCACAGTGATTACCAGGGGGTCAGCCCTCGCTTTACCAGCCAGATTGGGTAGCTCTGCAAGGAGACCAAGGGAGAGCCTTAAAGGGCTGCAACAGCAAAGCTTTGTCTTTACTGGTTCTGCTCAGTACAACCAAGAGGCAATTTGAGGTAGCTCCAGCCCTTTGCCAAGTTTTGTGAGAACAGGTACAAAACAATGACAGACTCTATCTATTAGGCTGGAAGAGACCTCTGTGATTATCAGTCCAACCTAGAACCTAACACCATCTTGTCAACCAGACCATGGCACTGAGTGCCACGTCCAGTCTTTCCTTAAACGGTGACGCCACCACCTCCCTGGGCAGCCCATTAAAAGCACAGCATTTACCTGAATTGTCATCATCACCAACATCCAACACAGAAGTCTTCTCATGCCTGGGCTCCAGTGACTGTGCCAGTGCAGGCGTGCTGCTGGGAATGGCAGCTGTGCTGGCAGACGTGGAGCTGGTCACGGGGGGTGTCACCGTCACACTACTGGAGGCAGTAGCAAAGGACGTGCTCCGTACAACGGAGATGGGAGCAGAGGAAGTTCTGGCCTCCACAGTGCTCTCCTCTGTGGCACCCACAGGGCTCGTTCCTGGCTTGGTTTCAGACCTTGCTGCTGTGGGCCTCAGGGTGTGCCCATCAAAAAGCCCTGACTGAGAGCTGTTAGTTGTTGCTGCAAAATAGGAACAAAGAGTTATTTCAAAGGGTCCAGTGCAAGCACACTGTTCTGTGGGACTGGACAAGATGGAAGCAAGATTGTAAGAAAGACTGCAAGAAAGACTGCTGGGACTATAGGAATAGCAGCTTATTGTCAACTGTTTGGAAATCAAGCAGAGCCTTTAGCACAGCCATAGCTGAGCCACACTATAACCCACAGTGCTTAGAAAGTCCTCTCAGTTTTCCTATCTGCCAATCCGCAATGTCAGCCAACCTCAGCTGGGCCCACAAGGCCTGTCCTTGGGGACAAAGGACAAACAGACAAGCTTAAACAACTTTACACACAGCTGGGGATCACCTCCCTCTCATCCCTCCTTACAGGGAGCACAAAGGGGGCTGCCCAAGGACTGGGTAGCATCATCCCCTGAGGCTGTGAACAGCAGGACCATGTGACACAAGCCAGGGAAAACAATGCACTTGTGCAGGAACACCATGAAAATCAGTGATCAATCAGTATCTGCCTTGCACTGGGGTGTGTGACAGCCTGGCAGGCCCCAAGATAGACAAAATTGGGATTGCAGACCCTATAGGCAGTCCCCATGCTGCCCAGAGGGATCTGAAGGTAAGGTAGGGTTTCCCGTGGTTGCCCAGGGATGCATGAGCTGCCACTTGTACTTGCCCATCTCCATGTTTTGTGTTAAGGGAGGCTCCCACTGAGCCCCCAGCCCTGATGCCAGAAAGGGCCAGCTGGGCAGTGCTGCCAAGGCATGTTGTCTGTGATTAGATATATGAAGGATGTCCCTGCACACAATCAATCAGAAAGCAGCCAGCACAATTAATACAAAAATTAATGATGTTTCCAAAGAGGATGCTGAACTAACATCCCTACAAATAAGTTGCACTGAACTGGCTCTGCTTAATGTCTCATTCCCTTCTTCTCCCGCTCTCCAGTTAGCAGAAGAGTGCTCAGACATTTCAGGTTGTGCATCCTTGAGGCAGGACCTTGTGCACAGGCAGTAAAGGCAAAACCTCACCTGGCACAGTGCTCAGAGGAGACGTGGGGGTTGCACTGCTGGCATCATCTGTTTCTTCAGTTGTGCTGAAAGGCTCTGTGGCTTCATGGCTGGGCTGGTTTTCTTCCAGAGTGCTGGCAGTCAAGGTAGGGGAGGGGATTTCAGTGCTGCTGTTGACTGACAAGCTCATGTTGTCATGCTCAGGACGTGTAACTGTGATGTCCCCAGGACTGGCAGTAGTAGAAGCCTGCAGTCTCTCTGCCTTGGAGCTTGCCATGGGGGTGGTGGGGATGAAGGCATCATCCACCTCTGTAGCACGGGCACCCGTGGCACTGAGTGTTGCAGCAGTCAGGTTTTTCTCCAGGCTGGTCTGAGGAATGGCAGTAGTCACTAGGCTGAAGTCAGAGGCTTCCCTTGGCTGAAGCGAGGTTAGCGCTGTGCTAGGAAAAGGTGACGGTGACACCAAGGCCTCTGCTGTCTTCTGACCCTCTGCTGTGGAACAGAGAGGTTTGTCAGAGATCCCAGAGTGAGAGGAGAAACAGAGGGGAAAGACAGAAATGGAACTTCACTATCCCCTTAATTCCAAATCCAGCACAGTTTACACTTGGGAAAGGGATTCAAACAGCTCCTCTGTCCTCTGTTTTTGAGGCAGGCACCTGTTCTAGGGGACTTTTTCTTTACCCTCCTATCTCCTCCAGCAACTTTTAAACGTTTTTAGAGGATTTGGGTTTGTTAAAAGTATCACCTGAGAACTGATTCTGTCAGAAATTTAGATAAGTCTTCTTTGGGTCATTGAGAAAGAGTCAAAAGTGGTGCTGAAAAAATACAAGAGAGGAAAATGTGGAAGAAGACTCTCTAGCTCCCCATGCCCAATGAAGCAGAAAGAAGTGATATTTAAAAAGACTGTGGATGGCAAAGGTAAAGCACATATTGTGAGTCACCTTAGCAGCAGTGTGGGATTCTGCTGGAGGGAAAGGTGAAATGGGTAGCAATAGTACTACAGTTAACAGGGCTGGGGTGTGCTTTGGAAGCTGTCTTTGTGAGATATTTATGAACACATCACCACCATGAAATACAACTGTTGTCATAGAAATGGGGAGCTACTCAGCCTCCCAGCAAAAAGGGGCAGCTTCCCTGAAGGGAACCTGCAGCAAGCAAGGATCCCCCCAGATCCACAGCTGCTACACAGTGTGACAGCATGCAGGAGGAGGAAAACCAAAAAGCTCTTACACTGCCTGTTCATAAACACAGATCCTGTGAGGGTTTTTCAGAGTATAAACAGGAAGAAAACAGAGAAATGTAGCCACATCAGGATGGACTCACCAATTTAAAAACGTCTCATAGTCAATATTGTGACAATTTCTGTTAGAAGTTTCTATCCAAGCCACAGAGGACTGATGAGCTAATTACAGAAAAAAATAAAGGCACTGAAGCAAATGCCCCTTCTCTCCACAGTGAAGAAGCATCCAAAGCAGATGCTATCAGCAAGAAACATTCATCCACCAGCAAAGCAGCCCATTCTTATACTGTTTTGGGGAAATTTCAGCAGTTTTTAAAAGCTCTTCAGAGCAGATGGAGTTATCAGAGCTCTTCTCTAGCTACAACATTTAACAGGCCCTAAAAAAAGACACAATACATGGCTCTCTCAAGACCTTTGCAGTACCCTGACCAGCTGGAGAATGCAAAGCCCTGGAGCAGCCTGATGGAGCTGCGCTTCCCCGGCCCGGGGCCCCAGTCCATCCCTCCTGGGGGCAGGGATGCACAGCCCTGCTCAGCACATTCAGAGAACGAGCTCTCACAGGGAACCCCAGCTGAGACAGCTTAAACATGAAGACCAAAGGCCTAAATGATGCTCCCTTTGGCCTCGCCTGGATCCAGACGTGCATGGCCAGAAGATGCCTCCAAATAAAGTGAGCTGCTCTGCCATGGAGCTCAGGTGTAGGATACACCAATACTCCTGGAAGGAAAAGAGCTGAGTGCTGGGTCTCCTGGGACCAGGCACCAAAAGGCCCAGGTCTTCATGTGACAATTTCCAGCCCTAAACACAGAACTTCTATTGAGTACAGGGTGGGATCCCAGCAGCCCCGGATGCTGGCTGGGCACTGGCGGATGCTTGCTCAGTAAACATCCCACTACCTGCTCCTGCTCAGCCAGAGACAGAGATGTGCTGTCACCCTGGGGTAAACAGGAAAGGTGGTGGCCAGGTGCCTGGCCAGTGGCAAACCTGGCTATGTGCTGCTCTGAATAGCTGGCCTGTGTCCGGGACAGCCTCTCATGGGGTGGCACATCATGACTTGAGTCATGCAG
Organism: Onychostruthus taczanowskii; assembly: GCF_017590055.1. Taxonomy (NCBI): domain Eukaryota; kingdom Metazoa; phylum Chordata; class Aves; order Passeriformes; family Passeridae; genus Onychostruthus; species Onychostruthus taczanowskii. The sequence goes on from NW_024504786.1 coordinate 8,164,652, forward strand.
AGGAAAGATTTGTGGAGACCCGTCTTGCACAAAGGCCTGAGCAATTCTGCAGCCATCATGCCAGTTTCTGACCAGAAAAGTCATAGGCAAGATGGGTGCTAATGTCTTTACAAGCAGCTCCATGGGTGAGGGTCTTTAGGTGAAATGGGTCCTAATGTCTCTACCAATACCAACCTCAAGGTGCAATGTTCGTTGCAGAACCCAGTTTGAATTTCTGGCGGATCCGCAGAACCCAGATAGCCTGAACTTTGGGGGAAAATGGGTGATTTTATGCACAAAAGGAAAGTCAGAGGGAAGGCACATGACTCTGGGTCTTACACAGCAGGACACCTCCCCGCATGCCAGGAACTGGCATCCCTGCCACGAGGTGCTGTGGGACAGGAGGGCTTGTGGGGACAGGCAGGTCCCCCCACCCTGCTGCATGCACAGCTTCCTGCTGTTCGCAAGAGGGAGAGCCAGTGGGACTGGCATTTCCCTAAGCTCTTCTCTCCAAAAAGCCACTTGGCCTATTCCCACAAAATTATCTAGCGTTCATCACTGAGAAAGAAAATGGTTCCCGGGTGGATGGGCCGCTCTGGCTCTGGTATAACTGTGGTGTGAAAAACCTGGTTTGTAGAGAATTGCAGAAGAGATTTTAAATTAGCAGGTGAGGAACAAGGGACTATGGCAAGTGATGATGGCACCTCAATTAGCAAGTCATCCAGCCCAGCCCAGCCCAGCACACCCAGCTCAGGAAACAAAAGAGAGCCTAATCCAGACTAACATTCTAAAAATTCAAGACATTAAGAGATGATGGTGGGAAGATACAGAAGGCAAAAGCCTTAGAATGGCCAAGGAAACAAAGGACTGAGTAAATCCTGATCACCCGGGGACAGGCAGACAAAAGATTCCCATCACTCATCTGTCAGCTCCTGAGGGGTAAGGGCACAGCGAAAGCCAGCACACAGTGACCAAGCAAAGCACCTGGGGAAATCCCCCAGAGGTGCAACTTGTTCCTTGTGAGCCGTAGGTGTTAAAATGTACAAGCACCGAGTTTTACTTCAGTTTCAGTTTAAAATAAAACCACTCCTCCAAAGGGCCTTGCTGCAATGCCACAGCTTTGTTTGCCAGTTTTATCATCCATCCAAAAGGGCAACCTGCTGTACAGAGGGGAGAGCAGAGCGCTCTGCCTGTGCCTGTGCCGGGGCAGACCCAGCAAACCCCGCACGGGCTGGGATCCTCAGGGGTCCAGCTCCTGGTCTGCTCTGCAGCTTGGTACCCAAGAGGTGGGGAAATCCCCAGCTCCAGCGCAGTTGTTGCTGCCCCAGTCACTGTGTGCTGATGGTTTTAGCTGTTTATCAGTTACCTATAGGGATGCAGGTCAGAGCTCGTTCCTCTGGAGTTTTCCTGGAGAAGCTCTGCTTCCTGCACCACATGCCAGGAAAGCCACGGTTGTACTGCCTAAGGCAACCCCCTTACCAGCTTCAGGAGACAAGAGGGAACCATGTCCTTGTTTCAGATGCAAATGGAAAGAGTTAAGTGTGAATGCTTCACCTTTTCTGTGCTTCTCCAAGACCTGATAATTGCAGCATCCCAGGACAGCTGGTAAAGGTGCACTCACCCTTGAATCCATAACAGAGCAGCTACGACTGTCTCAGGATCTGTAAGCAAGACCTCTGGCCATAAGAATATCTGCTTCCCTGACAGCGGACCAAGGGTGAGCTTGCTTTGGTTATATTTCAAGGGGAAGCAGAGCTGGTCCCCTGGCTACAGCCCCACTCCTGCCCTGTGTCTGTGCTAACCCTCCAGGCTCAGCCTGTGCTGGTGAGAACCAGAGATCCCAGACCACATTAGGGCAGGGCTGGTGGATTTGGAGCAGCAGCTCCCATCAGACTGTGCTGACTGCAGTGACCTCTGTCTGGGAAACAAGAGGGGCAAAGGAAGAGAGTGCTCCCAGGGGAGGAGGGATGCAGCCAACCAAGAAGCAGCCCCTGCCTTGGACAAGGGTGGGAAACACTCCCAGATCTTTGAGGGGAGGGAGGGCTCTGAACATCAGCCCACAGCTTCGACCCCTCTTCAGCATTGTCTGGCAACACTGAGGGACCTCCATGTATAAACCCAAGCCCCAGAACAGACATGGTAAAATAATGCCAAAACAGAGAGGAGTGAAGGAAGCCAGCTCTGCGGGAAACGGGGCCATTCCTGCCTTATGCTCCCAGCCCAATATTCAGGGCTGGGGCCAGGTGAGGGGCTGAGCAAGGCTTGCACACGCAGCACAGAGTCACTGCTGTGCCAGGGTAGTCACAGAGTAGGGATCGTGGTCTGCAGCCTCTGCCACAGCAGCCCCCCCACCATCTATTTGCTTCTCAGAATAAAACAATAACATAGAGCAGGGCCTCAGCTGGACAAGCCCCTCAACAAGCTTCTGCCACAACCCTCCTGCCTCTCTCAGCACCATCCTCTGCACCCTCCTTCCTGTCTGACAGGACAGCAGCCTGAGCTCCCCAAAGGCCAGCACCAACCTAGTTCCAATCCATAGACATGAACACTTAAAAATCCCTTTTAGGATGAGATGAAGGCGAGGAAGCCCACAGCAGGCTGGCTCCTGGGGACTGAGGGAGGGCAGGGCAGCAGGGTGCAGGCTGCAGCCACCACTGGAAAAAGTGCAGAGTCCCAGGTGAGAGCTAAGCACAAAGATGAGAAAGATTCCCCCAGGATTTCAGAGAAAGTGCCCATGGGAGCAGGACTCCCTGGTGTTGATGTATCCTCCTGCACAGGCTGTCACTGTCTGAGGACAGCACCTCACTTAAATCAGCTTCCTACAGAATGCATGTCAAACCACTGCTCTGATTCATTGAAAAGGCACCCAAACCCTTCTACAATGCTATTTTGGTGCACTAAATGAATTCAATTTCCATTTAAGTGTAACAGCTCCACACGCAAACAACCTAGTAAAATGGAAAAATACAATGTTTAAAAAGTAAAAGCATAAACTATAACCTGTATGTATCGAAGCAGTTATATCTTATTGCTTGGCAAATACTTCATTAAGTGTAGAAATTATCTTTTGTTGCCAGTTATTACATTTTATGGTTACCAACCAACAGTAATTAGACAATCTCTTCAAGGAAAAAAAGCTTGAGTATAAATGCAAATAAAACCATATAGTGGGATTTAAAACCAAGGCTCTTCATTTCATTTAAAAGCAGCACTGGAATAGCTCCTGATTAGATACTAGCTGAGCCTGATCTCTTTTCCTGGAATAACAATAATAAAAAAACCAAATAAGCAGCAGAAGAGATTTCTGGAACCCTTCAGGAAGGTGCCAGATCCACCCAGGGATGCTGTAGAGCAAACACCATCATGGTGGCGAAGCAAGCTGGGAGACAGGATCCAGTTCAAGAGCCAGCTGCTTTGTAAGCTCAGCTCCATTGGATAGTTTGCAGGACCTCGATGGAGGCAGGGTGCCAGAGGGCTGCATTTGCCACAGGCTCCAGTGCTCTCCCTGCCAGGGCTGATGCCCTGTCCCCATCCCCATCCTGGCTGAGAGAGGCTGAACAGACTCCCTCTGCTCGAGGAGTCCAGGCAGGAGGCGTAGGCAGGCATCCAACCTTGTAGCCTGCTTGGGGACCACGTGAAGCTCTTCATGGCAGCAGTTTAATTCACTGCACCCCTCGTGGCCTCTGCGAGCTGCTCTGCAGGCACCAAAACTGGGGGTGCTGAACCGGGGGTGCTGAGCACCCATTCAGCCCCTGGAGAGCTGCCAGGCCAGGCACGCTGCAAAGCGAGGGCTGAGCTCAGGAACAGGAATAGAAACCAGCTCTCCTGACTGGGAAGGCAGGTGGCCACGAGCAGAGCACGAGACGGGGGCAGATTAGATACGGGGTGCTGAGCGAGTGTGGCACTGGGGAGGGACAGCCCAGCACCCAACCTGCCCAGGCAGGCAGGGAGATGACTCCTCAGGGATCTGTGGATCCCGGCCACGGGCTTGAACCACGGGGAGACAAAAAGGGGAGGCAGTGCTACCACCTGAACAGATGGCACTGCACTAGGAACCAGGACAACCAGGACAACTGGCCAATGGTGGCAGGGCAGAGCAGGGCTAGCAAGAGCTGTGGGAAGAGGGATGAGCAGCCCTGGAAACAGCACTACAAATGCCAAGCACAGGTAGTTCAGTACTGGTAAACCCATAAATAACAGAGAAACAGCACAGCCCAGAGCACACAGTAGTGGGGCAGCACCAGCCTGATCACTGCCTGTAGGAACAGCAGCCCAGGGTGTCACACTTTGCCTGGCCCTGCCACATGAGACCTTCCTCACCCAGCCAGGGGAGAGAAATGCAAAAAACTTCTTTCCTATGGGTTTGCAGGAAGATTTATCACTGATCCCCAATTTAGAGGTGAGGGGGCTTCTCCCAAATATCTGTGGCAGGGAAAAGGGAGAGCAGGCTGCCTTGCTCAGCACCACTGTCAGAGCAGCAAGTTATTTTCCACGGGCCACATACAGCTACGGAGCACCTTGCTTGGCAGGAAGGTGCCTGGGAGACTCCCATGCTGTCTGGTTTTGTTCCTCAGTAGGGGACTGAGCAGTGGTGAAGACTCCTTCACCCAGAAGCTGCTGGGCACACCCATGGCATGCACGGCCTGGGAAGCCTGCCCTTCTCCCGGGTTGTGTAACCCCAGTAATACAGCAACAGCAGGGAGCTCTGGCATCAGACAGCCTGGCCCTGCTTACCAGGAGTCACAGCTGCAGTGGAGGAAGCATTCACATCATTAGGAGAAATTAATAAGCCAGTTGCCTTAATAGCAGCCCCGTGTCAGCAGGGAGCCTACTCTCCAGTGCAGTGTGCCATGAACTGGGGGAAGTTTGGACATCAGGAAGCCTGTCCAGCCCTGAGCAGCCCCCAGGTCCTTCCAGCAGTGTAACTGCTGGTTCCATGGGCTCTGAGGCTTGGGGAATGCATCCTGCCCTGCCCTGGGCAGCCTTACAGGGCTAAGGATGTAACCCTAGACCTCAGAGGCACTGAGCCCTATGGAAGCTGCTCCAGAGAGCATCGTGGGGATGATCACAGACCAGTGGAAAATCCTGCAGCAAGAACTGTGTCTGCCCACCCAGAGGGTCTAGGTGGAAAGGAAGGAGTGACAGGGGCTTCTGTACTTTAGATCATCCCTGCTCCCCTTTGTCTGGAGGGATGGGGCCAAGGGAGCTGGAGGAGGTGAGTGCTTTGCCCCTGTCCAGCAGGTCAAGCCTTCTTGGAAGGGCAGCAAGGAGACAAGGCCCACCCTGCCCCTGGGGCTGAGGGACAATCATGTGTAGAAATGGCATCAGAGACTGATGGCATGACATGAAATATTGGGCTGGGAGTGCAGGGTCACACAGCTGGAGAAAACACCCAGAGAGGACTAAGCTGTGGCTCAGTTCTGGGTGCAGCAGAGCTGGAGCTGTCCTGTCAGGGTGGGGGCCAAGTCCACCCACTTGTCCTTGCCCTGGGCAAACAAAGGGAAAAAATCAGGGAAAATCGTCAGTGGGGCCTTGAAGCAGACACACTGCCTGCCTGTGTGCGTGGCCCTGCTGGTGCCCACAGACAGGGCGTTATGTGCTCGTGCTGCTCCCAGCCCTGCTCTGCTCTCACTGCTTGCAAGGCAGCTCGGCACGGGAGGGAGAGGCAGAAAAATGCCCAGACCAGAATTACTCGTGGTTTTATTTGTAAGGCTGATGGTGCTGGAGGAAGTGGATTTCCGCAGGCAGTGAAGAAAGGCTGCATTGAGAGGCCAGGGTGGGCAGAGCACAGGAGAGCAGCAGCCTGAGCTGCTCTGTGGCCCTGCTGCAAACCCAGACGGGGAGTGGGAGCAGGCGCTGCCAGACAGCAGGAGCAAAGGGAATCTGTGCTGGGAGCAGTGCAGAGAGCAGCTCATGGAGCTAGGACAAGCTCAGTTTTGGACAAATTTGTCTAGGACTGCTGAGTTCAGGGCTAATCTCTGGGCAAATTGTTCCTTTCCCCCAACACTGTCCTGCTGAGATTTTCTGGTGTCTTATTATGGGTTGTGATTGCTAAGGGCCGTTTTATAATTGGCAGCATCTCTTTCATCTATTTTCTATTTTCACAAAACATCTGGTCTTTCAACCACAATGGAGATTGGGTAGCAAATTCAAAAGCTATGAGGGCAAGGGCCAGGTCAGCTGCATAGGTACCATTTCCTGAGACTGTGAAGAATCTTGGATTGGGACACTGAGCAACAAAGACCCCAGGAAAAACTCAGTGCAATCTTAATTTCTGGTACATTCTGTCACTTTGAGTCTTGGACTTTGCAGCAAGAAGGTTCTTATGAGCCAGCTGGGGCAAGGGGCTCCCTGGGGTTTCCCAGCGTGCCCAGAGTGTGAGACACGGATCCAGAACATAGCCCCCGGCAGCTCAGAGCTCCTCCTCCTTTCAGCGGTGGAAATCCTGAATCCTTGCTTTGCCAGTGGCTAGTCACCTCCCCGCAGCCCATCACAGCACAGCCACTCTCGAGTGGGGAGCGCAGTTTGCCCACATAAAGGGCGCTGGTTTGGGACCGCTCCCAGTGCTCAGCCTCAAACCCAGCCGCATCCGCCACCCAAAACCTCATCCTGAGTGCTACTCTCGCTGCTGGGGCTCAGCCCCACAGGCATCTATTCTAGGGTTTTCCGAGTCCTAATTAGTTATTATAAACTGAGTTTCTGTGTGTCACCCCATGGTCTTTATTGCTGCCGTCACGGCGCTGGGATCTGACCAGGGACTGGCCAAGGGTTTTTCTCAACCACAAAGAAGAAGAAACACGTTTTGCTTTCTGTGCCCCAGGCAAGTCCCTAAATTGCACAGAGCCTTTGTCACTACCAGGGTCACGGGGAAGGTGACAGCCCCCCGACTTGGGGCACACTCCAGCCACGCGGCAGAGCTCGGTGCTGTCGGTGGACGGGGCTGTCAGCGCCCCGCCGCAGACTGCGTCTGCCCACGTGGGGACGTGTTAATCCTAGGGCAGAGCCGAAACACGGCCCGGGAGTCTGCCTGGGGCCGGGGTCTGGCTCCTGCTCCGTCCCGAGCAGCTCCATCCGTCCTGCCCCTCTCCCCGCAGGCACAGGGCCCTCGTCCCGTCGCGCTGGGGGAGGCGGCAGAGTTCGGGCTTTGTCCGGGCTTCCCTCGGGGGGAAGCTCAGCAGCGGCTCCGAGGCACCCCGAGCTGCCGGCGGGAGGCAGGAGGCTCGCAGGGCCGGACGCCGGAGGGCGAGCGCCTCCAGGACCGTCGCCCCGCTCCCCGCACACCCCCTCGGGATCCCGCCGGGCGGGAGGTGAGCCCGGGTGGCTCCGCCGGCGGGAGCAGCGCTGCCGACAGCTGCCTTGTATGGGCAAGGCCGGGACCGGCGGCCGCGCCGCTGCTCGGAGCGCGGGGCTCACCCGGGACCCCCCCGAGCATCCTCGGGCCACCTCACCTGCGTGAACGCCGGGGCGACGGCGCCCGGGTCCGTGGGCATTTCGCCCGATTTCGGGGGACAGCCCGGGGAGCTACTCCCCGGAGGGGGAGCCCTGGGTGGGGGCTCTCCAGACCCTTCCCCCGCAGCCCCACCATCGGGCGGAGGAGCCCGGGTCCCGGCGCTGCCCCGACGGCTGTCCCGGAGCTGCGCTCCCCGCCGCGGCGAAACCGGCGGGATCCCTCGGTCAGCCCCCCCGCCCCGACACCCCTCGGCGGCCGCCCCGGTACCTGGCAGGGCGCAGAGCAGGCAGCAGGCGGCGGCGAGGTGGAGCAGGGCGCGCCGCGTCCCCTCCATGCTGGGCCGATCCTCGCTGGCTCCGCCGGCGGCACCGGGGCGGCGCCGGGGCGGGCCGGCGGCCGGGGCGGGGCGGGCGGCACGTGGTCCAGCCCCGGCCCCGGAGGAGCGGGGAGGGGGCAGCTGCCGGCCGGGTGCCCCGCATCTCCGTGTCGGACAGCGCACTCTCGGCCCAGTGCCGATTCGGTCCCCGGCACCCTCGGTTGGGTTCGCACCGCCCCCGGCATCACCAGTTGGTCCCCGGCACTCGTGGTTCGGACACCCCGGTCCCGCCTTTGTTCTGGGAATCCTTAGCCCAGGTTTGCCCCACCTCATCACCCCGTAGCCAGTGGTTCAAGTGACCCTATACGAGGATCTCACCACCTCCTAATCTGCTCTTGGCAGCCCCAGTTGAGCCTGACACCCCCACTTCTGCTCCATGCAGGAATGGGAACAGCAGATGAGCCCAACGTGGAGCATCATCTTGGGGCTGCCAGGCAGTTTCAGGATGCCTGGGTCTGTGGGCACAGCCGAGTGCAGAGGTGCTCCAAGCACCCCCGGATAGCTGCCCTGGCCAGGGCTCAGGCGGGTGCTCAATGTGCCACGGCTGGTTTCTCAGTGCATCCTGCAGCCCCCGGGACGTCCCCTGGTTTCACATCCCTTCCAGCCGCTGGAGGGCTGGCCAGCCTCATCCAGGCACTTCCAGGCTCAGCCATCCTTCAGGAAGTCTGACTGCTCTCTTCTGGGCAGTGTTTCTGAAGAAGAGGGCCCCATGTCACGGCGTGGTCTGTGCTGATGCTCTCTCAGGCTGCTTTGGCAGAGGTGGGGCTGTGGGTTCCCTTCTCCCAGATCCCTGTGCCTGCAGGGGACAGAGGAGGAAAGTAGAAATGGGTATAAACACAAGAGGTTTTGCCTCCCTTTTTCAATATGGAGCTGCTTGGTAGCTCCTGCTCTGTTCTGAGGTAGAAGAGAGTTGATCTGACACAGAACTCATCATGCCTTTTACCAGCTTTTAAAGAAAAAGTAAAATTCAATCTTAGCCCCTCATGGGAAATGTGTTTCTAGCTGCTCGCTACTTACTGCCAGGAAAACTAGCTGTACCATTTTCTGGCAGAGGTAACTGTGCTTGTACAAATGTCCCAGTTCTAAGGGGAATTCTTTTAAGCATATTTACAGCTATGGAGTTGGTCATAGGAATCTTCTACTACCCACAGAGCTTGCAGGGATACCCAACAGACCAAAGCCTCCTTTGCTCCAGACAGGCTGGGTCTCTCAGTGCTGCACTGTGCATCACCCGGGCCAGGAGCCACATCTCACCAGCGAGGGACCAGGGCATGTCCCCAGGCACCCACCCCTGAGCAGGGCACGCGCGCCAGGGGACACTGGCACTGCTGGCTGTGCCCACGGCCATGAGTGCATCCAGTGCCGGTGTGCTTGGCTCACTTCTCTGCTCTGGCCTCTCCCTGGAGACGGCGAAACCATAATATCCACCTCAGCTGGCTTACAGAGGGTGGCTCGCAGTCGTCAAGGTTACCCGTCCCTCTGCTTTAATTAAGCAAATAGACACTGCACGGGGTATTTTCAACAGCTGGGGGACAAGGAGGAAGGGGGACTGACAGTCCTCAGAGGGGTTGGTGAGCAGCACCATAAATCTGGGCAGATGAGACCCCCTGCAGGTCACTGCTATTATTTAGCTGATCTCCGCACTCGTCAGGGTTATTATTAACACATTAATGAGGTACCTTTGGCTCTCCATAGCAAGGAAGGAGCAATTGAGAGCAAGAAAAGGCACAGCATCTGTGTGATAATGTCTTTAAGATGATACTGCCGATGTCCCACCCTGGAGAAGGGAGCAAAAAGAAGGGGAACTTTAACATCCCACTGGTACACAGTTACTTTTTCATGGAATAAGAAAAACCTTTCCCCTTAGACAGTAGGCAGCAGCCCCCCGTGTCTGTGTAGGCTCTTGCCTTGTTCTTGAGTAAGACTGAAAATAGCCTTGCAAGACCCAGCAGCATCTAGATCAGACAGGTCTGGGTAGCACTGAGAGTTCAGGACTTAGAATAACTTTTGAAAGAAAGTTTTGTGCTCAAAAACCACAACATCAACTTCTGCCACTGTCACACCTCCCTCTTGCAGTGGCTCTATTCAGCTCCCATGCTTTTTTTCCTGGCTGCCATCCAAGTCACGGAGCAGACCAGAGATGATAATGTTAGTTATAGTAATTTAATAGGAAGAAGCGGATCATAGAAAATAAGTGAATAGAAAATACTGGCAGCAAAAGGGCTGAGGGGAAGTAAGGGCACAGGCAGGAGGGGTGGAGGTGCTGGCCCTGGGAAAGACAATTAAACTCAGCCTTGGGCTGTGTCCCCAGCCCAGGGTATGACACAGGCTGAGTGTCCCCCGAGTGGGCAGAGCTTTGGCCTCGCTGCCACCATCACCTGCAGCCCCACAAAGTCAGAAGAGTGGTCACCTGTCTCACCAGCCCTGGGGTGACTGGTTGCAGCAGGGGGGGTCCTGAGCAGAGGGGCAGGTGGGTGGTTCACCTGGGCTCTGGGCTCATGTAAATCATCCCATGTCTTGTTCTTTGGCCTCTCTCCCCTCTGCCCTTTGCAGGGGCATTGGGAGCACAGCTGATGCACATCTCAGCCTGGCCTTGCAAAGCCCAGCAGATCCAGCCTGTTCCTGTCCCCTTGAGGGGATGGGGCATGATTAGGATGGTATTGGGGTAGACAGGCCCAGGTATCATCCCTAGACAGCTGCTTTCATCCCCCAGAAGCTCTTCAGTGCAAAATGAGGAGAGGGCCTGCTCTCAAAGGAAGACAACTTGGCACTTATAGGGATTTTCAATTCTCAAGGAAGCTGGAAGTCAACTGACTGGAGCAGAAGAGCTAATCACTGAGTGAGTCATTCTCCCTCCCAAAGCTGAAACATTAAACCAGTTTGGGTTTTTTATGAAAGGCAAATTAAATCCCACAAGTCAGAGCCAAGAAAAGAGAATCTATCAAAGAGCAGAAGATGCCACTGGGGGACTTGCAGGCAGACAGAGGGAGCATTTGCTCAGCAGCCCAGGATATTACATCTCCTGTGTCTCTCCACCAATGCAAGGAGCACTGCCATTCATCTATTTTTAATAACAATGACGCAGGCAGTGAACCTGACTTCAAGGCTGGAATATCATCTTCTTCCCTCTGCATATCTGTCCTGACTCATCTTCTGCTCCAAGAGCTCTCCACAGCTTGGTAGCCCAGCAAAGGAAGAAAAGGGAAGAACAAAACTGAAAAAAACCCCAAAAAACCCTGGACCAGACAGCAAAGCATAAGAGTTAGACTCATTCTGGGCAAGGAACAATTAACACTGTGACTTCACTGGCTCAGAGAGCCAGGGAAAATTAAAGGTCTAGGAAACCTAAATGTATCTGGGGGCAGGCTGATCAGAGAGTGGGACCTCTCAGAGAGCTGAGCAGGGATCTGGTAGCATCTGGATACTTGTAGGTCTTTCAGTTCTGCAAAAAAGGCTGGAGAAAGCAGGGGCAGAGCTAAAGGTGCCCAAGCCTGGGGTGGCTGGTGGGGAGGACAAGCTGAAGAGCCCTGTGGTGGCAGAGGTCTCCAATTTCAGAACCACAAAAGGGAAAAGTCTCTTCACTCTTGTATCTGCAGAGATAAGGAGTGAGTGCAAGTGTGAGGAGCATAACCAGAGGAGGAGAGGCTGCTGTGCAGCCTGAGGACACAAAAAGCTGTGCTTTCATCCCAGAGATAACCTGCTTTAGCTAGGGAGTGAGGACAGCACACCAGGCAATGCAGAAACCCTCCTGTGCCTCAGCGTGAGGCAGGAGAGGTGGGACTGATGGCCATTAGGCTGTTGACCTTGATCTTCACAGGACTGTGTGGCCTCTTTTAGCATCCACCATGGTCCAAGATAGTGCAAATCTGTATTTCTGCACTTTGGTGGGTAAATACAAAGCTAATACAGCTTTGTCAGATGTTTAATGTTTTCCCCTACAAGACTGGTATTCAGACATCTCAAAAGTTCAGATGCTGCTGAGAGAAGCCGTGTCCCAGGCCTGCCCTGAGTATTGGGGTCTCACCCTTTGCTCCTAGATCCCAAGGGCTGGAGCATGGTGTGAAGGGCTCTGCCCAGGGCTGAAGCAAGGCGCAGTGACACAGGGTCAGTCCTGGCTCGTTGTCCCAGTGTTTGCACGGCCTCCTGGCTGGGAGCAGCTCAGAGCAGGGGGAGCCAGCTGGTCAGCTCGGTGCCGCTCCATAACCAGGGAACTGCCAGGAGCTTGGTGATAGCCATGCCACAGCACCGTGCCAGGGTGGGCAGGCTCTGAATTGCAGCCAAGGCAGCAGATGGCCTTGATGAGCAGGCAGGGGAGCACCAGTGCCAGCACAGGAGCTGTCAGTCTGGGCATACCCATCTGCCCTAGAACAACCCTTTCCAGCTCCCGAGGCAGGGTGTCTGGTGCTGTGCCAGCCTCCTGCTTGGGCTCTGCCCAGCCTCCTGGAGGAAGAACATGGAAGATGCTCTGACATTCCCATGGTTGCCAGGTGCGGAGACGTGTGGTGGTGGGTTTGGGCTGACATGGCAGCTTTGAGCACAAGGACACACTGGTCACCTCGTCTGCACCAGTGGTGAGACAGAATTGTTAATAACTCACTTGGACAGCAGGCAGGTTCATCCTTGTGCAGAGGACTGCGGGCCCTCCTTGCTGCCAGGAGCATGGGCATGACAAGAGAAGGGGCAGGGGGGCAGAGCACAGCCCCAGCTGTGCCTTCCTCTGCTCGGAGCAGCAGGAAATGCCCTCTTGCCCACAGGAAACTTGTCCCTGTTCTGTAAAGGCCACCTGCAAGGCTGGCTGAGGGAAGCACGTGTGGGAGAATGTTCCTCCCAGGGAACCCATTAAAATGGTTTTCAAAATCTAGGGGTTTGGTGTGTGACTGAAAACCTAAAGGCATCATTTTTTCATGGCTGTTCTGTTAAATGTCCACCTAGGACAGGAGCTAGAAAAGGACCTCTGTTGGCATTAATCAACAGAAAATTCCTGGAATTCCCATGGGGACTCTCTCTTCCAGCTCCTGTGACATGACTTCAGATCTCCATGGGAGTAAATCAGAGCAGAATTTGATCAATCCTATCCAAAGATGATTTTTCTTGACAGGTTTCATTGCATAAAGTATTTATTGGGTTAAATCTCTAAAATGCCCAATCTCATCACAATACTGTGAGGTCAAACCTTTCATTACATAAAGTATTTATATATATATGGGTTAAATCTCTAAAATGCCCAATCTCATCACAATACTGTGAGGTCAAACCACTGTCTTGGTCCCTTGGGAGGGAAGAGAGACAGTCCCTGTCGAGTGACACTTGTTTAATTTTGGAGCCCACAGAACCTCTGCTGGGGAAAACAGCTGCTCTGCTGGGGTGAGGGAATATTTACATGAATTCACTGCATCAGCTTTCTTCTTGGGAAGGAGAAATCTCCCAAACTTCTCTCCTCCGGGGCATTTCCACATCCCGGAGGAAGGGAATTCCCCCTTCTGCCTGCTCTCATCCACCTTCTCCTGTCTGTTTTTATGTCCAGCCGAGAGTGGTTGGACATTAAACCAACCCTCCGCTGCTCCTTTGCCAAACCAGTTACATTTAAAAAGCCAAAGGGGTCTGGAGGAGAGAGTGCAAACTGCAGAGGCACAGAGCTGCTTGTTGGAGTGGCCGATCTTCGCCTGGAGCAGCCTGGGGGCATCCCGAGGAGAGGGAATGAATGGATACCCGCCCTGAGCACAGGATTTACAGGCTGGGGATGGAGAGGAGACCGGCACCACCGAGAGCGCCGCGACATCTGCCAGGCTTTGCCTGGGATGGGTCTCTTTGATGAGTCTGCTGATGCGGAGCTCGTTTCCTCTCTCTAGGAAACAGAGGGAGGCTGCTGAAGTCTCTCGTCTTCTGCAGGTTTCGAGGCTGCAGGTTTGCCCCGGTGCTTCTGCCGGCTGCGAGGGGGGACGGGGACTTAGCGACACAAAGTGCTGCTGCGATGTTTTTCTGCTTTCAGAGACAGGACTTGCCGTGGAGATGAAGCCAAGGAGGGCTCATAAGATGGTTTATTTCCCTCTCAAACCAGGGCTCAGTAACGCCACGGGTCTCAGAACCTCAGGCAGGAACACAATGTGAGTGTTTCCAGTGAGGTGCGGCTTTACCGCGCCTCTCTGGTGGGTTTTAATGATGTTACTTTGCACAGTCCGCGGGATTAGTGCTCATTCCTGGATATTACCAGTAAGATATTCGCAGCCCAAAAGCAGGAATTACACGTATCTTGCTTGGGAAACAAAAAAAGAGGTAAAATTTTTGAGGGGAAACAGGGGAACGATAATTCTTTTACGTAGTTCTGGGATCAGCTCCTAAAAAGAGCGGTAATCAAAACCTACCACCAGATGTCATCTTAAAGCCAGCTAATAGCTCCCAAAAGAGCAGGGACCAGGATACCGGGGAACTGGGAGATACTGGGGTTTTTAAACGGGGTACAAAGTCGCAGGGATCGCTGGATCCTGACATGGTGAAGGACCCCGGAATGTCCCAGAGCTGACTTTACACAATCTTGCTGAGATAGATCCCAGCAAAATAAAAAGCATTGAAATTTAACTTAAAAAATTTCTAAAGAAAAAAATCTTTCTAAAAACCCTTTTTCTGAGACTCAATTCTGCTTGAATATAGAGAAAAGAGACTCATGGATCTGGGTAGCTCCATCTGCTTTGTCACTCTTTAAAATATGATGGATACAATAATAATTTTAATGGTTTAATTACCAAAGCTTTGCTGCACGCTGTGTTTGAGCTGTCATTACAATAGGTGTTTGCAGGTGGTTGATATTTAACATTTGTGAGCGTGGGAAAATTTCCTGTGAAGGAAATTAAGAAAACAAGACATTTTTTGTCCCCACACAAAGTACTTTTAATCTGTTATCTGTGCAAAGATGATAATAGCTTTTGTAGTTAAACATACAGAGAAAGTTTCACTGTAGACTCTTGACTGAAATTCTGAGACTAAATTTAATCAAGACATTGCAGAATAGAGAGATTTTAATCCAACTGTAAGGAAAAGTCTCTGTTCAGTATTTAGAGCTGGTGCTAATGCGTCCAACATCAAACTCCCTCAAGCACATTTTCGACCACACTGAAAAGACTAGATGTAAAATTAACGATGAATGATAATGAGGCAACTTATTTTTAATATGGTACGGCAAAGCTGAGTGACACATTCTTGCCCAAGACCCTTTTTAGTTACAGCTCCTCTGTTTTTTAACTGTTTGGCCTTTGGTTATTCTATCCATAACTGTATAGTAAATGGACTTTGTTTGTTGAAGAGTTTCAGTAAAAATAGTTCAGCCTCTGCCAAAGATGAGGTCAGGGAAAAAATCAGCCTCGCGCCAATGTAAACCAAAACCAAATCCCCCTCACAAATGTTTAATGAGATGTTTTAATCCTGCCGTGCTTTGGAACGGATACTTGGAATCTGGCAGTGTGTCACAGCAGGAAGAAAGGTGTCTTTTTCCATACCTGTCACAGGCTGCCTACAAAGTGATAATTTGAAAAATAGCAGTTTGCATGTGAAAAATCCCAGGCTGGTTTCGTCTTGGCAGCGGAACCCCCAGAATGTCTGAGCTGGATTAAGCAGGTTCCAGGCGGAGACCGGGGGTGCCGAGCCGTGGGACCGACACCGGGAGAGGGGAAAGGAGGATGGGAAGAACGGGAGGAGACCAGGAAGGGACGGGTCCTGAGGGACCGAGCAGGGCACGGGGAGTAAGGGGCAATAACAGCAGGGCTGCCACCATGGAGCCCAGCTGCGGTCACCGCGGGCGAAGGGCTCAAGGATGGCGCGGGAGCCGGGACCGGGACAGGGACCGGGACCGGGACCGTTAAGGCCTACTCCGAATGCCCGTCCCACTGACAGCTTCAGCCACGGCCGCTAAAAGCACACAGTGATTGGCTGTACCGCCCGCCTATCACTGCCCGTTCCGCTCTCCTACTGGCTGATTATCTTATTTATAACCCGCCCTCGGGAGATGACCAATGAGAACGAGGCGCCCATAGCAACGCCCCCTCTTCTTCCTGCCGCTGCCTCCCGCGCGTCTCTCGGGAGTTGTTGTCGCTCCTGTAATTGGTCAGAAAGCGTGTCGCTCAAGCGCCCAAGACCAATTGAAAAGGGTCACTCACGCAGACTGCCTGCGAATCCCTCCGCCCGGTTTCCTTTTCCCATTGGTCAACACATGCTGTCCATCACATTTCTCCCGGAGCCGATTGGCTGGTGGGGAGGGGCAACTCCCGACCGGTTCCCGCCCCGGCGCTGTGGGCGGGCGCTCGTGAGGAGGAGGAGGAGGAGGCGGAGCCGGCGGTCGCGGCCCCGGGTCCCGCAGCCGGGCTCCCGCCTCACATGGGGCCCCCGCGCCGGCCGCAGCGGCGGGGCGGACCCGCGCCGGGGTGCTGAGGGGCCGCGGGTGCGGGATGCGGCCATGAAAGCCCGCGCCGCCCGCGGGCCCTGCAGGCGCCGCTGCTCAGGTAACGGCCGGCGCGGGGGCGGCGCGGGGCAGGTCCGGGCGGGTCGGCGGCGGGGAGCGGGGCCGCTCCCGGGAAGGGGCTCCCTTCGGGCGGAGGGGTCTCGCCGCGGTGAGGGCGTTCCGGGGAGCAGGTGCGCGGAGGGGCCGCGTCCGCCCCGGCGGCGGCAGGTGAGGGCGGCGGGCGCCGCGGGAAAGCCGCGCTCTGCTCCGGGGACAAGGGTCCGGCGGCGCCCGGCGCGGATCTTTGCCCGGCCGGGATTGCCTTGGGAATGTTCGCTTTGCCTGGATGTGTGAGGGCTTGGCTCGGGTTTTACTGTTTTAGTGCAACCCTGTAAGAATACGTGAGTCACGCGTTAATGACAGGCTCGAGTGTTGAAGTGTATGTGCGTGTATGTTTGCTTTGTGGCCTTCAGGTGAGACGTGCTGTATAAATGCAGATGGTCGCTCTTAATGCTGTAGTCCTTGGAGGGTCGGAAGGGTTTTTGCTTCAAGTACGGGGGACTTTCCACTTGTGAGTTCCTGTAAGCGGTGCTGTAATAGTTGGAAGCTACAATTTCAAGAGTAATGAATTGAATTGGAACAGTACTGAGTTGAATTTTATTTAAACGTTTCTGTTTGCCCCTCTAAAAAAAGCAACAGCTAACATTTAGGTTAGTTTATGAGAAGCCTTTGTGCTTTGATTTTTTTTTTTGGTTGTTTGGATTTTTTTTTTTTAATAGAGATCAGAGTTCTAGCATATTTTATTGTCTGCAAAATCAACAGACTTATAGTTCCATGGACTTAAATAGGCAGTGGAATTTGCAACCTAAGATAAGATTTTTTTATGAGAAACTCTGACATGCCCTGTGGACTAGTCATAAATCTTTCCATTTAGTCATCATCCTTGGAAATTATTGTTGCATGCCAATAAAAATGTCATTTTCTGATTCTTGCAGTGTTCAGCTGTAGACATGGCTGAGTAATTCCATTGTCCCTTTTGGTTCATGTAAAACTTCCATGCAGAACGAGTAGTTTACACTGAAGGCTAAGGTGTGTTCCCTATTCCTGGTGGCAAGTGTGTGCTCTCCTGTGTTTTTTGCTCTGATTTGTTTTGTGGCTTTTTATTAGGATGAGCAGTTGGCAGTTGGGACCGAGCACAATTAAGGCCTACAGAGCAAGCCCTGCTGCAGTTCTTCATATTTTTGTGGCTGTGGAAGGACAGAGATAGTTCACAAGAGCTGCTCTGGTGGCACAGCCCTCCTGTAACTTAGTTATACCCTCTCATTCCAGATATTTGCTTTTACCATTGTAATCCTTTATGCAAATGGTTTCACAGGCTCACGAAAGAAATGCAGGGTTGAAGGAGGGGTCTGTTGCTGCTGTGTCTGCTGCAGAAAAGAATGAAGCTTGTGGTTCACTTGCATCATAGGTTCCCTTTCTGTATTTTTCCTGTAGCAGACAACCACGCATTTGCACAATGGCAGAGCTCTCTCCTGTGTCCTTGCAGTGTGGCATCTTGCAAACTGGCACAAAAATAAGAGCTCTGCTAGGCAAGATCAAAAAAAGGTCAATGTTCATCATTTTTTCTTAGAGCCCTTTTCCTGCTTATTAGTTTCCTAACGTGTTCATTTGGAGCTGTGTGTTCATCAGTGAGCCCATCTAATAATCAGCAGCTGTATCACACTGGCTCCATCTGTTGTCTGTTGCCAAGTCTTCTTTCTGACTTAGATTGTAAGCTTCTTTTCGTATGATCCTGTCACTTTTTGTTAAGTTGAACACGTTGCTGGTAGTGGCTAAACCACTTTCTGCTGTGATTGTCCTGTTGGTTGCACTGGAGAAATGTAACAGCTTCTGCAGCCAGGAGTGGAGCTGGTTGAGATAACTTTGCTTTTGGAGGCTGACCTTGTGCACTCCAGGTCCATGGCTCTCATACTGTGAGCTGTGCTCTCCGTTGTACAGGGAGCTTCAGATTGTTTGTAAATACCAGCAGACATCAGTGTCTGCAGTACCTTGAGAACAACAGGTCTGGGAAGCCCTGTTCTCACTTCCAAAAGTCATAAATTAGTGAAGACCGTGTTACCATTTTGTTTGTGCAGCTGCTGCTGCAGTAAACAAGGTACTCTGTGTTTCACCGTAAGGTGCAACCAGTAACACAGCCTTGTGCTTAGTAAGGGTAGGCTGCAGAATGGCTTAAGTATTTCTGGAGATGATACTTTAAGCTGGAAAATACAAATACTGACTGCCTTGTGTGGTGATGCACAAGACTGTGTCCAAGAGATGTCAGTCAGGTATGGAATTCAGCCTGTTCACTTTGTTTTCATCCCTCTTCCAGGCATCCGTGTTCTCCTTCCTTTGCTGTTCTGGATTGTCTCACTGGCTGCATTGAAACAGCTAAAGTTGCTTCCAGTCCCATGTGAAACCCTGAGTGCTGACAGAGCTGTCAGCCCCCATTGCAAACCCAGCAGAGAGGCTGGGGGGAGATTCCTCGATTGAGATGTTGCAATACCTGCTGGTATTAGAAAGCTTTGATTCCCTTTCTTTTTGTTAAAAGCTCAGCAAATGTCAGCCTGCTGACACCTGGAAGGCATGAGCAGCTTCTCAGTGTCTCTACTGGGCTCTGTTTTGTTAAGCAAACATAATGTATTAAAATTATCCATTTGAGGCAGCAGCTGTGTCTTGTACATGATCTACTTGAGTGGTTATTTAACTCTAAGGATGCTCTGTGACCAGGCTGGAGCCTGTCTGCTCTGTGGATTGGAGTGACTGAAACCAGGCTGGGAGAGGAATGGATTGGTGCAAGGTCCTTCGTAGAGCTTCAGTTTTGTATTGTAATTGGACCCTGGAAAGTGCTGGTAATTGCACTGCGGGCATAAGGACCAATTAGTTTTCTGTTTGTTTGTGAGTTTTTAATATTTTCCCTCAATTATATTTGCCTTCTAAATATGTGCTAGAAATTATGCCTGTGCCTGCTTGAAAATATTTTTAAACCTACAACCTTGGCCCTGAATCCTGAGCTCTGCGGTAATAGCTGGTCTCTCTTACTCATTTCAAAGTTGGCTACAGTCACAAAATAAATGAACTGTTTGTTTCAGCTTAGCCTCTCCTGGAGGTTTGTTTGCATTATAAAACCATGATGCAGTTCAGCAGACTTCCAGTTTCTGGAGTGGTGCAGTAGGGCTAATGCAGGTCTCTTCTGAGGAATGTCAGTGCTAGTTTGCAGGAAGCTGATGCTATGACAGTGCTGGCCAGAGCTGGGAATTATCCTGTACAAGGGAGATGAAATTAAAGCAAAATGTCCTGTAAGTGAACATAGAAAATATTGGGATTTACATGTTCAAATGCACTGTTGTAACTAAGACTATAAATTGAACCTCAAGACTTGTCCCATAAAGTAGTCAAAAAGACTGCAGGTTCAGGATGAGCTGGGCCAGACATAACCCAAGCTCTGGTATTTGTAACTGCCTCATCTGTAAATATTTGATATTGTTTTCCTCTCAAGGACAAGTAGTTAAGTTATGGACAAACCAAGGAACTTTCCTCTGTTAGGGAGCAGGTGACAGCAGCTGAGAACAAAATTGAGTGCCTGGTTCTCTCTACCTGTTCAGTGTAAATTCTTGGGTTTCATTTTTAAGCATTTTTTCCTTGTTTTTATTTTTTTTTTTCCTCCAGGCTAAGGATCTCAGTCAATTCAGTCTTTGAAAAAGTTTGTTCTTTACATTTCTTAGAAGCCCTTCTGAAATTTGCACAGCACTACAGTGAAGTCTTCTTCCCCTTTGAGTTATTATTTTGTGGAGTGACACTCGGCAGCATAATTCCTTTAATTCCTTTATGTTTCTGTAGTGCTGGCTGTTGAAGCTTCATCAGACAACAAGTTTAAATAGTTAACTCTTGGCAAATGACTTTCATCAAAGCTTTGGCATCTTGTTCTTCAGAAAACCTTTTCAAATTAATAACATGCTTCTGCCAGATTTATTGCTTTCCAGGCTGAATGCCTAGCGACGGTCTCTGTGTCTAAAAATGGTTGTTGTTATTAGGGCCATCTTTTAGGAAATTGTGAGTTTGACATTTGAGTGCAAATATGCACATATTTATAAAGATACTGGGGACAGAAAAAACTCTTAGTAATGAATTGAAATGTTTTTTGGAAGGATCTTGTTTTATACTCTGAGGCATAAAAGGGATGCTGCTGTAGTTGAGGAGCCTTACCCATTTTTATATCTCTGAAGAGAAAATGTTAATTACTGGCTAATATATGCCACCTGTAAGTTTGACACTGATGTTTAGGGTATAACTTGATGTGGTGTTCTGGGGTTTCCATCTTTAAATAATTGCAGGCTCCAGCACTGGTTTTGAAAGGTAAATCTCTAATTAACCCAATTAATGCTGATAATAGTTGTATTTACAGTAATTTCTGTGATTAAACAATCAATGCACTAATTCAGTCAAGAATCTGATCTTAATATAATATTAATATGGATTTTTTTTTCCTTCAAGGTATGTTTTGGTAAGCGAAGAACTTAAAATGTAGCAGGTCATTGAGTGTTCTGAAATTGTGCTTTTTAGAAACGTAAGAAATGGCTGAATAGGGCAGATACACATTTTGAGAGGTGAATTTCAGAATTACTTTGGTCTTGGCAGAGTGGGGTACATTTTTCTTAAATAAGAGTGTTAGAAAAATTGTTCTGGAAGCTGAGAATTTATTAGGAAATGTGTTTTTTAGTGTGTAGTGTCTTTTAACTGTCTGTTGAGCACAGATTAAGAGCTTTTAAGCTGAACCTTAATATGAAAAAAAACCACCCAACAACCTTTTCGTTGGTTACAGGATTTACAGGATAGTCTTGGATTCTGTTCAGTGCACTTTAATTAACCATACAAGGTAGTAAATTAAAGTACCTCAGACTGACTTGACAGTCAATTAAACCTTGGTTGATTTCATTGAGAATGTGATCATTAGTGTAATTGGCCAAAATGACAGGAGGCCCACTTGGAATTGTGCCCACTTGAAATTTTCCTCTAATTCTGTGTATGCAATCCTGGGCAAGATAATGGAGCTGTATCCTAATATTTTCCAAGGATTTTGTGTAGCTGTCTGGAAAGGTAAACTCCAGCAGGCAAAAATGAAGGAATGGGTTTCTTGGGAATCCAGATGGCAAAACCTTTTGGACTTTTCTTTTGTGTGAAGTACAGTGAATCACTTCTCTCATTGTGGAATTTGTACAGAGTTTTGCAAAGTTCACCATGTGATTTCAATCAAAAGGATGTGTATATGTGTGAGGGAGATTTTTCCCTTTGTTAAATAGATGTAGAAACTGTGTTGAGTCCATCTTTTGTTAATGGTGTCAGGATAACTAAGAGATTCAGGCTTTTCCTCTTGTTTAATACTGCTTATCTAACTTGGTCTATCTTCCTCTAGTTGAAACAACAGCAGTCTTTCCTATTTTGTTTTTTTTTTATCTTGCTTTGCCTGAGAATTTGTAATCTTTAGTTTACTGGGTTGCAGTGTAGATGTGTTTTCTCACTGGATTTATTCTGGGGTTCTGAACTTTTTGCACTTCCTTTCTTCCATGAAAGTGTCTGGTGCACGTGGGTGCTACTCTGATGAAAATAAATTGTTACAAATTGTTCCTTCAATTGCATAGGTTTTCTGGTCAGTCTTCAAAGATAGCATCTTCTGATCCAAATAATTAATTGTTAATACCATGGTTTCCTCTGTCTGTTCTCCTTCCATAGACAGTTCTTTCTTTATCTCTGTGAAAAGTAACCAAAATATAGCTTGTCCTTTTCAGATCAAAAGGAATTATTTAAGTGGGCCTTGGAAACTCTCAGGCATCTTGTCTGTAGCTGAGGAGGTTCTCTGGGCTATTTTTCTCCATTGAGGACATGTAACAGGCTTTATCTTCCTGTGGTGCTTCTGTGCCTTTTCCAGACCCTCAAGGCTCCTGGGTCAGGAATATGAGATCACAGACTGGATCCTGATCTCCCGTGTGCCAGTTGGCCACTGTAATCTGAAAAGAGCAGTAAGATTAGGCATGTAGGAGTCTGCATACAAAATTGTGTAGGAAAACCATGATGTGGGATTTGATAGAGATGAAATTTTCATCATCATGCCTTGGTAGGAGTCCCTTATACCCACTGACATCCATTTAGAGAGGTGTTAAGATGTTTGAAATAAACACCCTTATGTTTTGGAGCGGACAACTCACATTAATTCCAGACAGTTCAGCAGAGCTTATTTCTGAAAGCAGGGGAGGACTGTGTGTTTGCCTGATGTGTTGGCACAGAGCATCTCTAAAAGATACACTGCCTGAAACACATAGCATGTTATAGCAGCACTGCTGTGTTTTCAGAGGACAGCTGGTGTGCCTCTGTTTTTGAGATGCTTTTCAAATGTACTGTATTGTTCAGGTTCTGTACATCTTTGTAAATAGAAGTGCAATTGTCTCTGTGGTTATTTTGCCCACCTTTAAAAAAATTATTTTATTGCTTCCTTCCCCTCCCTCTAGTTTTTCATTCACCCTTGATGAAAAAAAAAGTATCCTCTTTGTGACTGTTCACTTTGTTCAGGCTTTGTAGGTGTCACCAAATTGCTGTAAAAGAACAGTGAAGTTTGGAGTAGATGAATAACCTCTTAAGTCTAAGGTTTAAAGAAAAAAAAACCCCTGTATTTTATAATTAAAATTTTAAAATACTGTCAAGTTTGCCAGTCCAGTCTGAATTTGATGGGCTCCAGAGTAATCCTGATTACTTCATTATCCTCTTAAAAAGAGAAAAAATTATTAGTCCCCCTCCTTTTTTTCCCCCTTTTCTCCTACTTGGCAAATGTGGCATGTTTTCAGTTCAACTGAAATTAATATAGGTTTAAAAAATATCTTTTGTGAGGAAAATTTGTCTGGCAGACTGTTATAAGAATACTTTGTAGCAGAATTTTTGGTGTTTTTAGAAATCTGGGGGCTAGGTGTTCAGTGGGTATAACCATGTGTTCCTACCAGTAAAGAATTGGTATTGGAACACTCATAAATGGAAGCTTTAAAAACAAGATTTTGATGCTTCAAGTGAATAACTTTCCTTATGCTGACTGAAAATTTTTTAAACATTTTTTTGTAGTTGGAGATCCCTTGTTCACTCCTGAAAGTGAAATAGTTTCTTGCTGTAGCAGTAGATTGGTCACCAGCTGCAACTGAAGTAGAATAAAATGTTACATTTTGTGGGTTTCCTCCTGCTCCCTTGCTTGCTGTAGCAACTAGAATTTAAGTAAAAAAAGAAAAGGTTGGGGGAAGGGAATGAAAGTTGTTTGTTAACAGTTAAATGTTGAGTTCCAAGTTCTGTTTGTCCCAGAATAGCCAGAGCATAGGGTATTTCCATGGGTCTAAAGGAAAGTTCATTAGGTTGCTGTCTTTACTGTTGATGTTGCGTGGTGGTTTGTTTTATTTCGTTGTTTTTTGTGCCCCTGCTTGGATATCTTCGTTCTTTTCTTGCTCTCTTAAATGGGTGTAAGCTTTGTTGGAGTCCTGTCAAACTTATCAGATACCTTCACAATAACGGTAATCTCAATTTTTTGTATTTTAGGATCCAACAAGAGTAGAGAAGACCGCAAATTACCTAAGATGTGAGAAGTCCTCCCGTAGTGAAATAAAATCTGGTTTCAAAATGGACCGAAGTAAGCGGAACTCAATAGCAGGATTTCCACCACGCTTGGAGCGCGCTGAGGACTTTGATGGTAGCACTGGAGAAGGGACTGCGTCCCAGCTAGGAAGAGTTTGTACCTCTTCATACAGAGCCCTGATAAGTGCCTTTTCCAGACTTACTCGTCTTGATGATTTCACATGTGAGAAAATCGGCTCTGGTTTCTTCTCTGAGGTGTTCAAGGTGTGTGTTTAGCTTTTTCCTCTCAACGTTTGTTTCTTCATGTTTGATGATGAGAATGTACAAGACTGTCAGGCAAAGTACTTTCCACTGAAGTCAAATGATAGTCCTTTTATTTGCTTCACTCAAAATGGGTGACTGATGAAGAACCTTCAGGCTCTAAATATTTCTTCAATCACTCTTCCAGCTGTTTTTTTGTCACTTATAATTTATTTGAGGAGTTGCAGAGATTTTTGGGAGAAAGAGAAAAAGCTAAAAATAATTGGTTTATTTTTTGACCTCTGCCATGTCTTTTTGCATTCCTGTAGCGTTAAATGCTGGTGGCTGTTGATTCTCCCATATATAAGTGTAAATGTCTTTAATTTAGCTGGTTTCTTGGTTTTGTGGGATGGTACACATTCCTTTGGTAGTCTTTGCCTCACAACATTTAGATGCATGTGTTAAGGAGTTCCATACATAGTTGCTGAATTTGGAACCACAGATTTTATTGCACTGAAATTACAATACAATTAACTGCTCTTCTCTGTTTCCTTTGCTGCTTATGTCACACTTTTAATTCCAATAGAGGAGATTGGTTTGAAGTAAATAATATTAATGAGAAAATCGGATTTTGTCAGTGGCTTGCTGCTGTGAGTGTGGGACATGGAAAAGACCTTTTTAAATGAATTTGACAAATGCAGTTTTATAGTGCTGGTAGTGTTTCTGCTGCTCTGACTGTTCTAGTAAGGCTTACTGTAGAGGAACAGGACATGGAGTTGTCTTTCAGGCATTGAAAAAATAGTTTCTTTCCTTGTTCTTTGCATGGAGTTACCCTCCACATAGTTTTCTGGCATTTCACTGAAATGGAAACAATCTTACAGTATAGTATGTCCATTCCATGACAATTCATCTGGTTTTTTTTATTGAAGTTAACCAAAAAACTTTTTATCCAGTTTTATTGCTGTAAACAGATACCTGCATTAGAAAATGGAAATTCTTTTGATATTGCTTTAATACCCAAAGGCATTGAGATCTCCATGTATATATTTCCTCTTGTGTAAAGGCAAGTCACTCCACAGAGGTTTTTATGTTTAGCTAGATTTTAGTTTTCACTAACACAAGTTTTTAATTCTTTCAAATGGCTAGACATGAACTTTATTTGGGATGTGTAGGAGACTCAGTGTAGGACATTTCTGTATAAAGCCAGCTTTTGTAATGTTGAAAACAAGGGTATGTTTGGTGTTTTTTGTTTTGTTGGTTTTTGTCTTATTTCCCTGTTTGGAAAACTTTCTGTAATGCATTTTGTCACAACTGGTTTTGTGTGGAGACATTTTCTACTGTTAAATGTTTTAAAGTTCTGTATGTTACTGGAATTCATTGTTACAACTTCTGTGGTGAAGCTGCTGTGCTTCATATGCACATATGCATATGTGCTTCATATGCACAGCACCATAATATATGCTGTGCATATATTAAGGTATCAGTAGACTTGGGTCATGTCTAAATAACTAGGAAATAACAGACCTCAGTTGACTTGAGAGAATTTCAGAATTCACGTGGAGAGAAAAAGGTAGCTAAAAGTAAAGATGGATTTCCAGCTTTCATAGTAATTGATTAATGTGAGAATTTGTTGATTGAGAGGAACCCCTGATACCCAGTTTATTTTTATGTGTGTAAACAAATCCTCTAATTCTTTAAAAGCCTTCCCCTGCTATTCTCCTTTGCAGTGAGCTAAAGTAGACATCCCAAGGTGCTGGATCGAGTTGGTGGCATTCCTGTGGGAGTGATGGTGGCAGTCTGAGTATCTGGTGTCTGTTTTCACAGAAACAACCAGTCTCCCTGCGGGCAGAGACTGAGTGATAAACTCTTTTCTTTTGCATCAGTTTCGACCAGTGCTCTGCAGTTCTGGCACGAAGGGGTGAGGATGCATTACAACTTTATCATAGGTACAGTTCCAAACTCATTTAAGCAGGTTTCTGTTCTGCTGCCTTATCAGCCTGACCACCTCTGTCATTAATCCTGCTGTGCTGATGATCAGATTTCATGTGAGAACCTTGATGTGCTTCCAGTAAAGAGAGCCTCGTGGCTTGACACAGTTAAATTTCAGTCTGATCTGCAGGCTCACAGCTAAATGACTGAAGTTGAGAAAAATCCAGGATAGGTCTAAACTTACTGTGTAAGTAATTTTACAAGAGCAATGAAGCCTTCCCTTTAAATGATCAAAAGTGTCCCAAAACCCACCTCATCTCCAGAGCTTTTTCAATCAAGTATTTGTCTGTTGTTTTGTATCATACTTTGGGTTCACTCAAGCGATTTAGCCAAGAATGCTTGGACTATTTTAAGGGTTTGAGATTTTTGTTTTGCTATGTAGCTGACAATTTTTTTTCAGTGATTTCTTCCTCTCTATCCTTTTCTGTGGAAACGTCTTTTAAAATATAGTCTATTGTGGTGGTTGCCTTCTCTTGTCTTGTGAATAAGAGTATGTTACAGCTCAGATGTGTGTGTTAATGGTCATATATTCATGAATGATCTTTTAACATTTCTAGTGCACCTTTACTCACAAACATATTAAAATCTGTGGTTTATTCAGAGTATTAAGCTGGTGTTTTGATTTAGCCATCACTATAACACTTCGAATTCATGTTCAACTGAATACCAGATGTTATGGAAACTAGTTTAGAAAAACTGAACTTTGTCAAAATATTAGCAATCTAGTTTGAAGCAGCTGACTGACTAGTGCCTGTTCTAAATTTCAGTGGCAAGTGCTGCACCCTAAAGTTTGTTTTTAAGATCAAGCTGGGCAGAGACTGTTTGTATAAATGAATAGCCATGATCCCAAACCCTTAAACTGCTAGTTGGGAAAACCAGTTGATGAAGCTGTAAGGAATTGTGGGAGAAATATTAATTATACTGAAATGAAGTATTGCATTAGGAAATAGTTACTATTAATTATAAAATGTGTGTTTTGGAACAGCAGTCAAACTAAAATCCAGGATGATCTTCTATTCTCATTTACCTTCAGGTTCAGTACTAAGTATTTGAGTTGCTGTGAATTTGCTTCAGGTCTTCTTTTTGTCTCTGCATTCTGTAGGTGAACTTTTGAGAGAGACTGGAAATACTTGTGACATTCCAGTGTTAAAAATGGACTTTTTTGCAGTTTATTATTTGTGTACACATGAAAACAGGAATCATTGATCCAATATAGAATTGTACAAGGCTAAGTGTAAATACAAAGAGAGGGCATCATACTTTTGGATATCTTAACAAGATGGGTGGTGGGTGCAAAAGGATCAGTATCCTCAAGATGTTTGTGCTGTATGTGCTTATACTGTGAGGCCTCCTATTTGAATACTCTGGAGTGATGGTCCCCAATTCATTAATTAGTTGTTAGTCTTTATTTGTGTGGTCAAATTAATGTTCTGACTTTCGAAAGTGCTGACTGATCAGGAAAGGTGTGCCTGTCCAAATACGTACCTTGTACCTGAGGCTCGGATCCTGTTTCCAGTGTTTATTTAATGTCTTCAGGGCGTTTCGAGATAAGCAGCATCCAACTGTCTAATGTGAAAGGAGAAACGAGGCTGGGGTTGTGCTCCTGGGTGTTGTGAAGAACACATATATAATTCTTTTTATCAAGTACTTGTAATGCACTTAGGATAAGACTGGTAATTCTGTCACCTCTAAACATACATTATCTAATATTAATTACTATTTGTATCATTTGTGATATTGTGTGTCATGGGCACGTTGTCATGGTGGTGGGCTTGATCTGTGGAACATCTTGTTCTAGGCTGTGGGAGGTTTAAGAGATATTACTGATCTGGCTTTCCCAAAGTGACTCAGTGGGAAGTTTTGGGTTTTTTTGTACTTTGTGACTTCGTTGCCATTTAGATTAACATTTCTCTCTGTGTTTGTCTATAATTTTGCAGGCCTTGAGGAGTCAAGTGCAGAAATGTTTAATGTCACTTTCTTCTGTTGCCTCTGACCTAGGTTTGACATGGCTTAACTAGAATAACAGTGCTGAGTAGGAGCAGAACAGTAGAGTAAGTGAGAGATTAACTCATGAGATTTCAGACAGAAAAGTTGTGAGAGGTCTCTTGACCAAAAAAAAAGCATATCTGTCTTGATGGGCATAAATATATCTGTATCATGTTATACTTTGCCTTTAATGTCTCATAGTTGAACTTTGTCTAAAAATAAAGGCATTATGAACTTCTCAAACAGCAGTTAAGGCTTGGAAGACTTACTGGGTCATCTACACGCACTGTCACATCTTGGAATTTTGCAAGTAACTGGAACTTTGTCTAGAGCATATATTGACACTGCATACAGCACAGGTGTGCCTTGCTGGTTTTTAAATTCATTTCTGAATTGGAGATCTCAAAGGCAATACCCTAGTTTTCTCAACAATAGCATGTAAAAACCATCCTTCAGCTTTGTGTCACACTCTTATAACGCACATCACTTGTTGCTATCATGGCACATTAGTACCTTATGTTTAATGGGTGTGGACCTCCTGTTCTGTAGCCTTCAATCCTTGTTTACAATGAAGGTTTTCACTTGGATATGTTGATTTTTGCTCAGATTTAAGATATAAAGTGGCCTTCACTAGTTAGTGAAGTAACGTGAACAGGGTAAGGTCCAAACTTAAAAGTTTCAGATTGTTCTGAGTGGAAGCTTCTGTCAGGAGGAAGGCAGTGCTGAAGATTGAGGTAGAGGAGATCTTGCTTCATTCCTCGGGAAGCTCCCTGGGGAGACTCCCCTGTCTTACCCTGCTTTGTCATGTCCAAGTGTATCTTCAGCTGTGCCTGGCCAGTCTGTAACATGTTGTAGTCGGTTGTGGCATGGAGTCAGATGCCTTACAGAAGTCTATGTATATTGCTATTGCAAAATGTGGATGCATTTTGCTTAATCAATCTTATTACCTAAATTGAAAATTAATGTAAATCTAGGCAGGAGTGTTATGAGAATTACTACAGTGTCCTTTGCTAAGCCAGGCATAAGTATTTCTGCTCTGTTCTTGGCAGCTTCTTTTGGCTTGTCCTTTAAACTTCCATCATAAAAGATTCTACAGCTTCCTTTGGTGTATCCAGGCTGTAATTTATTATTTTTAAATTATCCTTTTATAGATAGAACCTCCCAGTTTGAGTTGTTTCTACAGCTGGTCCTTCCTATTTGCTTATTGACTCTACTAGCAACTCATTACTGACAGAGGTTTCTGTTTTCCTGTGGCATTTAGTCAGAAGAGTAACATGTCTGTGAGTGTGTGGAAGGAGGGAAGCGGATATTTGAGAAGTTATAAAAATGAGCCTGCAAGGAAGGGAATGCCAGTTCATATTAAAAGGAGAATATGACTACAAAAAGGACATGGAAAAGGTACAGGAAAAAAGGCAAGGGATCTGCTGCTTGGTTTTCAGCCCATGCTCAGCAAAATCCCACTGCAGAAGGTGTTGGAAACAGTGTCAGAGTTTGCAGACAACATTTTCCTGGACTGGAATCTTTATTAACTTGGGTTTTATCAGATAAACAGGCACTGCAATATTTGAGCTGTCAAAGTGTTTTAAATCTAAATGTGAGTCTGTGCATTATTGCTGGTCTTTGCAGGATGGCCCTTCACCTGCTTGAGCTGGAAGGGGAGAAGCTCCTGGAGAAGGGATGGTACAAATTTACTGAGGAATTGAGAAAGCATCTGGAAGAATTGCTTTCCATCATTGATAAATGCTTTCCTCACACCTTCTCTATCTACAATGATTGTCACTTTGTCTTAAGGAACAAAATAATAACACTGTCAATTTAGAAATTTTAAACACAACAAAACTATCTTTCTGCATAACATATAGATTTTCTGGTATTCAGGTTAAAAGTACTCAGAGAGCAGCATTGATAATATAAAATTTCACTGGAGATCTCAAATCTTTCTCATGCTTTTTCTTTGTCCTTGTGGCTTCAGTTTTTTGTCATGTGTGTTTTGAACATTTGGTGAAAGGCTTGTACTGAGAAAGGATCTTATTTACCTCTGGAATTAGCAGCCTGGTCAGAGGCCTAAATGTAAGTGTCTGAACACATAAGTGTTTTTCAAAAACTTTGTAAAACATTAGAGGTGAGATCACACAGTATCCATGATATTTGTGATACTATCTGATAGGCTTAAAAGATACTTAATTTTAATTATTCTATTAAGTCTTAACTTTCAAGTTTAAGGCTTTAAATACTTTTTCAGCATTGGATATTTGACTTTAGAAAAGTTGGAGAACACAAGTTGTTAACTTGGTGTTAACACATGAGGACAAAGAAACAATAAAACTTGGTTTAATAACTAGAGAAGTGATTCAGTGGATGACTTCAGTCTTAATGTGTTTGCTGTATAAAAGTTGTCATTACAGTGCATAAACAGACTTACAATAAGGAAATAGTTATTTGAAGGTGCTCTTCAGTGCGGTGAGAAAGGCATGATAAAGTTCAATGGCTAAAAGCTGTAATAAGAATTGTACTTATTTTAAAAAACTCTGTGGGACTCGTGCCTTATACCAAGCAAAAATTTTCTCTTTCCTGTTGCTTTATTAGAGATATTTGTGGCCATCTTTGTTATTTTTTTAGAATGTTCTTGATAAGTTTGGTAAAGTGTTGAGGAAGTTTTAGCTTTCGGCAGTATAATACCACCAAATTTGGAAAGTCATGGTCTAGACAAAAGGATTTTTTTAAACTGATGTGTGGGGTTTTTTTCCTCTTGAAATGGCTGTAGCCACATCAGGTGAAATGAGATACTTTAAGGTCTGCTTATGACAAATAGTGGCAGAAAAGGAGTAGGGAATGAGTAAGTGGATTATCCTACGTTTTGGTTTTGCAGATATAATATTTGATCTTTAGGCATGAGGAATATTTCAATCTGTGACTGAAAAGTGACACCCATTTGACCAAGGCCTATCTTCCCTCACTCAGGTGTAGAGCCATTGCTCTTGTCCCTTCCCTTCCTGTGTGATATGATGCCAGCTGGAAAAACAGACAGCAACTCTTCTTGTCCATATACACCTTTTGGCCGAATTTTTTTATAAGATTGAATTCTAAGCTGAAAATCTTTTCCTTTTGACTAGTGAAGGAAACTCACCTTGCTCAAGGTGACCACAAGTAAGGTATTGGAGGCTAAAGGTCTCTCCTGTGAAGTTACAGTGTTAAAACAAGCTACTAATTGTTTGGGAATACAGTCACTGTATTATGTAATCTAACCAAGGAGGCTAGAATAACTCTAAAATTTCACTTCAAACTCTGGGGTTTTATTGGAGAGGTGGTTCTAATCTGTTTCTTTTTATTCTGGTTCTTGTCAGGAGTAGGAAGAAGCGCCATTGTGGAACTGAGGGATAAATGCAGAACTCTTGTGAGTTTTTTTCTCACACTGATGTGTGAAGTATCAGTCCTTTGGAGCCCTTCTTCCAACTGCTAAGATGATTTCTGTGGTAACCACTTAACCAGACAGTTGTCTTCCTCTTGCTAATGTGTTTTTTTTTTTTTTTTTTTTTGCTATTGAGGTGCCAAACTGCTGTCATCCTAGTCCTTGTCACTTAATTAGCAAATGCTTTTATAGGGCATAAGCTATAGAGAGGAGTAGTAATAAATAGGCTGTGCTCCAACAGATCATTAATATAGGAATTAAAAACCTCATCTGTGTTGTTAGTCTTTATGGATTGCACCATCGGGGCAAAATACTCACTTCCTCCCCACTTAGCAATTCTGAATTTTAATGACATTTGCATATATCTGAAGTGTAGAGCACTCTTACTTTTAGCTGAATTAAAAAATGCTTTGAAATACAAGGTAGAATGGAGGGCTAACTCATATTTGCTGTCTGAAACAAGTTCTGGTTTTTTTATTAATTTATTTTCTGGGTAGAAGTCTTAAGGTATGAATGTTATAAACATCTTAAAACATCAGCTGAGGAAGCACTGGAATTGAAGGAGAACCAGGCTGCAGATTTAATTAAAGCCTTGTCTTTTGTAGTGGTGTTGAAATATTTTAAGAAAATTTCCAAAACTATACTTCCATAATACTGCTTCCTACAGTCCTGCTTGGCATCACTACTGTCAAGTCTAGAACTCTACTGAGTAACACAAATTAAAACAGGGTGAAACAGTTCTTACACTAGGTTTCACTTTCTCTGATGGTGTCAGACAGCTTCTCTGTGGAAGAAAGAATTATTTAGAAATATGATAGAACTACCCTGAAAAAAAAAAAAAGGAACATAGTTTAAGTAAAATTGTCCATTTTTGAAATGTATTTTTCACCTGTTTGAAAACCTGGCCTCTCCTCAGCCTTGCTGAAGAGCAGATACATGAAATGTCCGAGGTAAGTCTTTGTTGTCCTCACAAATAGAAAGAACGCTCACAAATTCTGTCAACAGCAAGAAAGACACTGATACTGTAACAAGTACCTTGCAACAGGAGATAACCCCCATTTGGATTTTGTGTTTAGTACAGTGACTGCTGTAGTTCAGAGTCCTTTGGGCCTTTGATTTCCTTCTGTCGGAAAAATGCCAATCTGGGTATCACTGTGCAGTTTTCCCAGGGCAAAACAGGTGGCAAGATTCCCTTGGCACTGAAATGTTTGTGTGCTTTTTTGTCTTGTTTTCCATAATAATTTCTCAAGCTCAGTTAAATGAGATCTGTTTAGTTTTCTCTTCTGGATGGAGATGTGCTGGGTTGGCAGCTCTGGGATTTTCTGTGTTTTGCCAGCTGGCAAACATGCACATTTGTGTAAGCTCATTCATAGCTGATACTGAGAGACAGGTGCTGATTTACTGTTCTTCAAATAACTGTGCTGGCATATGTCCACTATTAACATGAGTGCGCCTAGAGACCAAGAGTGCATCGCTTAAAAGCTTTGGGAGACAAAGGGATTGGCAGCAGGGGACAGTTAAATATATTTCAGTGATGGATTTCACTGCTTGTGCCTGGGGAGTGTCTGTGATGTTAATGCATATGAATGCGTATGTGTTACTGCCTGATATGAAATGTAAAAATGAGAACTGCAAATTACTATTGATGGCACGAACAAAATGGAGATGCTTACAGTCTCAGATCCATAGGGAATGCTTCTCCATAGCTCCTTAGCAGCCATTGGAAGTGATTAGAGAAAGGAGCTCCACAGCCTGTAGGACAGGGCTTCTTTTAGTCTTTCCTTCTGCAGTTGTTGGTATTCTGTATGCAAACAATCCAAAGCTTCTTCCCAATAGATGCCAAGGCTATATCCAAACTATAGGAACACCTTTCCCCATCCATGTGCTTCCTGTGTCTGGGAGTCAGCACAGCTGCTGACCCTCACTGAGGCTGGCACAGCCTGGGGGTGCTCTGGGGGCCCTTTGCGCCGGTAGCAGCTCTGCAAGGTGGGGACCCTCTGTGTGATGGTCTGGTGGCACTGGGGGCTGAGGAGAGGACAGCCCGAAACATCGGCTGGAGTGATCGATACCGAGGCAGCGTTGCTTTGTTGGCTAATCCGGAGCTGCCGGTGTGGCTCACACTGACTCACTGCTGCTGCTTTGTAACGTTCGCATCAGCTGCCTGCAGTTAAGTCCTGCAAATCCAATTCCTGTGCTTCCTAGCCTTTACAGCCCATGAGGAGACATAAGAAATTGCATGGCGCATTTAATTAGCTGCTTGTGTAAAAACCTAGCTCTCAAGAACAGCAGTTACATGAAGGCTTAAATAACGAGACATGGCTTAGAATTTTTGGTTTTGGCTGTAATCTGAAAGTTATTAACTGTATCAATTTATAAAAGCTGAAGTATCTTCAAGTAAGCAAAATGTGGCTTTTTCCTGGTCCCTGCTCTCTTTTTATTTGTGGTTATGATCAAGTTCTAAGTGCTGTGATTATAATAGCAATAGGTGTATGTCAGTGGGCTCTGTTCTGAAAGGTGAGACAGACTTCCTTACTCATGCAAGGTAATTTTTATTTGAAAGATTTATAAAGGAAATCTAAGGAAATTATTTCTGCCCCAAACAGAACTTTCTGTCAAGGCTCCCATACAGTTTTGAAAAGAAACCCCACAAATGTTTGAATACCAATGTTGAGAGTATTGGTTTAGTGAGGGGACGGTGTGCTCAGTGCTAAACTGTTCATACACTGTAAAAGTTAGAAGATACAATTTGTGTGTCAGGAAAACTCAGTCCAAAGTATTGATTTCTTCAAAAACATCTGCGGATTACGTAAGTGTCATTATCTTTTATACAGGATAAACCCATAGTAACATGGGAAATATTTAACCATAAGTATTAAAAATTAAATGGGAAAATAGGAACACAGATACTGTATCTGATTGCATATTATCCTTGGATGTTACAGCAGTCATTTGCAGATGTCAATCTTCCAGTTTTCTGGCAGGTAGATAATATCACCTCAATTTTATAGACCAGTTAGGTAACAAAAGAAAGTGAGTAGCGTGCTCAGGGCTGCTCAGTGAGCTGAGCATAGCTAACATTGAAAATGAGGAATAAGCTCTCAGTTATGAACTTCAAACTCATTATTTCTTTTTCTTTCCTGACTATAATATTACTCAGGTATAAAGTACATGGCTGAGCTGTTTACTGAGCTTGTGGTAAAGGAGTGCTCACCCAGTGTCCGTGTTCCATGTCCTGGATTGCAGAGGAAAGATTTATGTGGTTACATTCTGCTAACTGGCTACAAAATCTGTCAACTTCCCCACCCTGGGCTGTGCCTTTTTATTTCTCATCTCAAACTGTGGAACAATAGTCCTCTGATGAATTTGTGCTTTCTCTCTAAATAAGACTGTAGTCTCTTTCTGCCTTTATGGCTTGATTGAGGTCAAGTTAATGGCAGAGGCAGAGATACGTGCACAGATTTCTATCAATAAATGGTTTGTTTAAAATAAAAAGGGTGCTCTATTTTGGGCCCTGGTTCTAGATTACAGCGGGCAATGAAGAAAAACAAAATACAAAAGAAAAATTTAGGGTTTTTTGGCACACAAGTGGATTTACAAAGTATCAATGGTACTGCTGTATTACTGATTAGAAATTCACTTTAGTTTGGAAAAAAAATTGGATCATTTGACCATAGGTGTGGAATAATCTCTAGTAATTGAACCTATTTCTTTGCTGAATTGGTGGTACTAGAAGTTACTAAAGTTATCAAATTAGGACCTTTGTTTGACTAATACTGAGCTTTTGTACTAAAGGGAAAATATGAAGTCTCTAGCTTTTTCTGTGTATTTCTCTCAACTCTTTTTAGTATTAGAAATTAGTAGAATCACAATTACTGCCAGACTTTTGAAAGGTTCTGGGGTTTATTTTGTGCCTAGCTTCTGTAGATCTTCTGAACCTGTGCTAGAGCTCTTGTAACACATGCTGACTAGTTTTGTTTGGCAAAGTTTTGTTACATTTGGCATGTCTCTCTTCTTGCTGCAGAAGTTGTAGTATAGTGACATTCTGTATTACTGCTCTGAAAACAGCCACAACCCATCTGACTCTCTGGCATCAACACAGCAGCTTACTATTATCTGAACTGGTGTATTTCTTTCAGCTTCTATTTGTCATTGCAAATTTTCCTAGTGATATGAAATTTTTTATTTGATACAGGCATCACTGCTATGTGTATCTGACGGTGGGTACCTTTTAATGTTAAGAAAAACATTTCAGATTACAGACTTAGAAGCACTGTGATCTGAGCTGAAGAACAGGTTTATCTTTGCTGAAGGGAGCTTTTTTCAATCAGCCATAGAGTTAAGGCATTCTTCTTACATTCGTCCTCAAGGCATGAATATGTCCCTGTAAGTGTGATGACTTGGTGGTTTGACTGTGAGACTTGGATAAAATACAGCTGACCCTATGTTTTTTTTAAATATTTCTTGTGCTGTCACAGCAAGGAAGTAGTCTATGTTTGAGAGAAGTTTTGTATCAGAGCCAAATTGCTGGTCTGCTTCCCTGTGAAAGACTTTTTTCCTGTCATTTGGTAGGCACTCTTATGATGAAGCCTTTTCTTTCTAACAGTGGTTACTTCTATCATCTCACATGCCCCACAAGCTTTATTGTTAACTCAGTCAATCAAAATTAAACTGTGTAAAACATCTAGTGTAAATGGCCTAGAATGGTAGCTAAGGGAATGTCTTGATCTCTTGTCATCAAAGAGAAAATACTTGTAAATCAAATGAAGATGGAGAAGCCGACTCATGGAAGGTGAAATATTTGGACCAGAAGGGAATGCTTTTAAAATGGTGCTTTGGATACATGGCAGCAAAGGTGAAGGTGAAATGGCCAGATGAAGACCAAGGTGTGTAAAAGATTGAACAAAAAAACTGGTGTGTGTGGTACAGCAGCAACATGATTTTATGAAGCAGGCTGTGTAAGTAAAGATCTGTAAATGTATTTAAGCAGTGAGGCTGGATGCCAGAAGGAGAGGAAGGTAAGGAAAAACTGGAAAGCAGTTAAATGAAGTTTTGGAAGAGAACTGTGACAAAATACTTCCAGCTATATAATGATGATTTGGAAAATAATGAAAATGCAATGAAAAACTAGGAGCACAGCTGAAAGCTGTGTTGGCAGATTTACAGTATCAGTATTAGGAAATATTCTTCAGATGTTTATTCCAGGGCCACCTGGAAAGGTACAGTGAATAGAGATCAAAAAGGCCTTGTGAAAGATGAAATCAGGCTTGATTTTGGCTGTTGCTTAAAAATACCTCCCCTTTAGTCCAGCAGAAAGTGGAAGTAAGGTAAATGTTTGGATTTTCAGAGAACCCTGACAGACATATATGATGTAATATATAAATAATAATATCAATTATATTTAATTTTTTTTAACAATAAAGAACTTTACAGCTAAGCAGCAAGCTGAACATTAAACCCACCAATTTTTGCATGATAATCCTCATGAACTTTACATAGCGGCTACTTCTCTGGAATGTGAGCCCTGCTGAATCACTATTATGAGATTTCCTTTAAATGCATCACTCTTTCTTTACCTGTATCCATGACTTCCTCTACTTCCCACTTTCTTCTGAAGAAATTGAAGGATTGGAACGTGGTCTGATGTGAGCAGAGCCACACAGGTAACCATAGCCAGGCCAATGTCCAAA
This sequence comes from Onychostruthus taczanowskii, assembly GCF_017590055.1. Lineage (NCBI taxonomy): Eukaryota > Metazoa > Chordata > Aves > Passeriformes > Passeridae > Onychostruthus > Onychostruthus taczanowskii. The sequence goes on from NW_024504786.1 coordinate 8,201,837, forward strand.
GTGCTTTCATCCTAGGAGAATCAGGGTGCAAAGGGACAGTTTAACTGCCTGTCAGCAATAAAACAGGGAGGCAATATCTGGTTACTGTGACCTTGGAGATGGAGTCACACACATAGGTAAGCAGACTGAGAAGCTGGAAGTGCATGCAAAGCAGCTGTAGGATTGTCAGAATGTTTCTAAGCAGAGATGCCATGATCCAGACACTGCTGAAACGTTATTTGGTCTGATATGCAAGGGGCCATAATTAATAATAATGTCAACAGCTTTAAAAGCTTCACAGCAGCCTGCAAGTTGCATCAGTGAGAGGTTTGAATTGCATGAGTGAATCCCTGTTTATGTTGAGTGTACAGGCATATGCCTGAGGCAAACTGCCTTGTAAACAAATGTTAAATTGGATCAGCAGTATTGCCAAAATATTTGTCCATTTTCCTTCTGGAGTCAGGTGGTTGAAACAGGACTTCCATGCTTTTATGGCACAAAGGTGGCCTGAAAGGAGAAGAAGGATTAAAACTAAATAGTTTGCAGGGCTTTGGCAAGGCATGCCGGGATAGACACAAATTTTGTCCAGGGTATCCCTGATGGGTAAGTAGGGATGGAGGGCAGAGCTGACAGCTCCTTCCATGTTGATAATTCAGTTTGACTGAGACATTAAAGACAGAACCTGTCAGTTCTTTGTTGTCAATTTGTTCTTGCCATAGAAATGCTATCTGCCAGTTGTGCTTCAGAGGAGAGAACATGGTGAGTCTTCGGTGTATTCCAGGTGATTAGCGTTGTGCTCCATAATTTATAAACTGGTAATTGATTTTATTCATAATATTGAGTATTGTCCTCTTGAGAAAGATGCCCTCTCACCTCCAGTTCTGCTTCTTCCTCCTTGCTTAAAGGATAACTAGCGAGAGAGGACGAGTCCCTTTTTTTCCCCTTCTCCTTTAGTTTGATTAAGAATTTTGCTGTTCTGTCAGATCTTGCAGGAATACATCCTCCAACATCAGAAGAATATACAGAACTTCAAATAAAATTATTGGTGTTACCTTACTGTGTTCCTTTAAGTGAAACAAAGCATAGTGCAATGTTGGGTACTATTTAGAGACCAGGTAATTGGACAGCCTCTGCTGCTCTGTGTGTAAGAAACTTGAGATATTTCCAAGCATGGGAAAAATGATTTTATAAAACAAACAAAAGAAAAGCCTACTGACCTTGCCACCAAACCTTGTTCAGTCTGTCAAGATGGGAAAGACTGCAGGATAGCCTGAAACAGGAAGAAAAGTTTTGTCTTTGCAAAAGTAGCTCAATTTTCTCTGGATGTGCAGTTAGTGCTGTGGACAGTCAGACTTTGAGAAGCAGTTGTTGACCACTTCTTGTTGCATATCAGACCTGAACATCCAGGAAGCATGCAGGACACAGTGACCCAAAAAGTTACCCACCTTATTTTCTTAGGTTTCCTTAGCTTAAGAAAAGCAGTCTGAACAAGGAGAAAGGTCCTACTGTAAATTCTACTTTTACTTCAGAGTTGAGGCAAAAGAGCAGGAAATTTTGGAAAATTTCAAGCAGGAAAATTGATTGAATTAAAGAAATGGGTAAGAAATTGAGAGATAGATGGCAGAGTTAATGATAAGGCAAATACTCTTTAAGACCACCTTCCATCTGAGTTCCTGATCACCTTCTACCTGTATTGATTCCCTTTTGGCAGACTTTGAAGCTTCTGTGTTGGTGGAAAGCTCATTTCTGAGGAAATTCTGTTGAGAGCATCTCTCACTGTAGGAATTAAGTTACTTCAAATTCTTTCCTGTTCCCTGAAAACCCCAAGTTACTCCACCACAACACCCAAGATTCTTAATCTTTGTCTCAGAGGAAGTGTGCTGATTTAGCTGCTGCTGTGTATAGGTGCAAAGCATAGTCCTTTTTTCTTTATTTAAATTTACATTGTTGAAGTTTTCTAAGTCTATGAAAACATTCTAAACTTTTCCCCTTCACCCAAGGTATTACTTCCAGTAAAACTAAGGTATAACTAAAATATGTTTTAAAAGTCTCGGTGTAGACATTGACCTGTCCAACTTAGTTTGTTCATTCAAATTGGCTGGGTAAAATTAAAAATTAATGAAAGAACACAACTGACACAAGAAACCTGGCAAGTAACAATAAACCTCATCAACTTAACATGCAATCATCCTGCTTAAAACCAATAAGCATGCCAAACAGGCAAGACAGGTTGTGTTGAGAATGATTCTAGATTATCTTGTTGCAATACATTAAAGCTGTAGTTTGACCAGTTTTATTTTAAAACCAATATTACCACAGAAAGGAGGAGTCCCATGCTTGTGAACTTGCTGTTGGTTTCTACTCAGTGCTGGTTTCTGTATCCTTCTCCGCCCCCTTTCCCTGATCCTTCTTGCCCTGGGATTACTGGGTGACTGTAGGTGAGGCATTTGAGGAGCTCATGTGCATGAGTGGGGGGAAGCAGGAGGAAAAGCATCTGAGGGCTTTTTTCTACTCAGTGCCTGCCTCAGTGTTGTTTACCACACTCACCTGGGATGTTTCCAGTGCCACCCTATACCTGAAACTGGGACGGCAAGAGGCAACTTAGAAGTGTTAAACCAGACCCACACCTGAAACGTGACACCCTTTCCTCCCAGTACATCCCTGTGCTGAATTCCTGGGCTTTGTGTCCAGATGAGAATGTTTAGCTGAACTTGTGTCTAGATGAGAATGTTTAGCTGAAACATGCCCCTTCTTGCAGATAGTGGTGTGCAAATACAAATTGAAAATAGGTGTCACTTGCTGCCTCAGAACTGCCAGGGAGTGAGCCTTACCTTCAAAACCCATACCCCATTTTCTTCTTGCATCTGCTTATCATGGATTCAGTTTTTCTTTCTGTAATTAACATATCACAGCTAAAGGAGCCTCTTACTGGAAAAGATGAACAGTCTTCTGGAATAAAAGCAGACAGGCTGCTGTTGTTTAAAATGTAGGTAGTTTGTATGTACCTAAACCATAATGTTGATTTCAGTTTTAAGTTAGAAACCTGATGAGTCTTAAATTCCTGGAACACAGACCTTCCTAAGCTAATCTCCATAACATGAATGAATTTGCCATGGGGGTAATTCAGTGTTTTGAGAAATACATGTTTTCTATTTATGAGCTGCAGGTACTGATGTAGGAAGAAAATGGGAGCATGATTTCCATGAATGCTACCAGTATGTGTGTGGGAATGCCCAACTGCAAGGGAATTCAAAGGCTTGGCAAGCCTTTCACTATTGTGACAGTTCTTTTCTAATAGTAGCACACATTTGCATAACACTTGACAGATGGGCTAGTTTGAGTACCAAGTTAGAAATGGCCACAGCCCCGCATTTGTGACTTGGGAAAGTGACGCTGAACTAGGTGCTGCTGTTGTGCAATTGCCAGAGAAATTCTCTTTTTCCTGCTGACACTGTACAGCCACTACTGACACCCAGGTGAGGTGATCTCCTGTGCAGGAACCTCTCTGCTTTGCAGCAGGGGTTGGCAGGAATGCTTTCAGTCCCCTGGATGTGGGAGCTGGATCATAGTCTATTTTCAGAAGTAAACACTGAGTATTTCCAAAATGTGCCCTGTAGCTGTAAGCGACAGGTCCTTGTATAACGCATTCTGTGAACTATGACAGCAGGGGGAAAAAAGGTTATGAGTGGAATGAAAATAAGTTTCATAGCTCTTGGAGTGGGAAACTTTTTCTCTGTGTACAAACAGATGGCTTCCTTCACTTGTACTAAGAAGCTGATAGTTGGGGTTTTTTCAACTTCTCAAGCTTTCTGTCATGAGTTGCAAGAGAAGATCAAAATGCCATTTCACATTTGTTTAGTATGCTTATAGAAAGTCATCTCTGTGGTAAAGATTGCAGAAATTGGTGTATGGATCACTTTTGTCATGAAGGATCTCTACATTGCACTACAGCAATACTGGTTCTTCAGTCTTTCATTTCATGTCCTTACCATTTTTTGCTTCTATCCAATAGGTAAGGCACAGAACTTCAGACCAGGTAATGGCTTTGAAGATGAACACACTGAACAGCAACAGAGCAAACATGCTGAAAGAGGTTCAACTTATGAACAGACTCTCACATCCGAACATCTTAAGGTACACTGGCTTTTTTCTGAATCATGTAGCAATAGGTTGTCTTTAGTAGGGCTCTCCTCTTTTCAATTTTTATTTAGCTATTTTTGGTTGTAGCTTTATCTGTTCTGAATGTGTTAGGATCAATGGCTAATTTAATAGATGGATGGGAGGAAGAAGAAAAGACTTAAGAGAAAAAATACTCAAACATGGACATAATTATGGTAGCTGGAGTTTGCCAGTCATGAGTAACTTATGTCAGAGAAAAACAAGTGCTCCCATTTTAAAGTTCTGATGAATCAATAAAGTGATATGAAGAATGAAATTTGACTTCTTTTTGTGAATTTTAGTTACTGCAAATTTAACACTATTCAACAAACTTACGGTTACTAATTTTAAAATAAAACAATGCAAAATGCCATAGCTGTTTCCTATTCTTAGGTCTGCTTGTTAGTTTTTAGGATTTTCTTATTGCAGTATTACAAGGTGGGATAAGAAGGACTGAAGAAAGGAACCTAGAGTTGAACTAATCTAATTTATATGCTCCTGGAAGGAAAAGGATAGTCCTTGCTTTGCATTAGATTACTGCATGCAAATCAAAAATGTTCCAATGTTTATCATGTTATTTCTTGAACCATTTTAGTCTTGGTTTCTCTTCTATGGTGATGTGACAAGCAATTAACATAATTATCTGAAGCCATAACATTATGAAATTTAAAGATGTGATGACAGTGCACCAAATGACCAGTTCTCCTAAGCTGCTGTTGCACACCTGGAATCTATTTCTGATCTCAGCTCTTTTTGAAAAGTTTTGGAGACACAGTGAACTCTGTTACTTAATTTCCTTTTCTTTGCCATTCTATTACATAGTACAGACATAATACTGATTCCTGAAAGCCTTTATAACCAATTTTTCTGATCCTTGAAATCCTATCTCAGTCTTCATCAACTGATGAAGACTCAACTGATTTGTATCAATATTATCCTGTGTGTTTCCTTCAGTATTTACAAGGACACACGTCAGAAGCGTTTGAAATATTCGTTAGGAGCATTCCATTACTTCATGTCTGTCTTCTATTATTCTTTTTCTTAAAACCTCAAAAACTTTTGAACTTAAAGAAATCTTACTTATAGTAAACTGTGTTGGTTTTATCATAATATATTTATTCAAGTGTTGTAGTGATCTATTGCTAAATGCAATTCCTAGTCTGTTTTCTCTGCTCTAAAGTGAGGTGCATTCCAAGCAACTCCTCCTTCTGTTTGTTCGTTGTTGTTATTTTTTTTAGATTTGAATTATATAATCTATCTGGTCTTTTAGATTTCAGGATGATTGTGTTTTATATTTATTCCCCATATTTTTCCTTAATTTTTTTTTTCTGAATCCTTTGATAAGAGCATATAACCCTGGGACTGATAATGCTGCTTTTCTAATAAGGTTTGTGAAAAGAGTAACTTTCCAAAGTGAAATTGGCATTGTCAGAATCATCAGCTCAGTATGCTTCATCAGTTTCTTTATCAACTTTGTGTGGTTGGTAAATCTTATTTAAAAAAAATTCTAGCTCTATAGCTCTGTTCAAAATCAAGAATTTAATTTGGGATGGGATGAGGGAAAGTAATAAAAGGGATATATTGACAGGCCAAAAGCATTCAGTTGTACCTAAATATAACCCTGCCCCCTCTTGAATGGAATTACAGAGGTGTTGCTGAGAACAAAAATTATTGTGCTCTTTCCTGAGTAATTGCTGAAATTTAGGTGTCTTGTGAAGTAAAAGTGATCATATTTGTGATGTACTGGTCCCCTCTGGCTTTAGAGCCTAATGAATTCAGCAGTGTTACACAGATGGTCCTGAAGAAAGAACAATAATGTATTGGTTTATGTATGAAGCAGAAGGGGAATTCAATTTGTTCTTCCAGTTATTATCCAGGATTGACAGAGAAATCTTTTTGTGCTCAAGTAAGCAGATGTAAGTGAATACATCAGAAATAAATTACTTAAATAGAAATGGTCTATCTTGGCATAGGTTTTTTAGAAAAATAAACTGCATTTGATTTATGAATTGCTTGATTTGAGGCTTCTTCAAAAAAAGCAGGGCTCTCTGGTAAAATAGTGTCTTTTTCTTATCTGTTAGGTAAATCCCCTTGCTACAGGGAGCAGAGTTATTCCTGCAGGAAATGCAAATAAGAGAATAGTATTTAGTTTTAGTTGTTTTTTTACTGAATTATAATACACAGTAAAAACTACTACTTTTCTGTGTAGGAGATAACTTGATGGTTTTATTTGTTAAGGATGTGTCGTTTAAGTTTTTGTTTAAATGTTACTGCAGTGTTTTAAATTTCTTTATGTCTGGGAGAAGATTTTGCCCCTCTTAAATGTTACCTGCCTATGTGTCTGCACACACACACACACACACACACACACACACACACATATATATCTGTATATAAACACACACTTGCAAGCCTCTCCATTTAGGTTTCATAAATGTGTAAATCATTGGTGCTTCTACTAGTCTTGTGAAACAGCTATTTCCCACTGTAGAAACACATAAAAATAATTAATACTAATTTGCATTTCAAGTGGTGAGAAGTTGTGTTGCTTGTTTGACAACACTGTGCTGTCAGATAAGAGCAGCTGAGTTGTATTGCCGAGAGGTTTTTAGGAAAATGTTCTACAGCAACGTGTTCCCACTGAAACATTTTCTGGGATTGTTTTTGGAATTTTAAGCTTGTGTTAGTATTTAAAGGGGACATCCTCTTCAAAGAAGTTCTAATATATAACTTTCCCAGGGGCTATGAGCTAGCTCAGTTTGCTGTTAAATATTTTCTTCACCTAATTTCTTTCCTTTGAAGTTCTTCTGTGTTACTGAGTAAGGTGTTTTGTCACTAGCATCAAGTTCACTTCTCTATTGATTAGCCACTGGATCTCCTCCACATGCCTTGAAGGTGTCCTCTGATTTTTACATAATATATCTCTGAGCTTCTTCATCATCTCTGTGCTCTGGGGCTTCCTACTGTTAACTTCCACTGTAAACAAGTTCCTTTCCTTCCTATTGCTTGCCAGTATGGATAGTAATGGGTTCTTAGGCTGAAATGTTGAGATCATATTGTACGGTGGTTAATTGAACCAGGTGAGGGCTGCAAGGTGCTCTGCTATCAAATGGCTTGTAAAATTATGAAACTGGATAAATACTGGCTTTACAGCCTCCAAAATCTGCTCTCAAACCATCTCAATGTGTGTAGGATAGCAAGTTAATGTTTTAGAAAGCGAATGTCAGATTCAGCAATGAGGCATTTATTTTAGTGCACTAAAACCTTCCTTAAGCTGGGAGTGTGGTTGTGTTTTTGAACATCCTGATGAGTAATACCTCAAATTTGGTATTGAATCAGTGTTTTTGTCCGAGAGCTCTTCTGTAGTTTATATAGTTAAGTGTTGTGGAAAGAAGAGCTTCTTCCTCATAGTGCATTTGGCCCAGGATCATCATTATCCTTTGGGTAATTAAAAAACCCATCCCTTTGCCTGTGCTCAAAGATATATTGCAGCTTTTTACAAACTGTCAGTTCCAATGTGCCCACAGTTAGCTTCAAGATGTTATTGCGAAGATTTTGGTATTTTTGTTGTTGATTGCACTGATGTGACTAATAAATATTGCTGATTGTTGAAACTGCTTTTGCTGCTGTGCTGTCCATATCAACTCCTTTTCAGAGTTACAGATGCTTTTTGAGGTTTTTATCCAGACTCTGGTCACTCTTCTGGAGTGTGAGTTTGTCAGTAGTTGCTGACTTCCTTCCATTCTGAGCTCAGTAGAGATTACCTAAAGGTGCATCTGTGTTTTACCTTGCTGATGCTTTTGCACATCTTGAGGAGATGGAAGTGGGTCAAGATGTTTCAGCTTCTCTTGATGAGTTTCAGTTTTACTTGGTGAAGTACTGATATGGGTATTTAGGCTTTAAAAGCAACAGGCTTTTTTGCCATGAAGTAAGAGGCTAACTTTAAATCTTCGCACTCATTTCATTATTTCTGCACTCAAATTCTGCTCTTGGCCAGCCATATAGATCCATCTTGATTAGAAGAGAGTTGTAAGTGAAGACTTTAGTTTTCACTTACCAAGTCCCCAGTAAGTCTGTCGTCCCCATGGTAGGATCATAAAGATTCCAGTGGTCAAATATATGTGCATATGTAAGCTGCTAATGTATTTTCCATGAAGAAAATGAGAGACTGCCCTCTATTAGAGGATTTATTTTGGCAAAAAATAGAACTTCTTTTTCAGTCTGTTAAGGATATTTTAGAATAGAAGACTCCAGCTCTTGCAGCTACACAGGCATGATGGTAAAAATAGGGGATTTGGGAGTTTTTTTGTCTCCCTTCCTCTTGTTTCCTATTTCAGCTAGCAGATGAGATTCTAGAGGCAGAGTAGGTGTTAACTACAATGTAGTAACTTTTTGTTCAGTCACTGTCTAGTGTTTATAACAAACTATGTATGAGACCTGCTTATCTTTTTGGTTTACTGGTTTTTCTCCAGGGTCCAGGCTGGGGACATTTTAGGAGTGGACAGGGCAGAAGCAGACGAATGGTGTTCAAGGAGTGTTTTGTTTCTACCATCAACCTCATCTCCTGTCTCCATCTCACTCCTGCATACAAATTAAACATGGAGAATTAAAATGCTTTTCTTCCTCTGATCTACATTTCTTCCTGCCTTGGCTGTGGGATGTGCTGGTTTTATCACATCTTCCCTCAGATGGTGAGAGGAGGTGTGGAAAAGTGAGCTGAGGCTGGGGTTTGTACCATGTCATGTTTACTATAGCCACTGTGTTTTTCTCATACAGGTTAGCTGACACATGGCAAGACTGTCATTGCTGGGGTTAGAGAAAATGGGGGTTTGGAGCATTTCTCCACTTCTTTATTAGCTTGTGTCCTGTTTAAAGTGCACTGCTGTTCAAGGGTTGGCTTAGCTCAAGTGCCATGGTTATGAAAGGTCTGGTGTATGCTTGTAGATGTGCTCTACCATTTTGTTGCTTTCCTGAATGCTGATGTGCTGCTGTAGTCATGAGTTTTCACCCAAATCAAAGTAAGACAATTGGTCTGGAAAGGACTCAAGAAATCTCCATCCTTGTGTCCTGAGCTTGGGAGCCTTCAGTCTATAGCCTGAGAGACTTGATAGCTTTTTTTTTTTTTTTTTTTTTTTTTTGGTAATATCTTACAGATGTGTTTTTCTCATACAAATGAAGTGGTGTGCTACCAATGATTCTCCATCTCTTGTGCTGTCTCTTAAATTGGTGTATCTTCAATTTTGAGGTAGAGTTTCAATCTTTAATATCACTATTGTTTGCATGAAAAAGTATTTCTTTATTTGATCTGTACCTTGGGGACTTAATTTAAAACATTCTGTACACAGAAAGTCTTAGCTCATGTCTTAAGTGTTCTCGTGGGAGCACTTGGAGGTATTGCTGCGTGTTTGGCTGTGAGCATGCAGGCAGATTGACTCATTGATTAAATCCACCTTCTTGTGTGTGCAGCACACAAATAAGCACAGTGTGTGCATATTCCATGAACTCCTTTCAAGGAGAATTTTATTTCATTCCCTTTGATACAAATCTATCACCCTGGGAACACAAGACCAGGGTGGGGTGGGTTTTTTTTGGGTTGTTTTTGTTGTTGTTGGTTTTTTGGTTTTTTTTGGGTTGTTGTTTTTTTTTTTTTTGGGTGTGTGTAGTTTTACCCTTTCAAACCTTCCTTTTGGTAAAATTGCTTGTGATGGACAATTGGCTATTGTTACAATAGCCAGAAGGATGGATTTGGTCTTTTAACATCCTTTGTCCTGTACTGAACAGTTCTTTAACAGGAAAGAAAATTGGGTTTTATTCTCTTTGTGCAACGTGGTTATCAAAAAGGAGTGTTTTAGAAAGACAGTGTACAAGGGAGCAGGAGAAAGGCTCTGTGTGTTGTGTATAATATGTTACCGAAATTATAGGTTAAATACTTACCTCTTCTAGAAACAAAATGTAAGTGTAGAAAACTTAAAATACATTTTTAATCTTAGCATGGTGCCTAAACCATTAAGGAGGGCCTTAATGCAGACTTAATGTTTTTATTTGCCCTCTTCCTTCTCAAAGTCAGTGCAATGAAAAAAGCATGTGTCTCCTGACCTTTTGTCTCTGTTACTGAGCCTGTACTAGAGGCTTTTGCATTGGTGTGTTTGGTTTGTTTCTTTTCTTTAATGTTATCAAAGTGCTGAATTTTCTCATACAAACAGTAGATTTGGAGGGCATCAATTTCTTTTGTTGAACTGTAGCTGCCCCAGGTTTATCCACAGAGCAGGAATGTGTCCCAGTGAAGTTCTTTTAACTGGAAGCATGTGTTCAGTGTCTGGATATCCACAGAGGCTGTATGATCTGGATATTAGTTTTGCTTGATAAATTAAGGCAAAGATTTCAGACTGAGGCTACAGTATTTAGTATCCCCTTGTCTGTCCAGGATTTTCTCCCTTGCCATGTGACTGAACTGAAAGTACTTTGTATAACCACTGTAAAGGACTAAGAAATACCCAGACTTCTCTTGGTTTTGTTTAGGAGGACAGGTTTTCCAGATTGGCTGTTTATAAAACGAGATTTCCAGCATGTGTATAGATTGCTGACATTTGTTAGAAAGCATTTGGCAGTGGAAATGGGCTGCACTGTATTAGTGGGGTGGACTCAGGTATCATCCTTTCTATTTGCAGCTTCTAGGAGAACTTTTCCAACCAGATTTTGGAAGTGTTTCAGCTTGCTGATAAGGCCAGATACACTGTCTTGAAAACAAACTTCCTTAAATCTGCAAATGATCTCCTGTTTTGTGGATGATTGGCCTATTGGAGCTCCTTCCAGCTAGAAATGCTTATAGGAAGTGTGACCTTTGGCTGACAAGACATTCTGCTGAAGTTCACCTACAAGCGCGTTTTGGCTCAGGAGACAGAGTGTCTAGCCAACAGGAATAATCTCAGCTGTGCTGGACCAGCATGTCAGCTTCCTATCCACAGAGCTTGGAATCTCATCTGGGGCAATCTCAGAAATTGAAACCATGTTCAATCTTGCTTGGTAATTGTATTTCCCAGTAGCAGCTGGGTGCATTATCTTCCAGTGAAAATCCTTTCCAACAATGTCTTGTAGCTGTTCTTGGCTTAACCAAGTGCCTTATTATTGCTTGATAAAACAGCTAAGCAGAAGTTTTCCAGGAACTTGGATTGCTAGAGCTCTATCAATCTATTTTCCAGAGCCTGAAAACTGAGATTCATTCACACAAAGCTTAAATGATTTCAGTATGTTGCTTGTAAGCTCATTAATTCTGTCTTTATCAGTGTAGTTGGTTTCTCTTTTCCTGGGTAATAGTTTCTAAATATGTGGGGTTTATAAATGTATCTTTATGTCCAGCTCTTTTTCCATGAGATCATGATATGGAGCTTTGTTTTTTGATTTTTGATTCTTAGTAGAAATCCTAAGCATGTGAGAATTTTTAAACTCTTGGTAACTTGTTTCTTGTTTCAATGTCTTTGCTGCCTTAAGCATGGGTTCACAAAGGTAATGAGTACGTTTCCATTGAGACTTCCCTTGACCAAAACAGATGAAAACATTATTATTTTAAATTACTTAATCTCAGTTTTTGTTGAATGAAAGTATTGCCATAGCAGGTTAACTTTGTGTAATTGATAGAGAAGATAGTACTTTGGAAAGCTGTTTTATAGAGAAATTAATATATTGGAATTGTGTACTTTCCATTTTTGCTTGTGAGTAAAGCCATTAACACCATGCCTGATAGCTCTGGAGACTTTCAGAATGCACTGAGAAATAGATTTCCGCTCTGTAGAAGTCTGGGTTTCTTCATCTCAGGAAGCTTAATTTGTCAATTTCTTTACAAAATTGTTCATATGCTGATTGCTGTATGAAGTGAAACTTGGAACGGGCAATGCTTTGTGTACGTGCTCTATCTAAAAGAAGTTTCTTCCTTTCTCCTGAGGGCCTGATCATGCCCTATGATTCTACATTAAACAAGAGAAATTGGATTTTCAGTGTCTCTCAAATGAAAATTCCTATATTCAGAGAGTATTGTTTGAGTGTTTGAGGTGAGAGCAGGCAGTAGAAGTTCTAATTCGAGTCTTGCTGCGTCTGGGGTTATAAAAACAGATTTCCCCAGCTCAGATTATGCAAAGGACCTTACCTATATTATTTTTCTTTGGCTGCTTGTAATTTGCCAGTCAGCTGTTAGACAAGAGAACAGTGAGGATCATTCATTTCTTCAAAAGCAGCTTAGCTGAACTAGCACTACATGTCTTGCATCATTTTGTGTTTAAATTCGGAAGTGTTTCAGGATATAAAAGGTCCTTTTCCTTTGAATTGTTGTCCACAAGATTCCTGTCACATTTAATGAGATCATACATGTTTACGTCTTACTTGCAAAATGGAAATTTCTGAACATTATGAAAATGACAGACAACTTGGTTTTGCTTGCTGAGACCAAAATCTAAATGCTAAAACTGAGAATTAATCTGTAAAGAGTGAACACTTGAACTATGCAGTGAAGACTCTCAAGTGTTTAAAACAATTTCAGCTTTACTGAACTTTCTCATGGGAGATGTTTACTAGTAGCATTAATTTACATTTTGCCACTTGTAAGTTCAGCTTGTATGGTGGTAAAAATGAGCTTTCAGTTGTTTATGGCACATTTTGTTGCTTTCCAGAGAAACCAAGGGTGGCAATCATGGCTATTAACAGCAGGAGTCTGAAAATTGTGCAGTGTAGGTAACACTTGTGGAATGTGTGTATACTGGATACTATTGAAACTTCTATCCAAGTGTTGGAAAGAGGAGTTTGGGGAGGGGAAGTATACACTGCATATGTGCCCTCATATTCTTGAGTGGTTAAGAATGGGATAGGAAGAAACATCTTTATGCTTAAACAGCAAAATGCAAAGGGAAGTAATTTTCTGTTTATGCAGACCAACAGTGGATTACTTGGCTTAAACTTCCTTAAAATAGGACTCTGAGACTGTTCCTTTCTGCATAAATCATTATATGCTGGCCTTTGCTTATAGTCAAATTAGTAACTTTCCATTTTGAGGTTGAACTGTCTCCTGTGCTGTCTTGGAACTGCTAATTCAAATTATATTGTAGTGTAGATACATGATTTTTTGTGCTGAGACTTTTAAGTAATCAGTGGTGAGGTATGCAGTGTCTGTGAGGCTGAATTTTTTCTCTTTCCTCATTTTTTGGTGTATCCTATATTAGTTTTTTAAAGAACAAAAAAAGAGGGGGGGAAAAAAGCCCAAACCACTTTTCTTTTCTTGTTTCTTGTAGGTTTATGGGTGTCTGTGTGCATAAAGGACAGCTGCACGCTCTTACTGAGGTAAGACTATTTCATGATATACATACTGAATATGAAATACTCAGTTCTCAGGACAGATTCTGCAATTGCCATTCTCCTTGAGTGAAGGTTCTTCTGTGGTGACTGATGAGTTAACCACTCACTACTTGATATGTTAAGGGAAGACAGCAGAATCAGTCCTCAGAACTCCACTCACAGCCCTTGTATGTCTTTTCTCCTCAGAAGCACTTATTGAAATAAAAAATTACAGTAAGAACATTAAACTTCACTGATAATGTTCTAAATGAGAGATGTGCATTACCATTGAGCTGCCCATAAATATTATTTGTTTCAGTGACATTGCCTTGTATTTAAGTCTTATTTATACTCCATTTGTACATTTCGCAAGTGAATCAATAACGTTTCAGCTGGGTTGTTATTGTATTCACTCCCTGCCACTTTCATATTACAGCTTAATCTAGGTCCCATAAAAAGGAATTATTCCATTGCCCATGTACCCTGGCCAAGATCTAGGTATCAAATATGAAGCTGAAGTTTCCATTCATGTGAGTTCCCACCCAGCTTTATTGGGTAGTTTGTTTAATCCCCCTGTACTGCTCAGAAAAACAAGAAGAGAGTATTCTCTTATTAGGAACAGTGCTGCCTGTTTTGAGTCAAAATTGATAAAATGCTTTTCCTGTTGAATTAGTTTGAGTGCAGACTGAAAGAAAACTCACAGTTTGTAAAGTTAATGTTTCTTATTTACTTCTGTTTTGTAGGAACTGCTCAGTTAAAAGATTAACCCTTTCCCACCCTTCCAAAGACAAGTCTGTTATTAATTAGCAATTTAGCAGGTTCCTGGTATGGTGTGCTTGCCAAGAACTGCTGTAAAATGAGGAGACTGAGGAGCTGTATGCCAATTAGCAGGACATGTGTCACCATCGCTCTCTGTAACTTACAGATGCCACTCTGAGCAAAGATGCACATATGTGGGCAGTGAATTTCTTCACCTTCTGGGGTGACAATATTGCAGTTTTCTCATTCTAGCTGCTATTGTAGTGATGCACTCTGGTTCAGTGTCTGTATTTCTAGTGGAGCAAAGGTAAAGACACTTCTAGAAATTTCAAGATACAGCATGAGTGTGAGCACTTTGCCCTGAGAGGGACAGTTTATTTGATTTATTCTTTCTGGTTTTTTTTTTTCTCCTCCCTGTGCTCAGTAGAAGAAACATTCCTAACATGGCTGATCAAGTTATTCAGGCAGGCTTTGCTAACATTATTGCTGATTTCTTTTGGCTATGTGGTAAATTGAAACAGGGAGGTTTTGGGCTATTCCACTCACTAAACATTATCGTAGAAGAGGTGGAGCTTCATAATGCTTTATTGTACTAAAACTTGGAAGATTTTGCTCAATGTGGGTTTTTTTGTTTGGTTATTTTTCTCCCTTCCTTCACAGCAGTTGCTTACCATTTAAATAACCCTCCCCACCCAAAAAGCCAAGAAAATGAAAACAGCACAGATGCTTCCTCATAGTGAGCTAACTTTGTAGCTGCTGCTTTGTTCAGCTATTTTTGAGTTCTTGGCAAGCAAATAAATCTAAGAAAGACTTCAAAGAATAACTTTTTATAGTTATAATTAAGAATAACAGAAGAGATTCCTGAAGCATCTTGAGACCAAAAAGGAAAAGAAGTTTACTGTAACACTTTGAGAAACAGAATAGCTTTAGTGACATGTTATAAAAGTATAATTAGTGATTCCTGCTTTTCTTCTGTGGACAAAGGTGAGCATTTAATGCCTTCAATAGGAAAATCCATGACAGAAATGGATGTTGTAGTGAATCCACACACAGTTTTGCCCAGTAACATAGCTATTTTTTGATTTTATAGAGCTTTTAATAGTCAAAAACTGTATATGTTCCAAGTGGTGGAATTGCCTTTCTGGCAGCATTTTTCATTTTCAAGTGTGTGTAGAGTAATAGTTGAATTCTGAAGGCTTCTGGAGGTTGGAGAAGGGGGCTGAAACGATGAGCTGAAGGAGTTATTAGTAAGACAGGATGAATCACCAGTTCAAATATAGCCCAGGAGGATAAACAAATTGGCCACTGTCTCGTGGCTGTTTTCAGCTTGTGGTCCACAAAGGTGGTCTCCTTGCTCCCAGTGCTCAGCATAATTGACACCAGCCTGGCACTACAAGTGCTCAGAACTTGTGCCAAGGTTTCAGTTCTTCAGAGATGAAACTGTTGATTTGGAGGCCCATTGGTCAATAGGTGTCTGAGTCACTGTAGTGAGAATCCTCTGGCAATTGCCTGTGCTGGACCTGTTCTGTAATGGGTTTAATTATCCCTTCTTGTGTTTTGAGAGTACAGTTGATAATGTACCTATGTATGAGGGATACAGCATCACTTAGAGCTTATGTCTGCGGGCAGCATGATGGGAAATCATGTTTATTTTATATATGTGAATGTTTCCATAACAGAAGAAGTTGAGAATTTGTGCCAAATGTTTGGTGACTGGATTTAGACAACTTGTGCTATTAAAAGGCAAGGCAACCTCAAATGGTGTTAGAAGAGCACTGAGGATTTTGTAAGCCTGTTAAGGGGCTGCATTAGGAATATGCAGCACTTTAGGCAGAGTTTGAAGCATTACAGATTTCTTTTCTTGCGTCTTTACAGACACAGGAGGCTTAAACACAGGAGTGGATCATGCAGAGCAAGTTTTTGCCTGAGGAAGGTGTTGATCCTTGTATGCCTTGGGATTTTCCCTTTTGGCAGCATTTTGTGTTGATTTAATTTTCCTCTCTCAAGTGGTTTTTGTTTTTAAAACTCTTGAGCAAGAGGCAGTTTCTGTTTGTTTTGGTTTCTTTTTTTTTTTTTTTTTTCAAAAAAAGAATGGAATTGTTTAATTATAGACTGCACTAGGACTTTGGCCTTGTTCTGAATCCACAGTCTTATCAGTTTTGATAATCCAATATTTTTTTTTAAGTTCTCAAGCCAGAAGCTATGGTATATGCCTCTTCTGAAGTAATTCAATATCCTTAGATTGACAGAGCAGCTTAGGCTGCCAAGGACCTCTATCCCTGCAAGCACTAAGTTAAAAAACATTTAAGGAAAGCAAAGTAAATGCTTTAATAGGTGTATCACCCAAATGAGCTGGCAGGCATTAGACTGCCTCACTAATGTTGAGCTCATGAGCTCAGATTTGCCATGCTTGTTTTCTCTAAACCCAGAAACTGGGTATTTCTTTCTCAGCATTCAGCTCTAATCTGAAGCTGCTGATTTGTTTCTTCAGCTACAGGAATCTGCAGTGCTTCCTGCTGTACTTGCATGCCTCTCCAAACTAATTTCAGCCTTTCCCTCAGGCCTCTCTCTGTTTTCCAGCCACTTTCCTAATCTGACAACTCTCTTCACTTCCATTTCCTGGCACACAGCAGTATCATAAGTCTGGAGAAACTTGCAGAGTAGCAGAGTCTCTGGTGTCAGCATGGGATGCTGCAGAGCTTTCAGAGGAAGACAGTGTGTGCTCAGGGGACACGGAGCCCGAGCCAGTGGGGAACAGCCATGGCTCAATAGCAATTGGGTATGATTTTATCCCATACACATCTACCATGGAATGGCTGCATGAGCAAACATCCATTTTAGATGGAAGACAAACAAATTTGTGTGTTGTAGGTTTTATAGGTCTGTGCTATTATACTGAAATAGATAACATAGCAGCATAAAGTCTAGCATATAAAAGCCACTTAATACCTTCTTGCAGATCTTGAATTGTTTGTTGAACTCAGTTAAACAGGTTTATCTGAATTTCTAAGAGACGGGTCAGGCTAAAATCTTGTTATAATTAGATGTATATTTATATGTGCACAGAATGAGTCATACAGCTTGATAATTCTTTCTGGAAGGAAATGAAAGCCTTGGCAGTTGTGTGTATAGAGGATGAGGAATGGAAAGTTATTGTGTGTTGATTGGGATACCTTGAATTGCAGTGCTTTGGGGACAATAGTTAATTGTTGCAACAGAAGTTTTATGACTATTAATTCATACTGGATGATAGTAAAAGTGTGTGCAAATGCACTGCTGCCACAATCTGATTACTCAGTGTGGGATCTGACATGCATTGGAACTTTCTCAGGCAGAGAGCAGGGCTGTTGCAGTGTGGTAGGTAGGTGATGGAGGGGTAGGACAGTATTATTTCAGCCAGCAGCTGTGTGAGCTGAGAGCTGCCTGAGATGCTCTCCTGGAGTCTTTTACATTTGATCCTTGCTGGTGAATTGCAGAGTCAGACTCATGGAGCACATGATACCACACCAGATAGCTGGAGTGGAATCAGAAGCACTCAGTTGGGCAGCCATGGTTTTCAGGTGCTGTTTCATGTTTACAGTGGGAAAAGTGCTAAAGCTCCCTGTAATGAAAATGCCAATGTCCTTTGAAGAGAGAGGGTTGTTTTCAATAAGTCCTTTGGTGATAACTGAGAACTTCCTTTCTCTGCTTTCCTTCTCAACACCAATAATTTAAGTAAACAATAAATGCAATTAGTGGAGTTTCAGATTTTTGAAGATCTTCCTTTTTTAGCATTTTTTCTTTTTTACTTTTGTAGATAGCACTAACTAGAAGAAAAAATACTGAAAGCTTAAAAATCTCAGAATTGTTTCAGTTGTGCTGAGTCCTTTTACAAGGACTAGAAGGTAAGTTCTTAAGGTGGGAAGGTTCTTCTGACATACAGCTTTCACAAGGAGAGTAAATAATTAAAAGTATTTCATTCTTCTTTCTTTTTTCCTCCCCTCAGTTCTTGGTTATCTTTCTGTGGAGGGCCTTTGACTCTAGAATGGAGAAAACTGGACAGACATCACTTAGGTCTCTTCTCCTGCAAGCTCTATGATACAGCTAAAATTGTAGTAGATAGTGGTTGTAAATATGTAGTCATACATTGCCTTCCAGATGGCAATTGCACACTTGTGAAAGTTTTAAAAAGGCCTGAAATACCATTCCTTCCCTGCTCCCTCATTGCCTCATCTCCTGTAAGACTCTCTAATCCCTACTTTTGTTCCACCAGTGTGATTCATACTGTTTGAGTAACTTCAGTTTTACTCATGTAGCACTACAAATATTTAACTCGGCTTTGGTGCTGGCAGTAGGCTGTCAACTCTGGAGAACTTGGTGTCTTTGGAACTGTAGTTCCTATTAGCAGTCATTCTGCAAATATTTCATGCAGCAAAGGAATTGTTCCTGCTTTGGGTATTACCTGTTTACCAGCTGATATTTAGTTCCTGGATAAGTTTGCTCTGGTGGTATTTGTCAAAAAAAACCCCAAAACCCAAACTATGGTGTGAAGTTGGTAAGCCTGAGCTTGGAGATGACTGAAGAGAAAATTACAGTTGTGCTTAAGGTAGCACCAGATAGAAAAATAAAATAATTTAAAGGACTCTCATTTTCATCCTGTTAGAAAATATTACTTATTTCCTGGATACTGCTGTCCAATTTCTAGCAAAAACCCAACAATTCAGAGATTTATTAGGGAAGTCATTGAATTCATGTTAGGTAGGTACTATCTAGTGTGTTCAATGAAGCCATACTGAGTAGAGGCTCCCAGATCAGTTTGTATTCCTTGATATCTTATACTTACTAATGCTTGTACATTACCTCCCCTTGCTTATTGAAGTATTTCTTAGACACTTTATATAGTCCTTCTGACTGAAGTATTGGAAAAAGAAAACTCAAAATGAGGAGGAAAAAAGCAGAGGGGTGGGAGAACACGGAAGGTAATTTTGTCCTTTATCTCTCCTCAGGTTTTGGACCTAATTCTGCTCCAATTTGGTCTCATTTGCATACATAAAGCATCTCCCCTTCATACATTCATCTCCCTTGAATGTATGAAGGTCTTGGGCAGTATATAAAGTTGTTTTATGGTTTTGTGGCACTGGTCACTGCTTTTACTTTCTAGAGGATCAACATGAGCAATGGTGCAAGCTTCCTCTTGGATGTTTCTGTTTCTGTTTACAGCTCAGAAGATATATTCTATCTGTTAATTCTAAATGTCTTTTCTTTAGGAGAATGAGTCAATACAGAACAGTGTAAAGAGGGCATTTACTTTGGAGTAACTTAAAAAAAAATTATCATGCAATGATGACAAATGATCTTTCTGATTACTTCCAACAACTGACAACCAGAATTTTTAAATGCCTCCTGGCTGTAGGATGCAGCAGAAGGACTGTGGTTTAAACTTTATAAGAACTCAAAGTATGCATAAAATTCTGCAGATTAAATTTATCCTTGTGATCTCTCAGCCAATGAATAGCATGACCTGTGGATTAATGCTGTAATAAACCTCTGTTTGCTGGCTCTATCCTCTTCTGTGGTTCAGATGCTTTTTGTAGCATTAATTGGAGCTACAGCTTCGCTTTATGAATGAAGAGTCCTTTCAGTGGTGCTGTGCTAGTGCTGGAAAGCAACATGCAGAGACAATCTGGGCCTCCACAGGTATAAAACCCAAGCACCAGGAGAGTAAGTTTAGCCCTATTTCAAAGTATGTCAGAGGTACTGAGTCCTCTGCTAAGCTATGGTTACTTTGCATCTTTCCTGGAATGGACTTGAGTTTTAGACCTGGATGTATTTAGTTCCAGGAATATATGCTCTGATGACAAGAATAGCTATGTGGTATAAAACTAGAAGTATCTGTTGCTGTTATTTACTTGCCTTTTTTGCTGCTTTTGTTGTAAGACTAGAAGTCCAGCCAGCACATATCCATGTTATTTCCTGTGTTAATTTGGTTGTTTGGGTTGTTTAGCTTTTCCCTTACAGGAGTCATTAAAGTGAGACCTTGCATGTGCTTGCCTCAGGGTCAACAGAAAACCATTCACTCAGAGCCCAGGGATGTGACCTCTGGAGAAGAGTAATGTAACTGTGTCTGATGCAGCAGCAATTGCACTCCCATTAATGACTGTGAGCAATCACTGTAGGACCCGAGAAGAGCGAGGCTGTGGCAGCAAAAGTAGGGTTTAAAACAGAATGAGGAAATAGCTCAGGGATTAGGAAGACTAGGCTAGTCTGTAATGTAAAAGGTGAGAAATCATTCCATTTCATTGGCACTGTTTTTTCCAGCACTAAATTAGGATGAAGGGGTCATGAGAAGTCTCTTAGGGCTGTTTGCAACAGAATGGTTGAGGCTGGAAGGGGCCTCTGGAGGTCACCTTGTCCAACCTCCCTGCTCAAGCAGGGCCAGCTAGGGCCAGCTGGGGCTGGTTGCCAAGACCTGGTCATAGAATCAGAGAATGGTTTGGGTTGAAAGGCACCCTGAAAGATCATCCTGTTCAAACCTCCCCTGCCATGGACACAGACAGCTTCCAATAAACTAGGTTGCTGAAAGCCCCATCCAGCCTGGTGTTAAACGCTTCCAGCGATGGGGCATCCACAGCTTCTCTGAGCAACCTGTGCCAGTGTCTCACCACCCCCACGGCAAAGAATTTCTTCCTAAGATCTAGATCTAAACCTACTCTCAGTTTAAAAGCATCCCTGCTTGGCCTTTTAAAAGGTCTCTCTCCATCTTTCCTGTAGGTTCCCTTCAGGTACTGGAAGGCTGCAATTAGGTAACCCTGAAGCCTTTTTTTCTCCAGCATGAACAATCCCAATTCTCTCAGCCTTTCCTCAGAGGAGAGGTGCTCCATCCTTCTGATAATCTTGATGGCCCTTTATATTTCTGCTCTTGAGAAAAATTACTTATCTTGCCACAGAAAAATTGTTGCGAGTTAGTGAGTGCTTTAAAGTATCTTGTTAATTCTATCGTCCTTTATTAAAATAATAAAAACTATGGTGAATAGAGATAAGGTAAACATACAAGATGCAAAAAGCTGTTACTGTGTGCCTGCTTACTGGCACATCTGAATATTGACTTAATCTTTTGGGATTAAAAAATCCAACCAACTAAACTTGTACAGAAAGACAAACCTATTGCCTGTGCTTTCTGCTTCATTGCACACGAGCACCAGGACTCAGTTAGGGAGAACTCAAAAGTTTTATCACCTTTGTTGTTGCATGCAGTAGCTACCTACTGAAAGGAGAAAGGCATAGGCAATAGGGACTTTTCTTACAGCTGAAAAATTAGGAAGCTTCTGTTTATATTCCAATATGAATGTGTTTATAAGATGACAGACCATCTAGCAATAGATGATAGCAAAGTCTCTAACACATTCTTTTTAAAATTATAAAAATTCTGATTCTTTTAAGTGAAAAGCTTTGGGATGTGCTTTGGATTTCTTTTTTCAAAGTATAATTGTTTAGCTTTTGCTCAAATTAATGTGACAAAAAAGAGATCTGTAAATGTGAGTATTAAGTACATGGATTTGTGTATGTATCTGACAAGTTATTTGTTTGGTACTACATATAGACCTTGGGCTTAGTTGTTTCTGTGTCACTTACAAAGTGATTTCTACTATATCTTTGATCTTTTTGAAATGCAGTTATAATTCTTTTTATAAGCTAGGTTTGGTACTGACACCTCCCTTCATCTCTTGATTGTTCATAGTAGAATTTTAAAAATACTTGTCAACACTTGAGCCATATTTGGTCTTATTTTTGCACTCTTCACAGCATATGGACTGTCAGTTTCAGTTGTGCTGGAACAGTTCACTTAGGTTCTCAGTTCAGTTTATAAAAAGTGGCTGAATGTGCTCTCAGCAAATGTAGTTTGTGCCTTGACAGCCAGCTCCACCTCATCCTTTCTCTGTGCTATGCGAGGCATTGTATTGTTTCATCTTCAAAGCAGTGTCCTTTTCCCTCTGGTTTTATTCTCTTCAGAGCAGTACAGCATGTCTCTCTTCAACCTGAGACATCCCCATATGAAAGACACACAGCAGTTTGTAAAACTGAAGAGACCCATTCCTGGTCCCTTGATGCTGTCAAGAAGCACAGGTGCCTCTAGAAGCAGCCATGCCCTGATCAGCTGGAGAGTGCTAGACAAACCAGCTGTACTGGCTTAGTGGTGGGGAGTGTCTGCCCTAACTATGTTTTTTTAAAGAGTGCATGAGAAAGCGATAAAAGTTAAAATTCTGTTTTCAGTGATGGTTCAATATAGGTTATCAATTCTGAGAAAGCTGAGTGAAGGTCAAAAGAATCTGAGCATCCTCATCTGTTTCATCAGCTAAAGATGTCTCATTTTTGTTGAAATGATTCTGTAGACACTTGCACTGAGCTTGTTCAGCCAGCTGAAGAGTTGCAGACTCTGGTACCCATGTGTACCTTGTGTTGAGGTCTGAGTCAGGCTGATTAACAATAGGTGTTAAGCTGACATCTGTATACATCAGTGGATGTAAAATCAAATCTAAATATGGTACATGTAATAAGTAAATTAGACTGTCTAAAGTAAGTAGAGTTTAAAAAGCTTGCAGAAAAGGGAGGGGGATGGTCATGGTTTTTAGAAAGCATCACACCGTTTAAGTCTTATGTTGTAACTTTAAGGCTTCATGTATGATTTTGTAACAAAAAAGCAATGTGTCTAACACAGTGAAGCTATTTCACAGAGGTTTAGACAAAGTACATATTCTTTACTTTTATATTACTTCCTTGGGAACCTGATATTTTTGTGGATTTTTTAAAAAGAAAGAAGACTTCAGTCCCAAACACAGCTTGATGTGCTGCACATACCAAAAAAATCCATTTAAAATCACACAAGGGGGTCTGGCTTTCAATGACAGGAGGCAGGAAATTTAATGTTCTGACTGAAATTCTACCTCCAGTTCATACTCTTGCAGCTTCATGTTGTGGCATATGTGGTGTGCTTGACCCTTTGGTTCTTTCTCCAGCAAAAATGATACAGGTCTCTACAGGAGTTTCAGCTAGGTCTCTCTGATTTGTAGCTTTGCAGTTTTGAGTGCTTAAACATCAAATGCGAGGTTTTTGGAAAGCGTGTAAAGGACATTATTTAAGTTAGGTGATATTTCAAATATTTTCCCCCTACATCTGATGCTTGCTTACTTTTTTTTTAAATGAATGAAAGTTAACCATCTTGTCGGATTGCTGTGACCAAAGACCTGAGTTTCCAGAAAAACTCTTAACAGAATTTTTTAAAATCTATTTGGGTAATTTGTACCTGGCCACGGAGAATGCAGGGGCCTTCATATTGGAAGGAAATTCATGTTGCTCTGCCTGGTCATGAAAATTATTGTGAAGACAGAAAGGTGGAATTGATTCTCAAAAAGTTGCAGTAAAAAGCTCAGTTACAGGAAGCAAAAAGCTGGCAAAAACATTGTCTTCTGGAGGACACAAGCTGGCATTGCAGGCACTCTCTGAGGAGGGAAGCTGGCACATCAGTTAAAGGAAAAACCTGCTGTGGGCTGGTGGTGACCAGGTAGGTTAAACACTTGGGGACAACTCTGCAGACCAAGGCTGTGCTTTTACCAAAAGCAGAGAAGCAGTGAAAGCTGTGTGAGCCCTGCATTGTGCTGCAGGCAGTGGGAAGCTGCTTAGATGCATCTGCACTGTGTGGTTAGGCGAGAAGGGTGGGTTCTCACAAAAAGAAAGTTCAGATGTAAAAAGAGCTATAATCAGAGACACTAAAGAAGTCCTCATGTAAAGGCAGAAGCCAAGATTTTTAAACTAAAAGTCTAACTTGAGGCGCACAGTCTATATTATACATGCAGGTGCTAGATGAAAAGTGATGAACAACCAGTTATTTCAGTGAGAACTTCTGAGCTTTTCTCCCTTCCTTTCCTCTATTTTTAAAAGTTAAATCTTGGATCTGCAGGCTATACCTTGGCTTTAATTATTTCCCCCTCCTCCCACACAAGAGGATGATTGACTTGTTTTATCACTTCAGAGCCTGTACTAGTGTCCAAGCAACTTTTATTCATTATTTTATTTGAGATAGGTGCATCTAAATATGTTGTGTTCTGAGGAAGCCTTGCTAAATATCTTGCTGGTGCTAACCTCTTCCTCGTTTTTTAGCATGTATCAAGGATAGAAGAAAGATAAGAGGCAGATAAATGTTCAACTGAAAACAGCAAGTTCCATTGTGTCATTCCTTGTCCCCTTCTGCCCATGTGTGAGGCACACAGATGTGGGTGGGTGCTCTGTGTGTGGGTTGTATGAGTATTTTGGGGAGAGGGTTTTAATATCTGTGTTTTGACACTCATTGTAAGCCAACTGGACCATTTGCCATTGCCTCAAGCAAAAAAGAAAAGCATTTTTGAATTTCCATCTGTGATTTCTTTTATTGGTGGCTAGGTTAACTAGAGTGAGGAGATGTAAACTTCTCAACTGTCATGGTATGGGGGGGAGAGAGAGGAGGAGAACTGAACACTATCTTGAGCACTAGATTTTCCTGTTACTTCTGTGTATGAAGAGAGGCAGTCCAGTTAGGTACTGTGATGCTGGCCACTTTTTGCCTTGGAGTTTTTTTCTCACATATTTTCAGTAAATTCAGTTTGTATGTAGTGCTTTCTCTTATTTCCCCCCTTTGCAGTCTGGATCCCAGGAAATATACTCTTGAATTAACAAGCATTCTGTAGTTTCACTCCTCATTTTGCTTTACTTATCAGCCATCCAAAACATTCAGAAACTGAACTGTACAAGAAAATTTCTTTAATGTTTGCTTTTGCACACCAGTACTAATAAAGGATCTTGGTGCCTTCTATAATTGGCAATAAAATGTTTGAGCACCCTCAAATATAAGTGGATGTGTTGAGTGGACGTGGGAGTGTTGAGGTTTGGAAAAGTACTCTGAAACAGCTCAAATAGAGTATTCCTTGTGCAGAATTTAAAGTTTGTACTATGAGAGGTCTTCATGTGCTGGAAGTTTTGCTCTCAGTAGATCCTTGTAGCTGTTTCACAGACTTCAAAAAGTGAAGCAAAAGGCTTATTTTTTTCTGGCATATAATCTGTGGGCTGCTGCTGCTGTTACTTATGTGGGGAAGGTGAGAAAGACCTTATTTAAATGAGAAGCTCCTTGTTAGGAATTGCAGTTTATCAGCAGAACTGAGTCTGGTATGTTTGAAATGCTGTCAGTGTGGATAGAGCCTTCTGCTCTTAAGAGAAGTGTTATTGTAGAGATGCTGTTTCTCTTGCCTGTGTCAGCAACAAGGTACTTTCTCTTCTATGCCTGTGTGCTAATTTATGCCATATTCCAGATTCTTATCTGCACTGAGACTGGGCTCCACTCAGAATCCAAATGGTTGTGACTTCAGATTATAAATGCAGGGTTTTTTGTTAGGCATTCTTTGCTTTCTGTTTTTTTTTTCTACTAATATAATTACAGGAAAAATGGTTATCAAGGTCAGTTTGTATAGATACACTGGGAGTGTTTTCCGGTTCCAACAAAATAAGCTGATTTCCTGCAGCATTTCAGACCTGAGCATGAGTGAGCGTCCATAAAACTGCCTTCATGCATGTGGGTTGTAGCAATGCATTGTTGCTATGTGCCTCTGCTGAAGACTTACCAACAAGAATCTGTTTGTAGCAGCAAGCAGCCAAGCGAACATTACGTTTTGATTGAATGGAATGACAGAAAAGGGCTAAATTCAGCACACTGACCGTAAGAGCTGTTGGAATTAGAGAATTAGAGGAAGACAAATCTTGCTGAATTCTTTTCCATGCCAACGCTTGAATGTTTGGAATGCAACAAATGTTTTTCATTACAGCTCCTTCCTGAGTTAGTGCATGTTAATTCTTGTTTGCCCTTATAAAAGAAGCCATGCCTGTACATGCCTTTTCAGAAGGAGGAGCCAATGAATTAATCAATGCCACGACTGACACACAAGAGGAAACAGAGGTAGATCTATTGCATTTCTTGGCTTTTGGTTCTGAGTTCTGAAGAGTGGCCAGGCTATGGCAGTTGACAAAGCTGACCCTTTCCTCTGTGAATAACTGGCACTTAAATTTATTTTAATCCTGTAATGGTTAGCACCTTTAAAGAAAACACATATTTTTGTTATTAAAGAACAAGATTGGTAGATTTTTTATTGGTAGAAAAGCAGATGAGAAATTGATTTTGGGTTACAGATTCTTTTCCTTCAGTTTTTAGCAACTGAGGAGCAGGAAAGTAAAGGAGCCTTCAGATGAAGACTTTTGGCTTTGCTTCTGTTCTTTCAATCAAGCTGTTTTTCCAAGCCTCTTGTGCCCTTGTGATCCCTCATTAAAAATTTGATCTTTGTTCTGAAATGTGTTTGCTTCACCTGTGTGCTCTTTCAGTATTTGTGTGTTTCTCCATGGCAATGTTAGTTGACCTGCTGAGCAAAAATATACTCACCCAGCCCAAATTCAATATCCAACTTGTTCTGTTTCAATGATTAATTTATTTTGTTTAAAACTATCAATGGAAATGGAAGGTTACTTGGGTCGGAGATACTTGGGTCAAATGGTTTTGTAGATTTTTAAATTGTGGGTTTTTAACCAGTGGTGGTCTAGGAACCAACTTCAAATTTTAAAAATGTCAATTTAATCTCATTGTCAATCTCGCTGTATCAATTTATATTCTCATACTGTAGTTTTGAACATAGTGATCCTGTCTTTTTTTTTTTCCAGTTCTGCACAGCTGAAGGTAATGGAAACAGTTTGGGGAAAGGACAAAACTTCCAGTCCTTCCACTGTAGCTGATTATGCCAGTTGTGACAGAAGGGTACATTGGCTTGTGCAGAAGCCAGAAGCCTTCAGAGTAGTCACTCAGAGACTGCAGAGTGTGACAGATGACTGCTAAATGCATGAGAACTGAAGATGTGGTTGTGTCTTCCTTGAGATAGGTGGTCTGAAACTGGTTTTAAACTTCTGCAGAAAGCTTAATGAAAAGCTCTTAACTTCCTTTTATTAGGCAAGAGAGTTACCTTCTTACTTCTAGCATTAGAAAGATGTGCAAGCAA
Organism: Onychostruthus taczanowskii; assembly: GCF_017590055.1. Taxonomy (NCBI): domain Eukaryota; kingdom Metazoa; phylum Chordata; class Aves; order Passeriformes; family Passeridae; genus Onychostruthus; species Onychostruthus taczanowskii. The sequence goes on from NW_024504786.1 coordinate 8,229,091, forward strand.
GATTATACAAGTGTGCAAGCTCTGTCTATTTTGACACTCTTTCATGCTTTTGTCAGTCACGTCTGCGATACTTTATTTTGCTTTCCAGAGTATTTCTACTTATTCTGGGTTTTGCTCTAATGTCTCCCTTGTCCACGCAGAAGGTGCTACTGCCACAAGTCCACAAGTCTAGTTTCTCTTTTCTCCTGCATCTCTATCTGTTTCTTCAATATGTTTTAGCAGTATATTCATTTGTTGCTATCTCAATGTTTGTCTTGTGTTCTAGATCCCTGGAGCTCTTACTCTTTACTTGCCTCCTTCGGTTTGTCACCTTAAATGAACTCTCCACACCTACTTTTCTTAACTACTTAATGCCTTGTCTTTGCCAACATTTGGCCAACAGTACAGGAGTGTCTTGTGGTTATTTGTTGCTTTTCAAATGACAGGCAGTGACATTTAAAGTCATCTAAATAGCAGGCCAACTTTTTTTTTCTGGCTTTCCTGTGTAGTATCTGTTGGCTTATTTATATCAGACCTACACACTGAAACAGGATTGGTTTTCAAAATAGCATTGAAAATTCTTTGCAATTCCCATCAGTCTTCTCGGTCAGACTTGGCAATGTTTGGAGTCTTTGTTTTTGAGAAATAACTGTTAGAATTGAACTGTATGAATCCAATGTGCCTTTTCTTTAAAAGCTTCTAGTTCTCATATTAATGTTTAAACTTCTGTTTTGATTTTTGAAGTAAAATCTGACAGCTGAAGTTGGGTATTATCTGACTGCTGAAGTTCATTATTAGTCTCCTGAAATGAAGCATGTAATGCTGTGCTTAAGTACTGTTATATGCTGAATTTCTTCATTTCATATGCTTGAGTCTGATAATGTGACTGCAATTGTGTTACAGGGCAGCAGTCCTATCATGCTGGTTTTAGGTTAAAGTAGCATGACTGTTGTACAGGGATAAGTTATACACTGCTGCTTCTGCATTTCATAGCAGTAAATGATAACATCAGAAACCTCTTCAAGGTTCTTTGATCCTGCAATCATCTGTGCTTGGCTGAGCTTCTGAGTAATTTGTCCTTCAAAGGAGCTACTGCCCTCTTTCTTCATAATATTTAGGAGAGGTACCAGAAATGCAGTTTAGCTGAACTTTTGTTTTCACAACAAAAGTATAAGCTCTTACCTTGGATTTTTAAAATAATATTTTTGTGGACTAAGATGCCAAGGTCTTTTAAACCAGTGTTCAGCTTGCTGTGTTAAGTTGTAGTAAATGCAAAAATAAACAACCTATAGCTGCTGCTTTCAGACTGGCAACAGATAAGCTGGATTTTCGTGTCCAGTTACATGACAGAAAAGTAGCATGAGGAATAATGGGTAGCTGTTTCACTGCAACCTGATGATACAGGGTTTGAAAAGGTCTGAACACTGCTCTATTTAGCTGTGATGTCTCTAAGAAATGTAGTGCCCTTTGCTTTCATTGTCATAGCTCAGTCAGATCTCTGTTCCAATTGCTTGTAGACTTATGTGATGGCTGTTGTTGTTGTTGTAGTAGAATAATGTTTTGAGATAATGTGTGTGCTGTAGCCTTACTGTGCCACTACTGTGTCAGGGACAGAATAAAATCCAGTGTTCTCTTTGGAAGAGGTGCATTTTCTATCCTTCTTACCACACAGAGCTGATTTGTGCCAGTAAGAGATTGAGAACAAGTATTTTTCTCTTTCAGTTGCACTGGCAATTAGGAAGTAATGTACATAGTTTTGTGTCTGTCCTGAAAAGGCATTGTTGAAGTCCTCTGAAAAAAATAGGCCATCAGGCTGGCTGTTTGCATTATCAGCCTGAATGACTGGAAGAATTGGATTACTTACATGATGCTGACTGAGGGAGCACTGTGCAGTGCTTGCCTTAGGAACAATTCAGATCTCTGCATGCAAATATTACCTGCTGGCCAGCTAAAACCTGAGACCAATTAAAGCCTTAAAGATGTCTAGGAAAATCTTAGTTCAGTCGTTCACTTGATGGTAAGCCTCATGTGCTTCATAGGCATAGAAATTAGAACCAAAGGCAGAACTCACATCTCTGATAAATGAGGGCTGTGCACTTGCTGGGTGGCAAGGAGGCCTGGTGGGTTTTGGTAGATATGCTGGAAACAGGTTTGACTGTCTCTTTTGTAGCTCGTGGATGCTGCGTGCAGTGTGTGTCAGCTGTTGTCCAGCCCATCCTAGAATCTAGTCCTTGCAGTTCAGATGGGTGAATGACCCTGCAAGCCTGTTTGACTGGAAGAGTGCTGCAGGAATGTATATACTGGATGCACTTAACTAATATGGCAACAATGGATCAAATCAGTAGGCTGCTGTATTGAAAAGGAAAGCAAGAGCATGCTCTATATAGTAGCCAGCTATTGTCCCATTTCATTGTGTGTGTCAATACTCCTAGGGGCTGCTTGTTTATTAGCATTTCTGGAGCAATTTGTGTCATGGAATAGCACAGTTCAGAGAATAGAAAATGGAAGCTAGGTCAGTGATTCCCTCCCCCCTTGCATTGCCTTTATGATGAATTCAAGTATGGTGGTGCTTTATGGATGGTCTGTTACTGGCCTGTCAGAAAGGTGAAATGGTTTGGGATAATTGCTAAGTGTCATTTTATAATTGAGTTATTCAGCCAGGTGCTTTGGTGCTTTCTGTTCCAGGTTGGTCAGCATTGTTCCAATTTGAACATGACTGGATGAGAAGTGCTGTTTGCACTGTTTGGAGGAGGCTGGGAATATATAACATGTTACTGTAGAAATCTTAGTTGCAGTTTTTTCCTTAAGCATGACAGCAACTTATGTTTAAAAAAATTCTAATTTTATTGAGCCTGGGTTTTGGATTTTTTTTTTCCCTTGTGTGCTCTATAAGGTCATCTAGTTCCCCTAGGGGTTCAGATAAAAGAAATGAGAAAGATCAAAGCTAGAAAAGCTCAAAGCAGCATTGTTTCCAACTCTGAACCAGGTTGGCTACAGCTCCAGTTGGTCTTGAAAATCTCCAAGGATGGAGATTGCATAGCCTCAGAGTGACCTGTTGCAGAGCTGCTCTGCCCTACTGGCACACGAACTCCTAGCACAAGGAGCAGGTTGTTCTGGAGAGAAGGACGTCTTGCCCTGGGCTGCCGGTGAAATGCGCTGCTGTGCATGGGCTGGGATGAGCCCCATTCCCGAGGGATGCGCACAGGAGCCCCCGGCTGCTTTGTGGGCTCTGTGCCAGGTAAAATTGCTTTGTGCCTCCTCTGCCTCGACAATTTTGTCTCCTTAAATAGTTACCTGTGGAACCTGTGTATCTGCTGAAAGGGTTTTCAAAATTCCCTGGTGAGATGAGCAGTGGGTGGACCTGAGCTGTAAGGAAGAAGCTGTTTCTTGCAGACTGTTGAGGAGGTGACCTGTGACCCCCAGACTTACCAGCAGAGTCCAACTTGTGTGTGTTCATTCCTTGCTGTAGCTCAGCCTCGGGAGATCAGCTATATCCATCCATACTGCAGGGTGTGTGGCTCATGTTTGCCAGGTGTTCCAGGCTCCAAGACACAAAGAGCCACAAAATACAAGCAGTTTCCAAGTTTCTGAAAGAACAGGAGCTGCAATTTAGGGTTTTCTTTTTAATATGAGAATGGTGCCACACGTTTTGTCTGAGTGAATAACACAGGAAAGTCGTTTGAGAGAGAACTGGAGACCTGTGTGGCACAAAGAAGTGAAGTTGGTGCAGTCTGGCACAGGGATACATGTATGTGTGGGCCAGGCTTGGGAGCAAATTGTCCTGTCTGCTTCACTTGGGTTTCCTTGACAGAAGTCACTGCACTGCTGCCAGGTTTTCCTTCTGGAGCGAGCTACTCTCTTTGCCTGGTCCCTGGTGGGGAACTGGGGCTGGGAGCGTGACAAGAAGCTGCTTAAACACTACGTAGCTGCTGATGTGGTATAAAGGGTCTATACATAAAGCATAAGCTGTGCTGCTGTAATGATTATTCAAGCACTGGAGTTGCCTTGTCTTAACCTGGGCTATATTACTTAGTATCATTTAGGTGCTGCTTTGTTTCACTGTCTCTTGTAGCATTTATCTTTTCCTTATTGTGCTTTCCTTTTTGTGAGGGCTACCGTTTGATGGGGTTGATGTAGTACTGAACACAGGGGGAATCATATTGCTAATTAGAACTCGTAGATACAGCAGTGAAAAAATAGAACTTACAGCAGCACATTGTAATATTTTCTTTGATGCTGTCTCAGTTTAAGGAAACTCGGAACTTGATCAGGCTCCATTACCTACACTTGGACACTTAGCTCTGCCTTTGTTGATTAATTCTATATGAAAGTCAGCTCTGCATTGTTTTTGCCCTCATTTTCCTCAAGCTGGAATGAGAGGGTGATATGATATTGTAGGGGTTTCTGAAGGGTCTATTTAAATACCATAGATTTAAAGCAGTGGTGGCTGTTGCATCTTTAATATGAGGGCATTGGTACAGGGAGACATTTTCAGCTTCTCTTGATCTGCAGACTTTGTGCCTGCAAAGCCTATATGAAAGAAAGGTTTTAATGTGTAACTGAGCTTAAGTCACTTGTTGTAGTGATGAATTTTACATTCCTGACAAAATATTAAAAGTTAAATAATTAATTACAAATGTTGCTTTGTCTTTTCAGTACATCAATTGTGGTAACCTGGAACAGCTACTAGATGGCAACCAGCATCTGCCCTGGACAGTGAGGGTGAAACTGGCATATGACATTGCTATGGGAATCAGTTATCTTCACTATAAAGGCATTTTCCACCGAGACCTTACATCCAAGGTACCGTTTATAAAATTAAGGGAACTTACTAATGAAGGTACTGAAACTGATGGTTGGGTTTTCTCCCTTCCTCCATTCCATACAGAGAATTGCTATTATATAAGGTGTGATCTAAGACATTTTGAGAAACAAATTGAAATGCCCTTTGTAGAATTAAAACTTTCCTCAAAACATGTTCATACTTTGTATGGAAACTGGATAAATTGTTATCATGAAGGAAGATCATCCCTTAAATGAGTTCAAATTAGGATTTCTCATAAAGCAGCTGCAGAGTTTTTCTAGTTCTGAATTCTGGTTCAGTAAAGTATTTAAATCCCTGGATAATTAAGCACAACAATCTAACATTTGAAACAGGTTAATCGTATAAAGAACCCAAATTGAGGGGATTATTACAAATGCACTTCAAAATCTCCTTGTTGTTTTTGTTTCCCTGTGTATTTCACAAGTCTTCTGTAGGAAGAGTGACCTTTCATTACTAATTCTGCCTTAAGTGCTGTGTACAATCCTGGTTTATGTTTCTTTCATTTTTAAAGTCAGTAAGATCAATATAGTTTGCCTAACATTTTCAAATTTTGATTTTTTTCCCCCCAGAATAATATATGAGTGGCAGAGTTTTCAGTGGACATAGATTTATTTTTTCCTAGTTGCTTTGGTGACATGTTGCATGACTTTAGTTGGCTGAAGTAGCTGGATAATTCAAGCTCAGCTAGAAATATTGACATAGGAGCACTATGCTGTGTGAGCAGATTGTCCCAGTATTCACACTGGCTCTTACCACCCATTGCAGCCTGTGCTGAGGGCTTTGCTGTCCTGTCTGTCCTGTTGTCTGGTGCTAATGAGCTGGTTCAAACTCACTGGGGGCATGCAACATGAAAGTCTTTCAAAGCTCTTCTTGAGAAGGCTTCATCATGCCACTTCAATCAGAAGCATCCAGAAGAATGTTAATTTAGTCTAAAAGGAATTATTTTTTAGGATTAGAAACAGTTTTTAGCAATAAAACCACAACAGAGTGTGTTTACCAATGAGGCTACTACAGTTTTAGGGTTTTTTTCAAGTTTCCGTAGTGCAGTGTTAAACAGATGTGGAGTCTGCATTTAGTCAAGGTGAAAAAAAAAGTTCAGCTGGTAGATGAAAGAAGTACTTCAGTGAAGTCAAAAACTACTTTCTTGGCTGTTCTTTCAAGTGAAAGGCACTGAATTCTGTAAGGCAGAATATCAAATTTATGAAAAATGCCCAGACTTGGAGTCATGTCACTTTGACATGATACACTCAGAAAGCTCCATTTCAGTCACCTTGGAGTGGGCAGGTAAGAGATCCATAAAAATATCTGAAAAGACAGCTTGGTGTTCCCCTTTCTTTTTCAGTTCAGGATGTATTTTAGTGCATTTAAGAGTAGAGTTACTGCAAGGAACCAAAGTAACTAAGGAGAACCGAGTGCCTGCAGCATTTATTGTAACACGTTCTGTGATGGTCAGTCATATGAAAATCCAGTTCCCGGGCTCCCTGTGAATGCCTTTGTTCCCAGCTTTACATAACTGTATGTCATTCTGTGGAGCTGCCCTGCCAGTGCTTCAATGTTATCTATTGTTGAATGCCAATTGTTTGGAAAGCTGCACCCGCTGGGAGGGGTGCGGGATGTCCCAGGAAGAGCAAACTCATCAGGGGCCACGGGAAGTAGTTAAGGTTATTGAAAAACAAATGAACAACAAATCAAACCCCAAGAATTCACTAGCAGTTATGCTGTATTTGGATGGTTCTTAGCACTAAAGTTATAGTATCTGTGTGGGTCGCATTGAAAGCTGTCAGCTCTAAGAATAATACAGAATTTAACTGATGACAGCTGTAGTCTGTATTTTTCAATTTCTTTGGGATTTTGGGTTGGTTTTGTGTTGTTTTGGTTTTTTAAGTTTAATTAATTTTTTTAAAATTTTTTTAACACTTTCTTTGTTCTATTTGGAAAGGAAGTAGATGAAGCACCTTAAACACTGGCCTTAAACACTCACCTTAAACAACTCTTGTATTTTATTAGCATATTAAGGTATTGATGAAATAAACTTTAAATCTGTTGGGCAAACTACTCCCCTTTTGGGCAAATGTTTGCACTGCTGGCAGGCTAAGTTTTTAAAAAGCAACTTTGTTCCAAAGCAAAGCAATGAAAATAACCATAGGTAAAACCTGTCACCAAAATTTTCAGTTCTCAGACTACAGCTTTTGGCCACTGCTTGAGAATATGCCTTGGCTTTTACCAGGTTTGTACTGGTGATAGGATGAGTTGTCTTCAGTCCTACTAGTAAATAGTCAGTGTGTGAGCAAGCTGAAGGAAGATGTGATGGACTCTTGCCTTGGGAGAGAACTTGGATTGATCAAAGGCAAATTCAATACTATTCTGTATTGTCCTTTATTCTTCAGTAAACTTCACTAATTGATGGGATGGCTTTATTATTCCAATGAAGGCAAAGACAAGGGTTTAAGACATCTGCAAAAGTCAGAACAGACTGAGCTTGCAAGGTGGGAGAAATGAAGTATTTTTCTATGAAACTTGCTGGCCTTGACTGAAGTGTGAACAGAATGAAACGGATTTTCTGTGCAGGAATGTCTCCATGCTTTACATGTTACACTTGGGACGATAGCCCACTGCAAACAGTCCCTTTAATATGAATTTTACTAATTTTAATTAATTTAGACCCATACTTCTGCCTTTGTTTCTGGTAAACCTCTAATTCCTGCAGCTTCTTGGAGTGGATGGTGTGATACACAAATTTTACTGTGTCAGTTGTAGCAGAAGAGTTGTCTTGCTCTTAGCATTACACGTGTCAATGTACTTGATGCCTAACAATTTAAAGAAAGAAAAGTTCCTGTCCCCTGCCAATCTAAGATTGGAAAATAAGTGTGTTGGGCTATCAGTATATAGTAGGGTGATCTTGCTTCCTAATTGCACCATGTGGAGAGGAGCAGAACAGCATTGATACTGCAGGAGGCCAGAGGGAAGAACGGTAGAGAAGAGTAGATGTAGGTCATTATAGTCGATGTGACAGCCCAGGGGCATGTCAGCCCTCATATCCCACTGGTGCCCTTCCCCATGGCCTTCTGTCAAAAAGAGAGGCAGTGCTGGTTAGAAGGGATGTGCTGCCCCGACAGCTGCTGCTTCCCCGTGTCATGAGCAGCAAAGTGCCTGGGCTCTGGGCTTGGGCTGCTGTAGCTGATCAGGCTGAGCTGCCCTCATTGATAGCAGCAGCCTGGCTTGACTCTGTCAGAAGGTACGAGTGGTCAGACTGGCCTTTTGCAGCCTGCACAGAGTAGGGGTGTGGGCAGAGTGACTTGGACTTTTTATAGGCCCAGAAATGTGGTGTCCACACATCTGACTTTTCATGAAACGATTTACATGGAAATGAAGCCACAGATGGGTTCTGACAGCCAGCCTTGTTGGCTTATTCCCTGGTCTAGGTCCCTGCCAGTCCCTGGCTTGGGTTTATCCTCTGTCTATTTGCCTTAGTCATGCTCTCAAATTCCTCACACAGCATATATTGTTCTACTCTGTCCCAGTCTACTCTTTGAAGAGATGGCTGCAGAAGCATCTTACACAGAGATCTCACCACGTTTCAAGTTGAGAACATGCCAAATTCGCTATGGTACCATAGACTGATATTTTGACAGTTTACACCCCCTCTCTAAAAATCCTCTACCAAAACTCTTGATGAAAAACAAACAGGCAAACCTCCAAACAAATGCCTTTTAATTTTGCAGAATTATGTATAATTGAAAACAAGGTTTTATAATCAATATTAGGTTGTGAGCAGTTTTGGGGAATATTGTGACCTCCATTGATGATAAAATCTATGGAGAAATTATAATCTCTGGGCACATATATATAAACACATGTGTATGTGTGTGTATTCCTGCCAACATCTGCTTTCACTTCACAGTGTGTAATGGCTCAGCCTTCTCTCACTGAGAGAGGAGCAGTCTCACTTACTATGGGACAGAGTCATGTGTGTAAGCAATTACTGTGGATTATCTAATGTAACATAAATTCACTGCCTTTGGGCTTGAAAGTGACATGCCCTGCCTTCCTACCTTGTATGCTGTTTGCTTCTTTAAAACAAAATAAACCCCAGGCTGTGAACAGCACCTTTGTCTGATGAGTCTCAAAGTTGGTGCTGCAGTTGCAAGGTCCCCTTTGTGCTGGAATAAGCTCTTGTCTGGATATTTTGCACTGAAAAAATTAGCTGTTACAGATGGCTATTTCTAATGATAGTCTCGATACTAAAAGTCTACTGATACTTTGGGAAGCAAATGGAACTTCTCCCTTAAGCATAATAGTTTGAAAAGTGTATCTAGTACTGTAAACTTCCTGTTACACATTTAATTCTCAGTGGGGTTTCTCCTAGAGAATAGCACTTTTTAAACAGCTGATACATCTCAATTGGTCTTTAAGTATTTTAATTTGGTTACAGTCATCAGAAGGTGGCAAATGACACTGCAGTGGCATTTCTGTGTTTTCTGAAGTGCAGTAAAATGTTTGAGGAGTTTAGCTTGTATGTAATATCATAAAATAAAACTATGATGTTTCTTCATCTAAGCAACTTATTTTTAACTCTGAAACTCTTGAGTCTATTTTCATTTTTGCTTATGTAAAAGGGGGAGTAGAATATTGCATTCATCTTAGTAGGATTATGCTGTGCAAAGCAGATGTTAAGCTCCTGTAACACACAAAGGGGGCTTTATGTTCTTTCACATCTGTCTGCATAAACAGCTCTGTTAACTCTTTCAGACTCCTTGCTTCTATTAAGAGACTGCCTCAGGAAGGACTGATGAGGTCCCTATTTTGGGAGGGAAAAAAACCCTCAAAAACTCAACTGAAGTCAAATACTGCCCTCTTTGACTGTGTGAGCTGCCAAAGGAAAGACATCCCTGCCTGTAGAGGTCCAGAAAGAAAGCCTGAAAAGGTCACCAAGTTTTATTGCCTTGCAGCTTATATAAATAGTGCAATAGGAAGTCAAAAGTACTTTCTCAAAGCTCGTGTTGTGAAGCTGCTTGGCATTTCATTTCATAGGCAGTTGTTTAGAGGCTCTTTGCACTAGTGAGGAGTTTGAACTCTTGCATCTCTGAACTAAAATGCATTAATGGAACTTCTTCATTCCACACTGATATACTGTTTTTTTAAAGAAACTGAGAAGTATCACTTTGTTAGAAGAAACAGTGTAGTTTGTACTATTGTACTTTCCCTACTAAGATACCACCTCTAGATAAAATTCAAAAGCTACTTTTAACCTTTTAGACTCCACTGAAGTTTTGTCACTTTTTGATCTTGATTTATCTTGTTGGTAGAATGTGAATTCTTTCTGTCTTTCACTGAATGCACATGAACCACAGTGGGCTGTGTTATGTCACCTATTTATGAATTGCATCTTAAATCTGGTAACTCCATTATCTGTGCTGTGAGTTTGGCATTACTAGGGTGGGAAGTGTGGAGAAAAGGAGTATGGTGGTGCTGAGGGCTCACCTTGACTGCTTGGAGAATCTCAGCACAGAATGCAGCTTTACCATCTGCACAGTCCTCTCCTGAATGAGCAGTACAGGCTGGAGAAGTGACATCTGACCCTGCTGGTGTATGTAGAAAGGGTTTACTACTGATTTTGCTAGGAAGGGGCTTTCATTCTTTCTGGGTTCCAGGAAGTCAGTGCTTAGCTATGTAAAAATTTGCCCCAAATGAATTAAATGAGTTTAGTTTCACTACAGTGAGCATTGGTAGTGACACTGGGATTTTATTGTATGGTACATGTCACCTGCCTGTGGCTGATTTAAGTGTGAATAAAAAAGTCACTCTTGTATTGGAATACATAACCTAATGAATTTAAATTCACACTCAGCACTCCTTCATGCACAAACAAAAGACAAGTGTGCGCTAATGAGAGTTTGTGCAGCCCACCGCAGCAGAGCAGCTCGTGTCAGCAGGAATGTTGCCCAAGGCTTTCCCCTGGTGCCTTCTCCTGGTGGAGTGGCCTCTCCTGTGGGACCTGTGGACCCCAGAGCAGTGGGGTGTCTGTGCTGCTGGGTCTCTCCAAACGCTTGCACTGAAAGGGAGCCTGGCTCTGCTGCAGGCAAATCCTGCTCATCGGGGAAGGGGCTCAGAGCTGTCAGGCAGCATTGATTTAATTTATGATTTATCTAGGAATAACCTACTTGTATAATAGTTCAGTGCTGCACCTGAAAGCTGAGTGCCTGGGGCTTGGTGGGGGTAGGACTGTTCAGGTTCAATTGATGTATTGCTGTCTAACGGGATGAGTTTAGATCCTGGTAAGAACCTGAAGGAATATTTGCTGTCAGGATGATGTTTCATTTAAGCTTCCTTTTGGTAACAAGCAGACTTGTAAATTATTGTGGATCTTAAGATCAGTAGACAGATTTTTAGGTAAGTTGAAAATAGTTCTTAGTTGGGATGTAAATGTTTCCTCAAAATTTTGGAGATCAGGGGTTATTGGAGAATGGCAATGATCCATAAAACCCAGAAGGTAAAATTAAGTACTGTCGTCTTGCTTCTCAAAATGAATAAAATATAAAAGGTATAATGCAAGAAGGAAACTTACATTTCAAAACTAGTGCTTACAAATTATAGAGGTTTTTAAAAAAATGTTGAATTAAGAATCATCTTTAGTCACTGAGAAATCTATGGCAGACAAGTAACCTGATTTTTTTTTTTTGCATAAAATAGTATCAGCCTTCTTGAACACTGCAAAATCTTTGGTGTCCTCATGGACTTGTTTCTGTGTGGCACACAATGAAATTCCACTTGTCTGAATCATTTGAGTAAGATTTTTCAGTAGTTTTATCCTTCTCAGTTTTAAGTCCACTAACTGTGACCAAATGTTTAAAGAGAGGCAAGCTGAATGAATGCACTCTTTGATAAAAGATAACAAAGCCCGCAACTGAGAAGCTTTGCTGCTCTTTGGGCAGGCACAGTTGATTTAACTTGGTACGTGTTTATGAATCCCCAAACTAACTGTAGTTATTATACTTGAGTCATGCTAAACAAATAAAGCTTTGCATCTCAGGAGCCTGGCATGTGTTTCAAGAGGCTGGCATGCATTTTCTTTACATGATCACAGGAGTGGCTCGCTTAACCTTTTAATTGGCAGGAAGAGAACTCACTTCATGGCCTAAGCCACAATCACCTCTGAATAATGTAAACAGTGATGACCTGAACTTGATCTTTTAGACAAGGGACTCACTTTTCTTGGCAGTTGCATGATACAGACAAGCTAATGCTCTGGGGTCAGCGAGGGGCTTTTGTGTATCCAGGCGCAATAAAGGCAGAAAGCGTTTCCTGCTGTTTAGCTAATTAATGCAGGGTACCACTGCTGGGTTTGCTGCTGTCACTGCTATTGTACTGCCAGCAGGAGGATACAGAACAACACTTGGGAAAGGAATGAATTCTCTGTCTTGTTCCATCTATTGCAGGACAGAACAAAATGCAGCGAATCAGCTATCGATTCATTTGGTGAAATGGGAAAAGATGTGGTACTGCAATGGTCAAAGCATATTTCTCAGAGTTGTAAATAAAAAACAAAAAGAAATCGATAATACCCTGTGTGGGATGTGATGCTGTTAGAGCACAATTATTTGTGTGTGTCCTTAAGTTGCCCTCCATCCTGACACTGGAGGGCACATCTGAAAGGAAAAGACTGACAGCATTTCCCTATTACTTTTCTCTTAAATCATGTCTTATGATGTACTGTAAAATAAAGAATTTTGAGACTAAAAGTACATATAACTTGGTCACATCTTGTATTTTCTGATGGAAGCTTACTGCAAAGCAGCAAGTTCCTTTTCAGTAGTTAATGCAACAAAACATAGAAAGGCATTTAGAGTCTGCTCTGATCTTGTATTCTGGTCAGGTACAGGCAAATTGTAAAGAGAAACTGTAAGGTGTCGTAGTGAACAGCATGTATTGCATATTTGAGCATAAGGGAGCTAAATCATCTTAATTCTTGTTAAAACCTAGCAGGATATGTGCTGCCTGTGGCTGCCTGCCTTCTCAGCAAGTTTTTAAGTGGATTATTAGCTAAGTGGAAGGCTGTTTGCAGCATCTTAAGTTTGATAGACATGTGATTTTGCAGGGGGAGGGTGTGGGAAAAAGGTTGTTGCTCTCAGACAACAGCTTCTCATAGATTAATATCTTCCAAACTATATTTGTAGTCTTGTTTTATCTATTTTTAATCTGGAATGTTACAGAGGTTTCATGCCCAGATAATAACTCTTCTGTTTGGGTTTGTTTGTTTTTTTTTTCCAGAACTGTTTAATCAAACATGATGAGAATGGATACTCAGCAATAGTTGGAGACTTTGGTTTAGCAGAGAAAATTCCTGATCACAGGTATGTGAGCTAATCTAAATGAAGTGAGAGTTGTAGGACAAATGCAGGTCTGGAAGCTCTAGCTCTAGATTCCTGAGACTGTTATTGCACTCTGGTACAGAATTTCCAAAAAGTGCCCTCAGTCTTCAGTGTGGAACTGCAGGCTGGATAGCCATAATGTTCCAGCCTTAATTACTGTCCATTTTGATATTTAGTGGTGATATTTATTCTTCAAAAATGTTCCAAGCACTAAAGGATTTACTCAAGCTTTTTGGTAGATCTTTTAAGGTGGTACTTGGGAATTTTGGGTTTAAAAAACCCAAACCACAAAGCAAACACAATAAAAAAATATTGTCCAGCATTCAGGATTGGGATGATTTTGTAATAAATGTAATTTGTTGATTTCAAGCAACTTTAGCTTCTTTGCACTTTCAAAAACAATATTCATTGTCATTTCAGTACTATTCTTATTTAACCTCTGGGTTAGTTTTTATGATCCAGGATTATAACAGAGTAAAATAAAATTAATTATTAAGTTACTGTCTAACACTAGCTTACAATTTTCTTTTCCCTAGGATGAATTTATAATCTTAACTGATTTGAGGAATGCACAGGGGACTGTCACAAGCTATTGTCACAATTGAAAATAGTCCTTTTGTCATCCCTCCATTAGAGAGATCAAGGACAAGGATTTCGTTGTTCTCTCTGTATATTGACTTGTGTATTGCAGAGTATTCTGACTGTGAAATGTCCTGTCAGATTTTTTCAGTGTGTGCTTCTGTGTGAAATAAATAAAAGCCTTCCAGCACTTCTGTTGCAAAGAAAACAATAAAAGTTGATCTGCACAGTTTTTAAACAGCACATATCCTAAAACCATATATTGAGAGACCTGAAGGTTTGCGTTAGTATTGGTGAAATATTGGATCTAAAAGCTTAAAGCAAACATCTTAATTTACAAACTACTAATGAGTGCAGCCAATCTCTGTCTTGTAGCTGCTGTGGAGCACCCTGTGAGGTGCTGAAAGCTTCAGCTGTTTTCAGATGAACCCATCACAAAATCAGGAAGACACTACAGGTGCCTTAGGTGTCCATAATACCCAGCTTTGAGATGCCCTGAAAACTGAGATTACAGTTAAGGTAGCTTGAGACTAAAGCCAGCAGCATAATAGAATTGCTACATTAGCACTATTAGTCACTATTTTGTTTTTATCTAGTTTTACCTCCGTTTTCAAAAGCAGCTTTGTTCTTTCCAGTTTGCTGGTAACAAGCCATGCCACTCTGAGGCCTTTAGAAGGTTTTTCTTTTTTAAAGACGTATTCCCTCAAGATTAGCTGGGTGACAGGCTGGAGCTTTTCTTAAAGCCCCAGTATTCAGCTTTATGGAAACTGCAATTTTTTCAAATTGGGTCTATTCTGTTTACCTTTAATTTTTCCATACTGAAGGATTAATCTGTCCATCTTGATTTTAAATTTTTTAAAAAATACAATTTAAAAATATTTATTATTTTAATAATAAATAAGTTTGACTTCATTCAGAGCTGCATGTACATCTAGGGATGGATACCTGCATGTCATGCTAGATGAATGGAGAACTTGGCCTCTAGCCCAAAACTGATGTCCACAAACATTTTCATGTGTAGATGGAGGAGCCAACTCTGCCAAGAGTTAGGCAATAAAAACTATTGAACAGCTGTGACCTTAAAATAAAACATTATTTTAAAGTAGCTGTGCACTTTAAACTGGAAATAAAATATGAGTGATTTATTGGGAAAGTCAGTAACAATGCTTGAGCATTTAATTAATTATTCTTCCCTCTCTCCCACCACCTCCCATCCCTATCTATCCCACATCTGTGTAGTGAGAAGTTGCCTGTTGTGGGTTCACCCTTCTGGATGGCACCAGAAGTTCTCAGAGATGAGCCCTACAATGAAAAGGTAGGTACATGATATAAATGCAGTTAGTTGTCAAATGTTTTTCTTCTGTAGCAGTATGCAATATTTAGAATATCCATCATGTTAAAGCTATTATTATTTTCACTTGTGATGTTTCTGTACTCAGTAAGGGAGAGCGAGAATGAAATAGCAATATTTGTAATTCATGGTGTTTAATCTTATATGGAAATAGAATTGGCTTTATGATTGTTCTCTGTTATGCTATTTCATTCTGAAACACTCCACATACTGAAATACAGTAATGTTTTGTTGATCTAACACAATTTAATTTAACCAAGTCTGAGAAATGTAGAAAAGTTGCTTCCCTGACTGTACACTAATGAAATCTGGGTAGAAGTAAAAGGTCTGTATGTAAACTTGCACAATTCTCTGTGTGTATACATATATATATATCTATCTATATCTATGTGTGTATGTGTGTATAAATTAAAAAAATAAACCAGCATGTTTTAAGGTGAGATACCTTGATAAGACAAAATGTTCTCCAAAGGTATTTCTAAGTTTTCCTGTTTGTGTCATTGGGAAGTGTTTCTTTCAGAGGAAGACCAGGTCACACTGGGTTTTAGAAGTGATGTTTTCAATCAATCTCTTCTTTATGCAGGATTTTGTCTCCATTACTTCAGCTCTGCCAGTGCAGCTTTTATGTGATAAAGCCCACATCCTGTACCTCTCCATATCTAATAGTCAATACTCTGTTTAATTGAAGGTACTTTTAACTTGCAGGAAAGCAGTAACTACCTCAGTAATGAATATAATAATTACCATTTCAAAGCTTTTAAAAGAGTTTAATTGACCTAAATTAATAATAAAGTACCCAAATATGTGATGTCACATTCCTCATTGACCCTACCATGGGGAGGACTGAAGAGGAAGCATATGTCATACCTCATCAGCATGAAAGGTGACATATAAACAAGCCTGATAAGGGATGAGGGATTCATGCTTCTGCCCTGTATACTTGTATTCCATGTTTTCCTAAATTTTATTACCTGAAAAATTCAGGTGGGTGGAAATCTGAGGAACTGTGCAGCTCTAGATGTAGTTAGATAAGTGGTTACTAAATGTCATGGAAATTAAACCTGATATGCAGTGCTGCTAGGTATCTCAAGCTTTGGGAAGATAGTTTTCTCCAGAGGTACTGAACTGGGAAGAGGGAAATGTACTTTTTCTTAAAAGTAGCATTGATGTTCTGGCTAGGCTGTGAGTTGTGTATTCTAAACCTGTTTTTCTAACCACAGTGATATATGGGCATGTCATGTTTTAGCTATATTTTTAATTATTCCCATGTGTAGGACATCAGATGGAACTTCACTATTCTTCATGCAAAGAAGGATTTTTTATTTTTTTAAATTTTTGCATTGCTGAATTAAGAGTGGTTTGGTGGGGTTTTCTTTTTTTTTTCTTGAAAGAATTTTAAATTTATCATTGTTATTTGTACAACAAGAATGCTTTCTGTGAACATGGGTTTCTTCACATGGAAAATGTTAGCTTTAATGCAGTTGCTCAGTGTTTGAGGCTGTGGTGTTGTTCAGTTGTTTCATGATAGCCATTTGGGGTAAGGAGAAACTCAGTGGCAGATAAGAATGCTGAGCATTCATAGCTGAACCATGTGTCTATTAATTTTTTTCTCTCTCAGGCAGATGTGTTCTCCTATGGCATAATTCTGTGTGAGATTATAGCAAGAATACAGGCAGACCCAGACTATCTCCCTCGCACAGAGGTAAGTGGTTGTGTTTATAGCATTGGTGGGAGGTGCTGAGTCTGCCATGATAACAGCTCAGCCTTTAGGACTTCTGCCACTGCTGTCAAAGATAGGATGAATAGGTGTGACATTAAAAATAGCCTGTAAAAAGCTTTTGCTTTTTATGCTGTTATTGTAGGAAGCTCCATTGAAGACACTTTCTCAGAGACTTTGTTCAGCTGCAATCATAATGGGAATCCTTTCTGCCCCTAACTGGCAGGGCATCGAGAGCATTGCAATGCAAACTCTTCCTTTTGTGGAGTGATAGCTCATGTGGACTTCTTGCCAGGTTCACAATGAGACATTTTGGCACTCTGTATGCACTAAGCAGCCCCCTCCTTGTGAAAGGGGCAGGAGCTGTGTTAACAGCAGCTAAAATAAGTTAACCCTTATTTTTGTGTGAACTCTGCTAAGCACAGTGGATCTGAGCTATAATTGACTAATTAAAGATATTTTTTTCTTTATTTGTCCCATCTACAAGGCAGCTTTTGACCCTTTGTGGGGTTATTCCAAATTGTCTATCCCCCTCCATTTCTGAAAATGGAAAATTGCTTAAGTCTTGAACTGCAAGTAGATAAAAGATTCTTTTTTAGTCTGCTCTTCAGATTTTATAGACATGCACTTAAGAAACTGGATGATTTGTATTACCAGTCTACCATCTACTGAAAAGTTAGCCATTTTAACTGATACATTTCCATCACAGCAAAGCCTTTGGTTTTGGAGTAGGCTGTTAATTTGCACTATGAAAATCACTACATTGAAACATCACAGTATACTGTATTGTTTCCAAATCCACACAGGCAGCATTTCAAGTGCAATAGATTGCATTTGAATCCAGGAAGAAGGATGGGCTTTGATGTCATTCTCTTACAGCTATCCTGTATCAGTAATCCCCACTGGGGACGCTGCAATTTGGAGTGTGCATGAAGTTTGCTCAAACTCCTCTGTTATGTGGTTGCTGAGAAAGGTGTTCATGGTTATTGCTGATAACTTCACATAGGGATCCCCTAAAAGAAGATGCTTTGAGCTAGATAGAAGACCTCATTTATTTCTCTACGCTTTGTTGTCGTTTGTACAGAATTTTGGATTAGATTATGATTCCTTCCAGCACATGGTGGGAGACTGTCCTCCTGACTTCCTCCAGCTAGCCTTCAACTGCTGTAACGTGAGTATCTTATTTGAAAGGGAGAGGCCTAAACTGGAGTTCTCTAAATCCTTCTGGCTTTTGAAGAAAAAGCTTAAAGCATTTACAGGAGAGACTTGAAGAGCCTACCTCTAGAAGCAGTGTACCTTCTGACAGCCCAGGAAGTCCCTTTCAGTTTTTATAATCCTTCCCCTCCCCTTGCTCAAAGGTCTGTCTTGTGTTTCTGCAATTCTGTGTTCTGTCATGCCAAACAAACAGGTCTGGCACACTGAAGAGCTTCTTGCAGGCTGCTCAGGCTGACCATAACCAGTTGGATGCCATTGACACTGGCTAACCCTCAGGCTGACAAAATCCAGCTGCTGTTGTGTGCAGACCCACTGAGCTATGAAGGAAGGACTCAGTTGCTCTTACAAACAGAGGGGACAAACAAATCAAGATCAGGCATTAAACTATTCTGAAGTGTCTCTATGATGCCTTTTGGAAAAGGGGTTTGTCATCCAAATCCTTAGCCTGTGATATAAAATCCAAACTTGGACTGAAATGATTTAATATCTGTAAGGCTATAGGCCATGTGCTGTATGGAGAAAATTTTCTGGCAATTATTCAAGTAAAATTGTGATAGTAGATACCTTCCTGGCTCCTTATTGTGAAAACTCCAGGGCAGTAGATCTCTTCTGCTGGTTATCCTGTAACAGAGTTACTAGTACCAATGTATATTAACCAGTTTATATAAAATAAGAGAACCTGAGCTTCCACCACATTCAGCTGAAGTTGGGAATGTCCAATTTGCTCAGCTTAAGTAGAGACAACTTAAAAAAAATTTACTGCATAAAACTTGGCCCTGGATTCACAACCAGGCTGTGCTGGAACTGATGCCAGCATTGTGTCCAAGTGAGTGCTTTTAAGAAGTCTCATCTCTTTGTGCTTTTGGTGGCTATTTTTGACCTGATGTCTCTCTTTACTTTGTATTAGTACAAAAGCCCATGTTCAAGGAGAGAGTGGTATAAAGGTGAGAATGGGGGCTGTGACTGCTGCTCTTGGCACCACATAGCATAATTTAATTTTTAAGATGTTTGTGGAACTTAATATGAATGAGCTACTTAACTCCTCTTATTTCACCTTAGTACAGCAGAGCTTGCTTCACCTGGATAGGGGTACATCTCACTCTGTTTATGAAAACCTTTGATTACATGAGCACTAAAGGGTTTGGTTAGAGGTAGGATTTGACTTTGGAAAAGCTCAGCTCCCACCTGCAGACTCCAGAAATGGTATTGCATCCAAACACATGGTGCATGATTCAAAGCAATTTTTCAGCTCAGAAATTCAGAGTAAAGCTTCTCATGAAGGAAGAGGCAGTGACCTTACATTCTCATGTAAAATTTGGTGTGCTCAGAGAAGAAGGGTTTTCTCCTGCTCATTATTGTTAAATGCAGCTTCCTGTATAATAAATATCCCTTTGCTGAATTGAAATGGAAATTACTGTCTTGTGATCTGGCCATTAGTATGCTGATTTCAGTATGGGGCATGCTGGAGTTCACATACCACTCACCTAGGAGAAGGGAAACAGAGTAACAGATAAGGCTTTCTTATATCTTCCTAAGCATGCTGTGCCTCAGTAAGAGGTGATCAGTGTGGTAATGTTCTCTGAGACATGGACATTTATGACCTTTTTATTATTTAATAGGTCAGCAAGGTGTGAACTGTATAGCCCAGCTGAACTAATGTGCAAAGCCCTGGGATTTTCTACAGACAGGTTCTAAGGCACCCTAAGAAAACCAGTAAAAACTGACATGGATGAGTAGTGGATTAAAATTTAATTTATTGGTATAAAGTGTGGGGGTTTGTAAATAAGCACCTGCAAGAACCCAACAATTATAAGCCTACTTGTGGGACTATTTAATAAATGTAATCATAAATGATCATGCAAAAGGCTTGCCAGGATGACCTAGGCTGTTGGCAACCGCTGATTTGAGAAGGAATCTTCTCTTCCATTTGAGCAGAATTTGGACTGCTCAGGGATGGAAGAGGCAAATACGTCTGTGAGTAACTTTTCCATTGCTGCTTTTGTCTTGGATCTTACCTAGCACAAATTAAAATAGCCAGAGAACTGTTTTTACTTCCTCTAAGTTCCTGTAGCTTGCAACAGCTCCATAAGATTCCCAAATTAGTAAGTTTGTCAGAGTACAGTGTGTGCTTCAGTGTTGCCCCTGCCCTACTCTTTCAGTGAAACAGGGAATGCAGAAAAATGTTTTCCAATGCCAGTAAATTCCAGCTGCTGCTTTAGAACAATTTTCTTGCTGCTGTTGAGTTCTTCAAGTGTGGTTTCTTTGTTTGCTTTTTGTTACTGTTCATAGGAATTTTTAGCACTTTTCTCCTTGTTGCTAGATGTTCTGGCATTCCTGATCATACCAGTTGTCTTCAGAAAGATCCATCTCAAACAAGCTGCAGGGCAGTATCAGGGAGGTCTTTGGGGTTTGTTGTGTACAAAGCACTACTGTTCCCATTGTAGAGGTGGGATCTGTCTGGGCTTGTCCACTCTGAAAAAGCCTTTAGCAGGCTGGAAGCACCAATCAGGTCAAGCAGAATAGTTTTTATTACTGGAATAAAGTTAACTTTCCGCTGCTGAATTAGATGTTGCTACCTGCAGTATTGAAGCCTGTGACATATATACAGATTCAATGCTCAAAATGATGAAATGCTTTCAAAGTTACTGCTTAAAGGAAGTTGCTAGCCCTGTGGTACAATTTTAGTGTTGGACTTTGTTTAGAGATCTATATCTGCTTCAGCGAATAAATAAATATATACTGAAAAATACAGACTAATACATATTGATGAGCAGGGGGAATATTTTACCTGGGAAAGATGGATTTTTCTTTTTCCTAATTTATAGCTTTGTCAAATTATATTAGTACCCTTGCTTCACTACACTGAGTAGTATGGCTAATTAACAGATAAAAAATTACAACATTTTCAGCTTTAAGATCAGCAGTGCCATTTAGGTTTGTATTAATTAAAGCCACAAGGAGATGATGGAATAACTACAATCTTTTGAAGACTGACATAGCCATGTTGTTTTGTGTAGTCCGTTTGAAATAACATTGGTACATAATCTCTGTTTGATAACCAGAGTCCAGAAAGAAATCCTGAACTATCCAAGCTGTTTCAAGCAAACCAACGACCCCCCATCACAAGCCATGAATCTGAGAGTTTCCCACCTTTACCATTCAAAATTTTTCCTTTTCATAGAATATTTACAAATTGATAATTAAATGTGAGAGGTGTAATAGAATACTGCATTCCCCCTTCTTTCTGGTTGGTTTTTTTTTTTTTTTGCAGTGACAACACACTTAAAACCATTTTGAATTTCCTCAGTTTCCTCAGATTATTCCTCTCTCTGTCCACTGTGTAAGCAGAATAGCATGGACAAACCCACATGGACTTATTTGATTTGTGTGCATTCACAGATGGATCCCAAGTTGCGTCCTTCATTTGCTGATATTGTCAAAACACTGGAGGAAATGTTAAACCGCCTGAGAAATGAGGACTCAGAGAGAGACAGAAAGTTCTTGAACCTTGACAACAATGAAAGAAAACCAAAAGGTAAATGTCTGTCTTCTACAAACATTGCTGAGTGCTCACAGAAAGAGGAGGAAAAGCTTCATATTTTGAAAACTGATATTTGGCTATATGTGGTTTTATTTACGGTTTAGGAATGATTTTACACAAACCCTGAAAATTATTCTGGAGCAATGCTCTATGCTTTGCATTGTGGAATGTCCTTTGGTGAAAAAACAGCTAACTGTTTCTTAAAGTGCCTGATAATATTCTGTTCCCAAAATTTTGAGAAGAAATTTAGAGTCATTTGGGAATGTGTTTGTAAATTGCTGATCGTATATGAAAATTCATACATTTTTGATTTATTGCTGCCATATTTCATACATATACATAATTTCTTTGGTGTATGGTACTTGTAATATTTAGAGGATTCTTAAATTCCTTCAGGAGGAAGAGCACAGAAGATGCAAGAGTATTATAAAGTACCTAGAAATACTCTGAAAGACGAGAAAAGATGAGTCCCAGGTCTGCTTGGGAATGTTGGCCTTGAAAGGTTTTCTCTAAAGCTGTCTGGTGCCACCTGGTGTGGGGAGCAAACACTTGTAGCCTGGGCTGTATTCTGACTTGGGTGTTTTATGTTAGTACACTTCTGGCACTAGAAACTTAAGAGTACATTTAAAATAGTTTCTTATATTATGTGGATGTACAAATATGCAACATATAGACAGAATTATTGATCTGTAATATAGTTGTAGATTGAAATTTTTCTCTATGTCAAACCACATAGAGTTAATGTATGTGGTAGTTCTCCCACACCTGGAAAGCATCTAAAAGAGGTGTGAGTTAAAAAGGAAGTTTGTTTGTTTGTTTAGGGTTTTTTGTTTGGATTGGGGTTTTTCTTTTGGTGTTTGGTTTTGGTTTTTTTTCCTGGCATTCTCCCTTTGGAGTACATGTACAAAACAAGTACTTCTCAAAGTGTTACATGCTGTTCTTTGATTTGCATAGTCTTTCCTACATAGAATGGCTGTAGTCTAAACTCTGGCAGTATTTCAAGGGAAAAATGAAAATCCGTGTGCTTATTCTGGAAATGGTAGTCAAAAGGAGAAATCACTTCTTTGTACCCATTTGTTATTGCTCTCTAACAGGGCTCTTCAGAGGCACCTTGAGAGCCCATGACAGATGCATGTTCCAAACACTTGGGGAGTTAACATCTACCAGTTTCTCATCCTAATCTAGTGATACAGCTTTTATTTATAAATGTGTGTGTGCAATGGGTGCAAATACACAGGCATATGTACAACTTTTAAACTCCTATTCATTAGGGTCAGACTCTCATATATCTCCAGTTTTGGAAGGCTGAGATAGAATGACTTAAAATCTACATGGTACAAGGAGAGACTTTTTTTTAATCTTAGACATTTCCAATCAGGGTGAAAAAGTGCCACTTTCTTTGGCAACTATGTTTTGTACTGGTTCTCTTTTGTGGTCAGTAGCACCGACAGAGCCTGGGCAACCTCTACTGGAAGCCAGGATGATGAATCTAGAACATGCGAATTGTTCTTCTCCAACACCACCCTGTGCCATCTCTGCTGTGGCAGTGTACTGGCAGCAAGGAGGTTTGCAGGGGCCCTAAATATACTGAGGAGAAGAGAAGAGAATGGTGTACTTGTTTGTGCAGCAACTTAAAAGGAAGGAGCAGACATGTGCTTATGGAGCATAGTTTGGAATATCAGAAACGGCTTTTTTCTTTTACAGTGGTCGTGAAGGCTCTGAGTGAGCAGGTGCACAGCTGTATGGAGCTTCTTTAAGCTAAGAGTGTTTCTCTTTTTCTACTCAGGATCAATTGACAAAGGACCAGGAGTAAAACGTTTGAGTTCCTTGGATGATAAGATCCCACCCAAGTCACCCCGTCCCCGTCGCAATATCTGGTTGTCACGCAGCCAGTCGGATATCTTCTCTCGCAAGCCCTCCAGGAAGATAAACGTGCAGGACCCCTACTACACACCAAGCAAAGGGTTAGGCCGGAAAGTTAATCCCTTCAGTGCCCGGGAGGACCTCAAGGGGGGAAAGATCAAATTCTTTGACATGCCAAGCAAGTCTGTGATTTCCCTCGTGTTTGACTTGCATTCTCCAGAGGCAGGTGGAGGCCTGAAAGCCAGCCAGTCCCAGTTCCGGCAAGCATACGGCACAGACTGGCAAGACCTTTCCCTTCTTCCTGGGAGGAGATGCAGGTCACTTCCACTCTCTCCTGAATTAGCACACAAGGAATATGGCCTCTTTGGGGGACTGTCTTCAACTGTTGGCAGGTGTGACCCAGCCCAGTTAGGTGCAGAGGTTCGGCAAAAACTCTTGAGTAGCACGAAATACGGTGTGTCAGAGATTCCCCCCTTTCACGCCAAGCCTCACAGAACAGAGTTTCTTCTTGCACCAGGACAAGAAGAGGATATGGACTGTTCAGATGGACCAGTGCCCCAGGAGGAAAATGGGTTTTGCCCTGTTGAGAACACATGTGGAGATCCAGCATGTGATGAACCATTAGTGCTGGCCCAGTCTGGGTCACTATCTTACAAAAAGCTCCCAGTTGAGAATTCAGTGAACTCTGAGGGACGTGGCTCACCACAAGTGTTTGCAGGTTGTCCCCCTTCTGAAGAGATGGAGGTAGAAGATGACCTACTGAAAATTACTGTGTTAGAGTCAACAAAGCCTCTGTTCAGTGTTAGTCCTCCCACTGAGCTGAAGAGAGAGGCATGGCCCTTCAGGGAGCAGGATGGGGACAGTCCTGCCCTGTTGTCTCAGACCTCCTCCAACATCTCAGCAAGTGGCAGCACAAAGTCACCTTGTGACATATGAAGAGAGGGCTCAATCTGAATGTGTCCTTGAGTTGTTCCCAGTTGCTTAAACGAAGTTTTTCTGCAGTGCTGGGCTTCACATCTGAAAGAGACTCAACAAGCTGGCTGTAAGACAGATAGCTGCAGACAGTGTCTGAAGAGACTGATTATTTTATAAAACTTTATTTCAAATTGTGCTTATTCCCTTTCCTGATTTGAATTAGGAGGGGGAACTACTCCAGCCAGAATGGCCACGTGGGTCCCACAGTCCTTCCTGGAGGCAGCAGCCAGAGCAGGCACCATTAAACAGTTTGACCTGGATTTCCAGCATGGGGCATTTTAAGGTCTTAAGCTCCATGTAGAGTAGAAAGAATGACCCTTAGATTTTTCCCTCTTCCTCTAACTGAACATCTGCTCTAAGCCACAGCATATTTTTCATTAACATTCTGTATCAGTGCACCTGAGTCAGAGACTCTGTTTCAGAAACAGGCACAGAAGTCTTTCCGAGCTATGTTGAGCAGATAGGAATGCTCTCTAGTCCCAGAGCTGCTTTGAATGCTGTTGTAGCATTAAACAAGCTCTTCTTTCAAAAGCAGCAAAAACAAAACCCCTCATGCTGGTCACAATCTGCAGGCTGAGTCACATGACAAGTACTTTGTGATTAACAAGGAGAATCTGTTCCCTGGTTTCATTTTCCCTTGGGATTTAGTAATGGTGTTTAATACATTTGTGCAGGGAAGCTCGCTTCCTTGTACAGCTCTTTATGTACCTCAGCCCAAATGTGGAGGAAGATTTGCCCAGGGCACAGAGAAGCATATTCCAGGCATTGCCATTTCTGGGCTTCTGAAGAAGCTGCTCCTGAAAGTACCAGCTGTACTGAGCTTTTGGCAGGGGGTGGGCCCTTATCTCTGAAGAGCTGAGTGGACATCATGATCTGTTTCTGCAGAATAGTTAAATACAGTAGTTACATCACAATTGACTATTATCATTAAGCTGGAAGGGTCACATTCACCTCCCTCTCTGGTACAACATCCATCTCACTGATTTCACTGCAGTAATGATGGCTCCTCACTAGCTTGCTTGACAGAGGACAGGAATCTCCTGTTGAGGGGAAGTTGCCAGCAGTGTTGTAGCCCCACAAGTGCTCCTGGAGAGGACAGCTCACAGAAGGGCTTTGAATTGTCAAACTGAAGAAAATTAGCTTGTCCTAAATTGATTTTTTGTTTCCTCTACAGAAGGAAGCTGCTGTCTTTATTGGTTTCTCCTGTCACTGAATAGGATGATCTTTTTATTTTTTTTATTTTTTTTTTTTACTTCCCTTGACCAGTGGGTACCTGTGAAAGAAGCAGCAACATGAGCTTTAATGCTGCTTGCTGGAACCCACATCAGCAATCCCTGCTCTGGGAAGAAATGTCTGGGAAAGCTCATTCTGTGACATTTGTGCAACATCCTGCCCTTTTCCCAAAAAAACATGGGATTTTTAAAATTTTATTTTATGGGGTTTTTTAACCTATATTATCATTCCTAAGTGAGGTAAACATTGCACACCTGCTGAGCAGATGGTGATGCAGCAGAGTCCAGATTTTCATCCAGGTAGCCTGTTACACTCTTCCTGCTCTCTTGTAAGGCTGGATACTGTAAGCTAGTCTCTGATGGAAGCCAGACTATTTCTACTCTTCTATCTCAAAGAAAGGATGGAGAAAGCCTTAGTTCTTTCTTGGCTGGGATGTGTATCTTTCCTGAGGTGGAGGTAGCTATTCTATGAGTTACAGCTGTGACTTCCTCTAGTGAAGTGTGTGTTAACCTGAGCAGTTCTCCCTTTGCAGTGGCTGTTATGAATGAAAGGAGAAGCCCAGTGTGCTGAGTTATTTAATACAGTCCATGCTAGATTAGGCAGCTGTTGGCAGCTTGAAAGAGAAAACGCCTGTGCTCACTAAGATCACCCTTTTGGCCCACACCTCTCTGCCTCTTGAAGGTGCTGATCTGCAGAATAGTCTCTGTTTTCTATATTGTGTCTGCAGAGTGCAGAGCAGCTTGTGTGGCTGCCACTGTGTGTGTAACTTTGAGGACAGAGAAACACCAGAACACATTTGCCTGCCTGGTGCCTGCTTGCCTTTTTTTTTTTGTAATTTTAAAATCTTTTTATCTTTGCTACAACTGTATCTTCTGGGAGGGAAACCATCAGCACCAGCTTCTGTTGTCACAAGATGCATTGAGGTGTGTGTGACTTCAGACAAACAAGCAATAATGAGTAGTTTACTTTTGGATCAGCAGGCTGAGGGAAGCTGTCCAGCAGCCTGACCGGAGAGCACACGCACACCTCTGGCTGCCCTGGGGCCCCCGAGAGCGAGCCCTGGCTGTCAGTGCTGACACCCCATCATGAAGCCTGCTGCCCTCCCTGACACTGTGAAGCTTGAGCAGTCAGCTTGGGGTACCCCAGGGCACCCATTGCAGTGACCTCACTGCTCTCTTACACTGCTGGCTTTATCACGTTTCCCTGCCCTGAACAGCTCTTACAAAGCAGCAGAGCTAAAATTTTATTTCCTTAAATGTCCGCTCTAAGCACAACCAATTGACATGCATTGGGCACAACTATCAACATTTCTGGCTCTTGGTACTGAGGTGATGTCAGAAACAGAAATGCCAAGGAGTAGCAGCTCAGGCCTTTCCTGGATTGGTCTGCATGGGAAGAGGCACACGTATGAAACCGGAGTAAAAGGTCATTTTAGAAATTGCAAAGTGGTTGCTGAAACCCAGTGTTTCCAAGGATGCTGTTGGAAGTCACAACATCTCATCCCTTTGGCTGTGTAAAGCTGAATCTAGGCTGCACCTAGTAATTCCTAGGTTTTGTGCCTACTGAGGTTGCTTTTCTACAGAGGGCCGTTTTCTGACAGCTACTGATAAACATGAATTTGAACATGTGGTCAGCAAGCTCCTTGTTTTATAGTGATGTGACAAAGTTTTATCGTGATTGGATTTTACCGTGATTCTGACTTTACAGGAGCAGTTCTTGCTCTTTTAAAGTACTTTCTACACATTGCTACACATCTCCCTGAAGAGATCAAAGATATTTTTAATTCACTTTAAATCTATGTTGAGTGCAACTAAATGTCTGTTATAAGCTATTTCTGTTGTGGTTGCAGGTTGACAAAATGCAGCCAAGAGAATGCATGTGAATTGCTGCCCCTCCAAAGCAGCACAGCCAAGGGGCTGTAGCAGACTTGTACTTGTTGGAGAGGCATTGATGTATTATGTGTAACAGAACGTTGGTATTTTTTGCCAGTACAACTAAAGACACTTGAATAATTCCTGTTTGCACTTAATGCTATTGTTTATATTGCATGTCACTACATTTCTATGCAAAACAAATAACCTTTTTTTTTTTTTTTGGGAGGAGGGGCAGCCAGATATTTGATTAAGTATAAAGATCTTTGCGAGATGATCTATTTTCGTATTTATGAAGGAGTTTTACGTCTTAATATTTTGCAGTCTGTAAATAGCTGAACTTGTAATTAAAGGCTTAGGAAGAAGTTTGTAGCCTGTGTATAATAGTAAGTTAACACTGCCAGAAAAAAAATCTTTGCGAAACAACTTTTCTAATATTGTGGATATTTATGAATATGTAAAGAAAGCACGTCTTGTTTTTATGTTGATTGACCTTCTGACTTTTTTGAACTATAGAAATGGTGTATGTTTTATTGGAACTGCAATAAGAAGTAACCAAAGATGAATCCACTTAAATATTTTCATAATTTTTTCTTGGTCAGGTTTTGTAAACTTTCCCAACTTGCTTTCAAAATAAAAATGAAATCAAGGCCTGAGTCTTGTGATTAAGAGGACAACTGCTTTAAGTTAAAAAAGCTGGCTCGAATGCTTACTTAAAATAGAAATGCCATTAATATCTGGATTGAGATTGTATTTGCTATTACTCAGTGCTGAGTTATACCCAAGGAAAACTCATCCTCAGTAAATGTTATTTCTCTCCTGCATCTCATTGAAGAGTTCCACTACTGAATCCATGAAACTCGAGGATTTTTTTTTTCCTGCTCTGAAGGCTAGGCTGTATCTCGTGAGCTCCCAGATAAGATGGCTTTTGATAGCAGCCTGCAGGGTGCTTGCCATGGTGGGTGCTCTGTTCTAGCCCTAATTAACTTCAGCAGCAAAGGAAGCTGTGCAGTTTCTCAGGATAACATATCTGGCTTTCAGCCCCACTGCCTCTCCCCTTGGAACAAGTCTGAAGACCTGTTATGGCTTGGTTCTGCATGCAGTTAGCTGGCTCTAGAATCAGCACATTCCCAGGTGCGAGGAGTTTTCTCCTTCCCTTCTCTCCTGTAGGGGCAAAAGTCTCATCTGTGCATGCTCTAACCAAAGGTGCATTTCCCCTCCTTCAGCCTCATCCCTGCCTTCACATTCCAGCATGCCACTAAGGAACACGGGCAACTCCAACTGAGAGCAATTTAATTGGTCAGATGTTAAAACACAAATAAGAATATGAAACCTGTTCCCTTTTTGGCAAGTTCTTGATGGACGAAAGAACTCCAAAACTTGGAGGAGACAAAAAAAGCACAGTTTAGTGAGGAGTGCTGTAGCTCTATGCACTGTCCCAGGCCAACTTTATCTTCTCGCTGTGAGCTTTGGAAGATTTAGAAAACAAGCTCTTCACTATTTGCAGTGGCACAGATTTCCCACTGAGGTACCGTTTATTATGGCAGTCTGGCAACCAGGGCCCTGCACTGGCATCTGTATTTTTCCCTTGCTTGAGCATCCAGACATAAGCCATGATATAGCCAGTCATGAACGCATCAAAGCCAGCTCGGTGTGTGCCCCCCTGCGAAGGAGGGCCATGGCTTTCCTTTTCCTTTCCTGCAGCACCTGCTGCTTCAGTCTCATGGGTGGCTGGGTGACTGACTGAGCCCAACCCAACCTTTGACTTCTCCACTTGGTCACTGTAAGAGGAATCTCCCTTGGCAGAAGGGCTCTGGGCAGCTGCTCTCTGGTCAGTTCTTTCAGTGCTCCCCAGATTCTCTTCCCATTGTGTGCTGGTGTCTGAGCTGACCTCCGTTTCCATGTCCATGGAGATCTCCAGTGGCCTGCTCTCCCTGTTGGGTGCAATCTCTGCCAGCTCTGTAGCAGCTGCAGGCTCATAGCAGCTCTGCTTCCGTGGCGGTCCTTCCTCCCCGTTCTGAGCTTGCTCCATGTTGTCCCCTGTGCTTTCCTGTTGGAATGCTGCTATGAGCACTTTCATGTTCTTCCGATGTTTCCATCTGTGCTTCCGTTTCTTTCTCTTCTCCCAAAGCTTGTCGTCCTCGTCAATGATGAGGTCGATGTTATGAGACTCTGGACACTTCACCCCTTTTGGACACCACCCATAGGCCTAGGGAGAAAGAGAGAGGGGTCTGTAGCCTCCATCTTACTGGTTAGAGCAGCAGTCACCATAATGTGGAGTGGAGCTAATTATTCCCTTCCACTGAGGGCTTGTGAGGCTGGAGCAGGAAGAGTGTCCAGTTAGAGCCCCCCAGCACACGGGAAAGGTGCTGACACACTGTACTGGGTGCAGCACACAGCATATCAGCAGAGGCTAAGGAAGGTGGGTTTGTTCTACCTGGAAAAGACAAGGCTAAGGGGAGGGGGCTATCTAGTTGGTGTCTGCAAGTACCTACTGCACAGGTTATGGGCAAGATGGAGCTAAACTCTTGTCAGAGCACAGGGAGAGGGAACCTGGTAACAGTCAGGGGAAATTATGACTAGAAGTGCAGGAAAACATTTTTCATGTAGTGGTCAAGCACTAGAACAGGGACCTGGAGTTGTTTTTTAATCTCTGTCCTTAGACAATTTAAAAATTTACCAAACAAGGCTCTGAGCAACAGAGATCATGGCTGGATGAGAAACTTCCAGAGATTTCCCCAGCTTGTGTTCTGTGACGGAATGTACAACAGGTGGAAGAGCTCCTTTTCTCCAGGAAGCACCTGAAGCCAGTTATGATCTGACCAGATGGGCTCTTTGCTGCTGTAGCTGCACTAGGACGAGCTCTTGTGACCACCCTGTGCTACAGTGCCAGAAGCTGCAGACAGGTAATAATTTTTTATACCTAATGAAAATAAAGGGAAGGATAAAGGTGGTACTTCTCTCTTGTAGGACAGGGCAAACTAACACAGAACTTGAGGTCTCCCCAAGACAGCTGGGGAGGATACTGTAACTCATACTGGGGATAGTGTAACTCATACTGTCCCACTGTTTAGGGCCACAGACTCTCTGTTGGAATCCTCCTAATGAAGCCTGTAAGATTCCCAGCCTCGAAGCAGAGCACATTACTGCCCTGTCTGCCATGAAGCCACCTGAAGCTTGAAAATGTTCCCTGTACTATGAAGCAGGTGAGGGGGAGTTGCCAGGTGCTTTCCTGCAATTTCTGGCTTGGGCCACGTGTGGCCCTTTCCACAGAGTCAGGAAGGGAGCGGGGATTTGCGTTCCTTACCGAGAATTTCTCACAGACAGGCACCTTATTCCCCCCTGCAGCACTGGGGCTGTCTTCTTCCAGAGAGCAGCAGCGGTAGTCGATGTAGCGGGACATGTTGGCAGGGTAACTGCAGAACTCCACCGTGAGGTGCTGCCCGCTCGAGTCCCTCAGCTTGCAGTTCTCTCGCTTGCTGGAACAAGAGGAGCACACAGTTACTGTGGGGTGGGACCAGGGCACGGAGCACACACTGCTCTCCATCAGCTCTCAACTCCATGAGTTTTCCTGCTCTTGAGCTCCAGCCCCAGATGCTGGAAAGGAATTCAATCCCAGGAGAGCAGCTTTAGTAAGTAGTTCTTTCCGTGCTGATTCAAAGGGTTTTTTTCTTATGCTGACACAGAGGAAGGGAAAGCAGCATCTCTGGTGAAGTTACAGGAGAAGAGGTGCACAGTTTGTTCTTTTAACTATAAAGGGCATTAAGATACGTTTGTCTTCGTAATGGTAATGGACAAGGAAAAAACACTCCAAAATGAGGTCCTGTGCAGCAGTCACCATCCAGCCAGGTTGAACCTGGGCAATGCAGGCAACAAGGAAGGGTTTTCATTTAATGAAAAAAAGTCTGATCCCTGTTTTGTCCCAAGAGCTGGTTAAAAGGCCAAAACCTTTGGAAGGCTCTACCTAATGAGAACCTGGGTTAAAACATTTAAGACATCAGCTTAGAAAGTTATTTTTATCTTGTCAAAACAAAGCACTCTCATGTTTTGAGAACGGCCATCTTGAATGTTTTCAGACCTGTCAAAGTGGCATTTCCTGAGATAAAACAGTCACAAAAAATACCATTTCTCCTCAAAACAGAGCATGACTTGAGCTTTATGGAGATCCCAGGGGCTTTATCACTGCCAGGGGCTTGTTTAGATTGTGTGGGGCCTGCAGAATGTGGGGCCAGACTGCAAAGCACAGACTTGTGTCCTGAACAAGAGCACAACCCTTGCTTGGAAGGAAGTGATGGGAGTCAGAGTGAGCCATGGGCATCACGTGTGTAGGGCATGTGACAGAGCTGGTCAGTGTCAAGGAGTGCAGGGAACACCCACCCTTTAACTGCAGTGTCCCTCACAAAACAGAATTATAATTAGCAGACCTGCAGGTCAGCCCTGGTTTCTTTTCTGTGTGATTTCCTGCCCTGTGGCACTGCTGGACCAGAGCCAGGCAGTGACCCAATTAGATCTCAGATCAGGCCAGTGTGGTCAGTCTTCTACTGGCACCAGTTCTGAAGTTCTCTTTCAGCTGCTGCCCACCAAACAGGTAAGGCCTGTTAAAAAAACAAACCCACAGAAAGCACAGGGCAGAGTCACCTGAAAAGCACCTTCAGTCAGTGGGACAGTGAAAGGACACAGCCCCCGTGCCTGGAAAAACACACAGTGACCCTCCCTTTGCCTGTCCTCCTGCAGGCTCTGAGTTCCAGCGTGCTGCTCACCACTTCTTGTAGGCGTACTCCAAGTAGGAGGCTACAAAGCGGGTCTCGAACTCCGAGGCGTACTTGGTGTCGTATATTCCCGCTGGGAACATCTCGGAGAGGTCGGCGGTGAAGGTGCCGAGGCTCTCGGGGAGGTGAGCGTAGAAGCACTGGTACAGGAACACCAGGTCGATGAGGCCGTTGTGGAGGATGAGCGGCTTCTTCGCCCGGATGAGCTCCAGGAAAAGCGTCCGAACGCTCAGGCTCTGGCTCTCGTTGCCCTGCACGAGGAAGGATCAGCCAGTGAGCCTCGGCTGGCTGTCACCCTGGAGAGCCCTCAGGGTGCCGCCCGCAGCTGTGACTTACAAACGTTTGGAAAAGCAACTGCAAGGAGCGGGTTTAAAGCAGCAGGGAGGTGAAAGGGATAATGCTGCAGGCAGGACCACAGGGCGTGCCCACCTTCACGCAGGAGCGCTCCCGCAAACCTGGAGCACAGCAGGCTGAGGTGTCTGAAAGGGAGTGGGTTTGTACCTTGTCGTTGCCCTTGTGGTAAGGGATCCCCTGGGAATACTGCTTGTTGAAGTCGAAGCCGTGCTGCACCAGGAACTGCACTGACTGCGGCTCCACCACGTAATCCTCGGTGCAGAGCAGCGTGAGGTTGTAGATCTGGCACAGGTACGTGTTCTCGGACTGCACAAGAGAGCGTGCCAAGAACCCCGGGACACCTGTCAGAGGGAGCTGCCGGGACAATTCCACGGGGATTCCCTCTCCCAGCGCCTCCCCGTCTCCAGGGACCGAGCAATACAAACCGGCCGCACCACGGTTCGAGCACGCACCTTCTCCGGGAGCTGCTTGAAGCAGGCGACGCCGAGGGACAGGACAGAGCGCGTCCGGGCGGCGCTGCAGACGGCCTTGTAGCGCTCCTCGATGCACCTGGCCCCGGCAGAACGGGCCGTGAACGGGCCTGCCCGTACCCCGGGGAGAGGGCACCGCGCAGCCGGTACCGCGAAACGCACCCCCCCCGCCCCACCGGGCACTCACGGGCTCAGCAGCGACTTTCGGGCGCCGAGGCCGCTCAGCTCCTGCGGGGCGACAGACACCATCAGTGGCTCCCCGGGCCGGCCGCGCCCCTCCCCGCCGCCGCCACCCCCACCCCGGCTCACCGTGTCCACGGCCACGAAGGTGGCGGAGCGCAGCGCCAGCACCATGGACGGCCACAGCTCCGCCAGGTTGTCGCTCTGCACGTCCACCACCGGCACCCGCGCCGGGCCCGGGCCCCGCACGCTTTGCCCGCTCCGCGCCCAGCGCCGCCCGCCCTCGCGGCCGGCCCGGCTTCTGCCGGCCCCGTTGAGGTTTTTTACCGTTCTCAAAATCCGTTTTCAACCGAAATTTGGAATTAAGTCAACAGGCGTTTAGCTGGAACAGCTCACTTGGGTCCTTCCGGAGCGACCGCTCGGACCGGCGGGAGCAGGGGCGGGTCCCTTTTGCTCCCGGCTTGCTGATTGGCTCCAGCGAGCCAGGAGGCCCCGCCCCATCCTGCATTCCGGGGGAGGGCGGGTACGAGCCCGCTCCGCGCGCTTCTCTTCGATTGGCTGGCGTGGACGGTGGGCGTGGCCCCCGCTCTGATTGGCCGTCGCGCGGGGGTGGGGCGGGACACGTTTTCCCGGGAAAGCGCGCGCGGCGGCGGGAGCGGCGGCGCCATGGGCCCCGCGCGGGGCCGGGCGGCGGGCGGGAGCGCGGCCCCGCCCCAGGGGCGGAGCAGGAAGCGCGCGTCGCCCCGCGGAGGTGCCCGGCAGCGGGAGGGCTGGGGGAGTGTGGGGTGTTCTCTCCGGGGCACGGACCGCCAGCCCGGGCAGTCTCCGGTGCTTGCTGGCTCCTCGTAAAGCCCGGTTACTCGGTGCGCGTCCACCCGGCAGCGGCTCGGTCGGGCTCCCGCCTCTGCTGCGCTTGAGCCCCGCAGCCCTTCGCCGTCTCCCGCCGTGCGCTGACCTGGCGCCGCTCTCCCGGCAGGGGCCCCGGCGGCAGCGCCCGCTCCGCCGCCCGCCCGGCATCTCTTCAGCGACCCGGCCGAGGTCCAGGCCCTGCGCCGGGATCTGCTCGCCTGGTACGACCGATGCAAGCGGGACCTTCCCTGGCGGGCTCTGGTAAGGCGAGACATCGGGAAGAGGGAATGGGGAACTACTTACTCTGCCTTAGGGAGCCTGGCTGATGGGACCGGTCATGCATGGAAGTGCTCCCAGCCAGTCGTGGCTGGTCTGGAGCCAGTCCTAGGTATGAAGAGTAAAAGAAGGGCACGCTTCTCAAATGTAACCTTCAAGAGGAGTACTTATCTCTGGCAAGGTTAGTCTAGCTGTGTTTTAATCCTGTTTTGTTCCTGCCTCTATGATACCCTGAAGCAGCGAGTGCTGCATGGAGAAGGTTTCCCATGTATTTGTTTTAAGCCTGCTGGACGTTTTTTTAGAGCTCCTGCCTGTTGTGTGCTCAGCCTGGCAGCAGTGGCTCAAGAGTCATTGTGGTGCTGAGCGTGGGCATCAGCTTTGCAGCAGCGTCTGAATGGTGGGATCTGCACAGCCCCTCTGTGGGATTTATATCTGTCTTCAGTTGCTTCCTATGCAGGCGGGCTCGGGTATGGGATAGGTCTCTGTGGGATTTTTTAACCTCCTAAGTAACTCTCCATGTGAGATTTCAGCAAGAAGGTGTTTTGGCTGTCACTTGATAAACCCAAACTCAGAACTTCTGAGTGCTTGGGGGAAATATTTTTTTAAATTTCAGATTCCATTGCAGTGTTCAGAACACACCATGGATTGTTGTATTTTACACGCAGGTCCCCTCTGCAGTGGGGTCCTGTGTCACCTTGTTTCTCACACTTCATCTTCTTCCCCTTCCAGGCAGCGACGGAGCCGGATGCCGACAGACGGGGATATGCAGGTGAGGAGCAGGGACTGGCTGTGTGAGGCGTGGCTTTGTGTGCCATCCTGCCTGAGGTGGCCACGAGAGCCATTGATTCCCCTTGCAGGGCACTGGGGGGTTGGAGAACCCACCTTGGGCCTGGGGGAGCTCCCGTGGGGAAGGTGCGGGGTGGGAGGGTGTCCCATGAGCTGGATGCTGCGCAGGGTTTGTAGCCAGTGCTAACGTGGCCACAGCACGAGGTGTGGGTGGATTGGTGCCCCTGCTCTGACCCCTGCCCTGCTCCCTGCAGTGTGGGTGTCCGAGATCATGCTCCAGCAGACACAGGTGGCTACGGTGATCGACTACTACACCCGCTGGATGCAGGTGACTGCTCCTTACGCTGTCCTGTGCCCACAGGCTGCCCCTTTTGGAGACCTTGTTCACTGCCTGTGGCAGATGCCCAGTGGCAGAACTCTGCTTGTCCCTGACTTGTCCCTTTCCCCCTGTCCTGCAGAAATGGCCAACGCTGCAGGCTCTGGCACAGGCGTCCCTGGAGGTGAGCATCGCTGGGACCGGGTGCTCTCCCTGCCCTGTGGCTCTCCATTAACACCGTCCTGTGTCTCTGGGAGCAGGAGGTGAACGAGCTCTGGGCTGGGCTTGGCTACTACTC
Source organism: Onychostruthus taczanowskii (assembly GCF_017590055.1). Lineage (NCBI taxonomy): Eukaryota > Metazoa > Chordata > Aves > Passeriformes > Passeridae > Onychostruthus > Onychostruthus taczanowskii. The sequence continues at coordinate 8,264,907 of NW_024504786.1, forward strand.
CAGAGGGAAGCGTCTGCAGGAAGCAGCAAGGAAGGTGCTGGAGTTGGGGGGAAGGGGATTTCTGAAGCCCTCTGTGGCTGCTGGGCTGGTGCTGGCTCATGTCTGCCCTGCCTTGCTGGGGCTGTGCTGCTGGCACGAGGCTGCAGAGGCTGGGATCCCATCTTCCCATGGGCAGAATGGGTTCCTTGCACACAGCCACCCCAGCTGCTTCCCTGAGCTTGGCCCCTTCCCTGCCAGGTGGTGTCTGAGCTGGCTGGCCGGATGCCCAGGACGGCCGAGGACCTGCAGAAGCTGCTGCCGGGCGTGGGCCGATACACGGCGGGAGCCATCGCGTCCATCTCCTACGGACAGGTGAGAGCTGGTGACAGCGGGCACGTCTCCCCCTCGGCTGCCCAGCCCCACTCCTGACAGCTCCTGCTGCTGGGTCTCACAAGCCAAAGGCTCCCCAGGGTTGTGCTTGGCTCTCCCCCAACTTTGGGATGCATCACAGCCCCCAGCCAGCTTGACCTGTGGGTTGGCCTCGTGTGTGTCGCTCTCCATCCTGGGAGCATCCCAGCTCCCTTCTTTGTCTGGAGCACCTCCCAGCATGGTAATGCCAGCTCCTGGTGCCAGGCTACGGGAGTTGTGGATGGGAATGTGATCCGGGTCCTGTGCCGCCTGCGGTGCGTTGGTGCCGACTCCAGCAGCCCGGCTGTCATCGACCGGCTCTGGTAAGGGAAATGCTCTGTCTCTGGAGCTGTGCTGATTGTGGCTGAAGGCAGGATCACCCAGGAGCCTTGGGGAGCTGAGCCTGTGAAGGGAGGCAGGTGTGGAGTGTGGGAACTCTTGGGAAGTTGGTGCTGCTGGGAGTAGTGGTGAAAGGAGCTGTGTTGCCTGTGCCTACCTAGGAGCTTCCCCCCGACAGGCAGGAGGCAGGCAAAGGTCCTGGCATGCTCTCCCCAGAGATCCCTGTGCCTCTCACTGCTGTTTCTCCAGGGACATGGCCAATGTCCTGGTGGACAAGAGTCGCCCAGGGGATTTTAACCAAGCCTTGATGGAGCTTGGGGCAACTGTGTGTGTGCCCAAATCCCCGCTGTGTGGGGAGTGCCCGGTGAAGCAGCACTGCCAAGCATGGCGCAGAGTAAGTGTGGCCCCCAGGGTTTGCCATGCCTGGGGACAAGGTGGGCTGGCAGATGAGCCTCTCCTCACTTCTGTCCACCCTTGCAGGTGGAGAAGGAGCTGGCCTTTGCCTCTCAGAAGCTGCTTGGAAAAGCCCCCCCAGTGCCTGATGTTGAGGACTGTGGTAAGCATGAGGGGAGATTCCTGTTGTGGCTCCAGGTCTGAGTCCTGCAGCAGCTGTTACACTGGTGTTTGCAGGTGTTGGGGACTGTCCCCTGTGCCCTCCAGCCACAGAGCCGTGGGACAGCAGCCTGGGGGTGACCAACTTTCCCCGGAAAGCAGCGAAGAAGCCGCCGCGGGCGATGCGGACAGCCACGTGTGTGCTGGAGCGGAGGGGCTGCCACGGGGCCCCAGAATACCTCATTGTGCAGAGACCCAGCTCAGGTAATGGGGCTGCGACAGGGGGGGATGAAGGCACCACACAGCCCCTTCCCACCTCATGAGGGACAGAGAGAGCAGCTTTGGTTGCTGGGGTGGGGAAAGGAGCCCTTTGGGGCTGTGATGAGGCTCAGTGTCCCTGGACGTGTCCCTTGCTGTCTCATATTTCTGTCATGCCTCCTTCCCAGGTCTCCTGGCTGGACTCTGGGAGTTCCCAAGTCTCCCGCTGGCTCAAGATCTGCAGGAGGAGAAGGAGAGGGAGGAGCTGGCTGATCACCTCCAGGCCTGGATAGGGCGGCCCGTGGCAGCAGCAGGCCTGCAGTTTATTGGAGAGGTGAGCCTGGAGCTGGAGGGATGCAGCGAGTCCCCTGTGCTCAGCCATGGGGATGTAGCACACAGAAGAAAGGTCTCCCTTCCGCACTTGTCAGCCCTCCCAAGCTCTGCCCCACTGCTCAGGACCCTGGCAGGCTCGGTGCATTTTGTATCCCCCATTGCCTCCCAGCTGCCCATCTCGTGTATCTTTCCATCCCCTCACAGGTCATCCACGTCTTCTCCCACATCCACCAGACGTACGTGGTCTACTCCCTGCACCTAGATGGGGATGTGACCCTGGACCCTGCCTTGTCCCCGTCCCGCTGGGTGACAGAGCATGAGTTCCATACCTCGGCCGTGTCCACAGCCATGAAGAAGGTATGGGGTGGTCCTTGGGCCTTTCCTCCCTTCCCTCAGTTATCTTGGGAAAACCCCTGGCATCCCCTCAACTTCTCTGGGCTGTCCCAGCTGTTGTTCAGCTCTGGGCTCTCTTGTTCTTCCTTCAGGTGCTGAAAGCTCACGAGAAGCAGCGCAGGAAGGAGAGCAGCCCTGTCAAGGTGAGCAGTGCTCCAGGGTGCCTGGGGCTCCAGCGCTGTGGGACAGCCTCTGGTGTGCTGTGCTGAAGGTGCCCTGGAGTTTGGGCCAAGCAGCATCCCCAGCCTGTGGCAGGGGAACTTGCCTGACTGGCACTGCCCCTGGGTGTCCCCAGTTCCCAGGGGGGATTCCTGGAGCCTGTGGGGGCTCTTGGGGTCTGGTTGAGCCCTGCTGTGTCTCCTGCAGGGCTCCAAGAGGAAGCGGGGGGCAAAAGCACAGGGAGCAGGCAGCCCCTGCCCTGGGACACAGCTCTCCATCCACGCCTTTCTCCGGGCACCGACGGGCCCGTGAGGCACCGACCTTCCTCGTGTGAGACACCGGAGCCCCTCGCTGGGCTCAGTGCTGCCCAGGGCCTGGCAGTGCTGTCCCTGTGCTGTAGCAAGCCCAGGACATGGCACTACAATGGTTTCTCACTCTTCCTTTCCCCTGCCTCCCACGTGGGCATTGTGCCTGGATGTGGCCACTGGTCCTGGTTTAATCCTGGAGCCAGACTTGCCCTCCCTCCTTGGCTGGAGCCCTCCTGGGGCTACTCAGCCCCATACTGCCACCACTTTGGCACTGGGGACTCAGGGCAGCAGGGGTTTCTCTGCAGCAGTGGGAGCCACATGGCTCCTGGAGCCCTGGCCCCTGCCTGCGTCTCATGCCCCAGCCAGTGACTGGGGCTGCTGCTGTACCCTCCCTTGTTTTTACTGGACCTGAAAATAAATCTTAAGTGCGTGGAGTTTTTTAAGTGATTGCCTGTGTTGCACTGTGCCAAGCTGGGAGTGTTGGGCAGCCTGTGGTAGAATGTGAAGGTAGCCAACAAGACCCTTAGATCTGGGCTGGGGAGAGCAGGGATTTCTTCATTAATGCACCCAGAGCCCCTTGGCTGAGCATTAACTGCTGGTCACCCCAAATAAAGCACCCAGAACACCCCTCCTGCAAGGGCAGATATCAGCCCCCAAGGGCTGTGCTGCTCCTGCCCACAGGCTGCTCCTCCCTGGAGCTGAACAACTGCCTCCAGGGCTTTTTGTAGGGTTTCATCCTCCTTTTATAATTTTTCTGTTGGGCTGCTCAGCACTCTTCATGCTGAGTGTGGTGCACCCTTGCAAATGCACAGTGTTGGGGGCTGGCAGGGACAGGGGACAGTCCTGGCGGGGTGCAAGGTGCAGTGATCTCAATTTTAGTGATATGCCCACTTTGAGTGATGGAAATGGCCATTTCATCCTCACCTGGCACTCAGCACGTCTTGAACAGGAGGATTAAAAACCCAAAGCAGTGCCTGTAAGTTAATTCTTTAATTGAGAGGAGGAAGAGGCCACCACTCGCCCCACAGGGCTGGTCATGCTGTGGGTGGTAGCTGCCAGTAAGTGGCCATAATCCATGGCCTCCGGATTATCCACTCCCCTCAGGCAGCCCCTCATCTCTGTGTCTGGGGGTGTTTCTGTGCCAGCACACTCTTGGCCATGCTCCAGGCTCATGTCTCAATAAATTAAGCTGAAACTAAGGCAGAAAGCTCTTCACGTGTGGTTGATAAATTACTGGGAATGCAGGGCAGGGGAGCAATCCCACCCATCCTGGGGCATGCTCGCACCCCTGCTGGGCTCGGCCCTGAGCATCTTGTTCCCACACTGAGGTGGCTCTGGATTGATCTGGAGCCATCCCTTGGTCCCTGCTCACCTGGGCCATGCCAGGGATGGGATCTCTACGGTCCTTGCCCCAGGGTTGGACTGGAGAAGATGGGGAGCTGAGGGAGGGGGACTGCAGCGTTGCACTACTGCTGCTGGTCCATGTAGACCTGCACAGCTTTCCACAGCGCCCGGATATTGCCTTCCCCAAAGCCGGGCGCTCCCCGACGGTCAATGAGCTCCAGGAAGAAGGTCTCCTCGGAGAAGATGGGATGGGTGAAGATCTGCATCAAATATTCTCGAGAGGGGCTCTCTGTGGCATCAGAGCCTGGCCAGCCCTTGTCCCCGTGCACTGTGGTGTCCAGGAGGATGCCAAGCTCTGCCAGCACACGGGGGTCCTGCCCAGCTCCTCGGATCTCCTCCGCTTTGCCCCCCTGGCTGTAATACGTGGTGGGGGGTGTGAAGAACCGTGCCCCCCGCTGCTGCAGAGCCCTGGTCGTGCTGACAATGTCAGTGGTGCAGAGGCCAACATGCTGGATCCCAGCCCCGCCGTGCTGCTCCAGGAACGTGTCAACCTGGTTGGTGCCATTCTGGGAGAGGGACTCGGCAAAGACCAGCTTGCAGCCGTGGGCTGGGGTGCCCTGGGCGCTCTGCAGTGCGAGGAGCAGCATGCCCACCCCCTGCCCCCCCAGCACATACCCCTCAGCCGGCCTTTCCTGGGGGTTCAGCAGGAAGCGGTGGAAGCCGAAGCAGCGCTGGTACCAGTCCAGAGCCGCCCGGGCCCCGCCCCGGGGGCAGACATACGTGATGTGGTCAAAGTGAGTGATCTTGATCCCATCCCCTGTGGCTGAGGGGGCTCCTTGGATGGGCTGGAAGCCAGGCAGGAAGAGACCCCGGTAACAGGATCGGTCCAAAAGGGTGTGGCTGATGTTGCCCACGACAGAGCTCACCACGCCGTAGGTGACAGAACCAGCGTCATCACTCAGCTCAGTGGGGGGCACCAGCAAGGAGCATCCCTGGCTCTGCAGCCGCTTGCAGAGCCCCGGCACATCATCCACCTCAAAGCAGACGTTGGAGGCCGTGCCCAAGGTGGGCTGGGGATCCACATCATAGAGGAAGTCACGGGATGAGGTGCTGGCAGGTGCCAGGCGCTCATTGACGAGGAAGATGGCAGATTCCCGTTGCAAGGCCAGCTGCCGGACACGCGGCGTCTCCCGCACGGCCACTGGCTGGAAGCGAAAGGTGTTGGCCAGGTGCTGGCCCCAGCCCTGCCTGTAGGGCAGGTGGAGGGAGATGAAGCAGGGGCGGCTCAGCGAGGCTGCCATGGCTGCAGGGAGGATACAGGGGGTCAGGGGGGCTGCTGGCCCTGGGAAAAGCCATTCCCCCCACCTTGCACAGAGCCCATCTGTGTTTGCAAGCACAGATGCATGTGTGTGTAAACTCACACCTTTTAAATGTGTGCTTTTAAATAAGTGGGTCTCAACAGCCAATCTGCACCGTGAAAGGGCACGCACCTTCAGGACCAGCTACAAAGAGCTGCCCAAGGATGCCAAGCCTTCCTGCCAGCCTTCCACTGTGCTGCCCTGCCCGATGCTTGAGGTCCCAGAGCAGGAAAGCCCCAAGCCCTGGATGCAGCCCTGCGGGTCCCCTCTGGAGCCATGTGTCCTTTGGAGTGCCGCAGGGAGGTCAGCAGGGATTCCCAGTGGAGGTGGACTCACACCTTTTAAATGTGTGCTTTTAAATAAGTGGGTCTCAGGAGCCAATCTGCACCGTGAAAGGGCACCCACCTTCAGGACCAACTACAAAGAGCTGCCCAAGGATGCCAAGCCTTCCTGCCAGCCTTCCACTGTGCTGCCCTGCCCGATGCTTGAGGTCCCAGAGCAGGAAAGCCCCAAGCCCTGGATGCAGCCCTGCGGGTCCCCTCTGGAGCCATGTGTCCTTTGGGAGTGCCGCAGGGAGGTCAGCAGGGATTCCCAGTGGAGGTGGTGTGCTGCACGTGTAATCAAGATTATGGGGACAAGGGTTGTGGTGGGAATGTCCTGTACCAGGAACATAGACTGGTAAATATGGAGCAACACACTGGTTACAGCTAAAACGCTCCTGTGCTGCCCCAGCGCCTGTCAGGTGTGTCACTCCAGTGGAGGGGAGCAGTGGGGTCGTGACAGGCTGATGTGCCCTTCCCCTCCCCAACAAGGACAGCGTGGAGCCACCAATCTCTCTGCAACAGTCCGGGAACAATGACCTTGCCCTAGGGGCACAGAGGAGGGACGCTTCGGGAAAGTGACCTTCCTCCCCACCCATCCAAATACCTGTGATGCTCAAGGGGGAAAAAAGATCTGCCCAAAATCCCCATCGGAATCACCTCTCCAGAGCACCCACTGAGGCTTCCAGACCGCATGGCATGCACGAGCCGTTCTGGCCAGTCCTCACAGGTGTGCAGTGGGCTGGGGGCCACACACCTGCTGAAATATTCCCTTTCACCTGCCCGCCTGAAGGGGCTGTGTTGTACCCAGCTCCTTCCCACCAGCCCAGAGCGGAGGGACCGCGTGGAGCCCGGCGAGCACATGGGCAGGGGCCGGCGCTCCTTGCCTCCGGCCCTGCTTCCCGCTGCGCACCGCGGCACCGGCACGGTCCCCGCTCCGCTCCCGCCGGCCCCGCGCCCGCCCCGCCACCCCCGTGCCCGCGGACCCCGCTCGCCCTCGGGCTGCGGCTCACCGGGGTCAAGGCTGCGGGCGAAGGGGACGCCGGGCAGCGCGGGGGCGGTTCAGCTCGCTCCGCCCCGGCATGCACCAGGCACGGCGGGCCGGGCACGGCGCCGGCACGGCCCGGGCCGGCCGCGGGAGCGCTCCCGGCGGGGGAGCGGGGAAATCGCCCCGGGCAGAGACGGGGCCGGCACACGGAGAACGCGCTGCCCGCTGCGGATGCCGCGGTTTGCGGGCGAAAAGCCGCCCAGGCTGAAAACCGCAGGCACCCCGGCTCGGGATGAGCCGAGGGGAAGAGGGAAACGCCTGGCAGGCGGTGGCCTGGGCTCCCTGGGCCACAGCTCGTGTCTGTGCAGGGTCGTTCCCTGCCAGCCCGAGTCCCAGGACATGAACTGGGGAAACGCGTCCCTGCTCAGTGCTGGGGTACCCGGTGGGGACTTGGAGGGAACAGCGTGCGGGTGGGGGGGTGACAGCCCTGCGGAAAGTCTGGTGTCAGTCCTGAGGGACTCATCACCAGCCCAGCCCGCGGCCCCACATCCTTGCAGACACTGCTGGGGCCCTCAAGCCCCTCAGCAGCGATCCCCTCTCCCCCTGCTGTTTTCAAACGAATTCCCATTCTGTGTGTGCCTGGGATCATGTTCTGCCCCTGCTGTGACTGTGGCTGCTTGCTCTTCCCCGCCTTATCATGTTTTTGTACAGATCCCAGGTACAATAAACTGCTCAAATATTTGCAGAGATGTCCTTGTGCTGCCAGAGTGGTGAGCTCTTCTTGTTTGGTTGGGGGGTGGAATCCAGCGTCGCTGTGATTTCCCAAGGAAGCACCGACACTACCACAGCCCCACCAGTTTGGGGCCGGACAGGAGGAACTGGACACTGGGGAGTTGCTGTGGGGCCACGCTTGGCCTGAGAACGGCCATGGGCACAACAGAACAGCCCGGCTTTTGAGGTGACACCCCACAGGGCAGGGAGCTCCAGCACCCTGGTGTGTATGGGAGGCACCATCTTTTTGCCTGCAGCGTAGCCGAGGTGGCACTGGTGGCTCCTGTGGCACCTGTGCAGGCATGGCACTATTGGAGGTCACCCCACCGTGGTGGTGCAACCCTTTGGGGTAAGCAGTGTCCTTGGCAACGCCCCGGCCCTGCTGTGCCTGCGAGGTTTGGAGCCGCTGTGTCCATCTCTTCGTGCAGCACCGCCTGTCACCCTGCGGCGTCAGCCCGGCACCAGGCACCGCTTTGCTCCGGCACGGCTTGGGCTGGGCTGCGGCAGCAGCACCCCGAGGCCACATGGCACCGACGGAGACAGTGCCTGCCTTGTCGCTGTCCCCTCGAGGCAGGCGGGGGTGGCCGGGGCGCAGTCCCTGCTCCAGCCAGGCTCTTCTCCTCCCTTCTGGGCGGGGAGAATGGTCAGGAGATAAAAGGGGGACCAGGGCCAGCTGGAAGTTGCTGAAAGCTGCTGGGGCCCGGAGCGAGGGAGGACGGCAGCGAGGAGAAGCGCGGTATCGAGGGCTCGTTCTCGCGGGGAGAGGGCTGGGGAGTGGGGCCACATCCACCCTGAGCAGATCCTGCAGCTCCCTGCTCCCTCCCCACACTATCCCCTCCAGACCCATATCTTCCCCCTTGCTCATTGAGTGTGCTGGGTATTAACGGGATGGGGAATAGCCTGGGGTGGACAGAGTTAGGGGGCTGTTGGAGAACAGGGCTTCAGGCAGATGTTGGGAGACTCAAGGGCTTTAAAGGCTCTGTGTACCCCCAAAGCACTTTGTGGGGCACCAAGGACTCTCAAGGTGACCTGAAGGTGAAACTATCTCTGTCCCAGTGACTGCTCACTGGCAGCTGAGATGATGAGGGCTATATCCCCGCTCCCTTCTGGGGCAAAGACAGTCCTCTCTCTGGGGCTGGGTTTGTTTTGAGGGATCAAAGAAATGGAGAAGGCTTGTGGGAGGAGGAGCACCTTCACCTCTTGAGATGTGGAGTGGGTGTTCACTGCCAGGTGAGAACAGGATGCTGTGGCACTGGGTGCCCACAAAAGACAGTAGCAAGGAGCCCAATTTCCCATCTTGTCCCCCTTTCCTTGCCCCCTGGGATGGGAGTCCTGGCTCCCAGTGCCAGGTATCAGGCCAACACTGTCCACAGCCCTTGTCTGTCCTGGAGCTGGGTGCAGGGAGGTATTTTGGGGTTGCAATGGATCTGGGAGGAGAGTAACACCCTGTGTCCCTCTGCCAGGGCCGGGGTCCAGGATGGGGCTGCTGGTGCTGGCCCTGGCCACCTGGCTGGGGCTGGGGCTGGCCTCGGCCTCCGAGGAGACGGCCAACAGCAGCCGGATCTGCCAGGAGGCACCGGCCTGGACCATCAATGGCTCGAGCCCCATGGAGGGGGCGGCAGGGCAGGTGACGGTGGTGGCCCTGCTGAAGGCCAGCTGACAGTTCTGCCTGAGGCAGGCCCACAGGTGAGCCGCGCTCCCCCTCCCCACAGCACTCCCCGCCACCTCGGGGGCGGACGGCAGCCCCTGCCCCGGCAGCCCCTGCCCCGGCAGCCCCTGCCCCGGCAGCCCCTGCCCCGGCAGCCCCTGCCCCGGCAGCCCCTCCCAGCGCCTCCTTGCCGCAGCCTCGGGGGCCTGCGGGAGCGGCTGGCCCGGCAGGGCACGGCCCGTGTCCGCTACATGATCGTCAACGAGAAGGCGCCGCTGTCCCGCGCCATGCTGCCGGAGCTGCGGCGCCATGCCCCGCCCGGCGTCCCCGTCTTCCAGCCGGAGCAGGAGGACCCTGACGTCTGGCAGGTCCTGGGGGGTGACAAGGACGACTTCCTTGTTTATGACCGGTGAGTGTCCCCCGACTCGCCTGAGGCTTTAATGGGCGTTACAGAGCGTTTGATGGGCTTCCAAAATTTCCCTCTCGTGGCTGGGCTGAGGGGATTCCAGACCCCCGTCTTGAGCCAGGCCATGACTTCTCCCCGCAGGTGTGGCCGCCTGGCTTTCCACATCCAGTTGCCCTTCAGCTTCCTCCACTTCCCCTATGTGGAGGCAGCCATCCGCTCCAGCCACATCAAGGACTTCTGTGGCAACTGCTCCCTCTACCCCAACAGTACCCAGGAGGTAAGAGCTGGAATGCTGGCTGCAGCCGGGATCCCTGCTGTCCTTGGCACTGCACATCAGCAAGAGCAATCTTATCGCCGTGTTGGGGATGGGCTCTGGGTTGGCAGCTGCCCTCAGATGTGTTTGAGAGGGAAGGTGATGGAAGGTCTGGAATAAGGGCACTTAAATAGGTCAGAGCTTTCCGGTTGAAAAGGAATTGACTAAAGGGGTCATATCCCATGTCTGGGAATGCTAACTAGGACTGTTCCCATATAAGAAAGGGCAGGCAGTGGATGCAGAGGTGGCAAGCTCAGAGCAAAGAAAAGGCTGTAGCTCTGAGCTTGGCAGGCGATTAGTCACTTCCCAGGAGACAAATACATCCAGAAATACTGAATGCTAATTCCCGTTTCTGGACCACAGGCAGCTTGAGCCAAGGGACACAAGTGTAGAGGCTTGTGCCCTGTGTGCTTCAGCCTCTCCTGTCCTCCCTGTGCCCTGGGCCAGAGCTGGAGAGCATTTGCTCTGACCCACAGTTTTCTGATTGATGAATGCTGGTCTGCCTTCTTCCCAGTTCACAGCTGTGCTCCCAGGCTTTCTGCTGGGTTCTGTGGGCGTTCCCATACCACACCAGCCCTTGTGTTACTTTCCTCAGGCTAACAGCACCATGGAGGGCCCTGCAACCCCGAGCCCCCTTCCTGAACACAAGGAGATGGAGTCAGAGACCCCCATCCACCACCACAAGCCCCTCCATCCTCACCACCATCACGAGGTCAACAGCGAGAGAGACACAAACCCAAGTGAGGACCACAAACCTGCTACCCATGCCCACCAGCACCACGGCGACCATGGCCAGCTCCATCACAAGGGGAAGAAGCAGAAGGAGAGGGATGAGCATTAAACCAGGCTGGGCAGCCTTGCAGAACCCAGTAGTGTGCAGACGACCCCAACTCACTTCACAGAGGCATGGAAGGACTTGCTTTGGGCTGCTGGTAACCAGCAGCGCTGGTTTAACAACTCCCTCCAGCAAACCCCCTGTGGGTTGCCCTCCTACGCTGTGATAGGGATGGAAATTCCCCTTGGACCCTGCTCAGTGCTGCATTTTCAGCCCCAGGGCTCAGTTCTGAGCTTTCATCTGCCACTGCCTGCCTTTCTGTGCTCAATGAAGCCCGCTGTGCAAACCAGGAGGTCCCTGGTCACTGCTGGCTGACACTGCACAGGGCAGCAGGGCGGGGCTGGAGGGGCCAGAGCTGGGATGGGAGCAGCACTGCTGGCATCCTCTGCCCATCCAGACACTCCTGGGTGTGCTGGAATCCCTGGGTTTCCTGGCCAGGGAGCGAGGGGAGGGACAGCGTGTGCTCCGCAGGACATGGTCCCAGGGGACTGAGGGCACGAGGAGCGGTGGGATGTCGCAGCTCCCCGCGGTCCAAACCCTGTACCCCGTGGCTGTCCCATCCCCACAGACCGTGCACACGGGTATGTGCAGTGGGGCTGGGTGGCCGCAAGATGGTGGCCTTGTCCCCTCTTGGAGACCCAGGGGCTGTGTGCAACGTGCACAGCTCCGGGAGGACAGGGTGAGGATCCTGAGGTCTGCCCTGGGGGTAAGTGAGGTGGGAGGGCAGCGTGGATGTCCGGAGTGCGAATAAAACCTCTGTGAAGTGACCACTGCTCCGTTTGGCCTCTGGTGGCCCCGGGGATGTCTTGCTCAGCGCTAGTCTGTGCCCTGGGCACAGGGAGGGACAAAGGGCTGGTGATGTAGACCCCAAAGTGCAGCAGCCAGGCATGGTTTACATCCCCTGAGCAGGAGCTGGAGGTAAAGGGGTTGAAGACTGAAGAGAAGTCTTCTTCAAGAGAAGACCCCATCTCTTCCTATCTTCTGGCTGCCTCCCAGGATGGGAGTCCAGGACATTAACACTGTGCTGCTTGGAGGATGTTTGGCTTGGCACCTCCATAGGTGCCAGCTTCTAGGTGTGATGTTGGGGTGCCTGCCCCAAGCTGCTGCTCGTCACCACATGCAGTCCAAAGTCACCATGGGCATCTTGTCCCCAGTGCCCAGACCAGTCCCCACTGCTGGCACATCATGGGGCTCCCCACCCCAGGCAGTGGGTGCTGTGCCCCTGGCAGGCAGTCACACCTGTGACTTGTGGTGCCCCAGGCCTGTCTCTGCCCTTTACTCCAGCTCCATCCATCATCCCCACACAGCCCTACTCAATGCCTCTCCAGGCCCTGCAGCCTGAGTGGGGAGCAGAGAGATGATTTTCTGCTCGGTGTTTTCATGGTGCTGTGTCCCAGTGCTGGGTTTCTGCGCCCTGTCTCTGCTGGAGGATGCTCTGCACAGTGACTGGGACAAGAACCAGGGTGAAAAAGAGCTGTTCCTCACAGGGATCAGAGCAATGGGATCAGATGTGTCTTTTTTACCAGCCAGGCTTTCCCACGGGGTACTGGCTGAGACTCTGCTCCCCCTCCTCCATCTCTCCTCCCCCATCCTCCTCTACCTGCTCCCAGTAGCCTGCAAGGGCACCTCTGTCTGCTGCTCCTGCCATCAATATTGAGGTTATCTTTTTCTTCTGGCAGCTGCTGTAATTGAAACAAAGCAGGCCGGGCCTCACGGGCTCGGCTCCTCTCGCTCATTTTGCTGGTGCTGCTGAGACAACTAATTCATCTTATCGATGCATGGTTGGCCTCTTTTCCACCAGATCCAGGCAGAGTGGTCTCCCTGCCACGGCTGGTAGGAGCAGACTGTGTTCCTGTGGCATGCTGCTGGGTACTGCTCTTATCCAGCCTCTGGTCCTTGGCTCGCCTCAGCTGGGTGCTGGCCCCCAGCAGAAGATGCCAGAGGAGCCATTCAGGGAAAGAGGTGCACATTGGAGGGATGCTGATTACTTTCATCTCTTTCTTTGCCTTCTGATGCATTATCAGCACTTGTATTAAATTCCACGTCCTTTCCTTCTGCCACTCCTAAAGGTGTCCTTGCCAAGGAGGTGACAGGTGATGAGTGGGGCATACATGGATTTGCATTCCCTAACTGATGACCAGTGCTGCAATTAACCGTGGCAGAGAGAGGGATCCCATCTGGTGCTGGGTGGGTAGTCCACTGCAACAGCTACCATTTGCTTACTTCCCAGCAGACAAATTTCTGGCCCTGAAAGCTTGGGTGGGCATTTTGCTCTGGGTAGGGACGTTGAGGTGTGGGAAAGAGCTGTCACATTGTTTGGATGACATCCTACATGATCGAGTAGGGGCAAGGCTTTAGGGTGAAACTGATCCTATTCCATATATTATTGTCCAAAGACCTGAAGGGTTTGGAGTGCCATGCTTGGGGCCCCTCTGACAGGATTCACCCCTGAAAGATGCCAGAAACCTGGAGCTCTGCAAATCCTGTCAGGTCTGTACTCCTGTGATGCTGAGGGAGAGCTTTGCTCTGGGTGGGGTGGAAAGGGTTTTGGGGGAGGAAACAGGCTCTTTACATCACCAATGTCTTGGAGAGTGATGGTGTAAGTAGAGTCAGAGGGCTCCAAGGAATCCTCACCTGTTGGGGGGCTGGCTCAGCTGGGGGGTCAAGGGCCAGGAACAAGGGCTGACTTCAGGTTCTAGCAGTCCTGGTACCCTGGTACCCATGGCTGTGCCACCACCCTGGAGGAGGACAGATGTCAGTTTCATGTCACATGAAGCCTTGGCCCTGTGTGCTGTTCCTGCCGAGGGCCGGGCAGATCCTCTCGCGAAAGGAGGAACAGCCAGTCCTAATGTCAACAGAGGCCTCTTGTGCAGCGATGCTGTGTCAAGAAGAGGAATGGGTCCCTCCTCCTCCGCCCATTCATCTGGCAGCCGGGGCTGGCGTGCTGCCAAGCCAGGCTGCTTTGGAAACATTTCATTGAGGAGGCAGCTGAGCCTAGGAAAACAGAATGAAAATATACAGAGGGATCACTGTTGTTAGGCAAAATAAATGCAAGCGGCTGCATTTTTGTCCCCCAAGTCCAGCCCAGCCGGGCCCCTCTGGCTTCTCTGGGGTCAGGGTGGCTGCTGCCTGGGGGTGGCAGCCATCTATCTCCATTGTGGGTTAGGAGCTGGGGAATGAGACCTGGAGAGGTCATCCGTGGCTTTGGCCAGCTTGCTGATGACCCTGGTGAAGAGGCCCAGATTCATTTTGGTGTAGCGTTGCCCAAGGAGATGGGACAGAGCAGAGAAACAGCAGCAGGGATGAGCCAGCAGCAGGGACTCATGGTCCCTGCGTGGCCACCACTGCAGGGGGGTTGATGGAAGTGATGCAGGGGCTGCAGAAATGAGTCAGATTTTGCCCACATTCATTCCCATCTCTCTCTTCAGCAACAACCATGGGACCAGGTTGGGCAGGGCAGAGTCCAATCCCTGTGTTTTCAAAGCCCAGTTGCTTGGTATGCCCCATCTTCTGTCTGCTGGCAGAGGGAGAGCAGAGTCATCCCAAAGCAGCCCCCAGGGACAGAGGGTGGAGGTGCCTCTCTGACTTTGGAGCAAAGCTGCATACAACAGGTTTGCCTCTCCTGTTGTTTCTTCCTATAACCTCTCTCCTTCCTCCAAAGGTGTTCAAACCACTCCATGGCCATTTGATGACCTACAAGAGACTAATCCCAGCTCTTTCTCTCCCTCCTGGTGGGTCCAGAGTGATTTGGAGGAGGCAGAGCTGGAGCCCCAGCCCCATGGGATACTAAGGCTGTCACCCCTGCATAGCTTTCTGTGGCATCACCTCCTGTCTTTGTCCGCCCAGCACAGTCTGGTTCTGTTATTTACAGCTTAGATCAGGGGGTTGAAAGAGCCCAGTGTGAGCAGAAAAAGCCCAACCCACACTCTGGGAGAGACATCTCACCAGGCCAGCTCATGCATGGATTTGCAGGCAGGTGCCCAGGGCTGAGACTGGATCTTGCCCTGCTCCTTGTGTTTGTAGGAGCTTTGCTAAGATTCAGGCTCCCTCCTGCTCTCCTGCCAGGAAAGCAGACAGCAAGATAATCCTTTTCTGCTGTGTGAGGGGTGATTTGCTGTGTGTCTCTCCACACGGCTCTCCTGGAAACAGGTTGACTGTGAGACTGGCTTCCCAAATCCCACTGCTGACAGCAGCCTGGGATGATGGCAGATGTGACAGTGAAGGCCCTCACTGCAGCTGAAGAGCCACAGCTTGGTAGAGCTGCCAAAATGCCTGGCTCCAACTTCCCATCCAGCTGGACCCTGTGATCCACTCGTGTTCCAAAGCCAGGACAGACCCCATACTAAAGGCTAACAGAAGCATTGTTTACCCCTTACTTTGCCATCATTTATTCATACTCTTGTAGCCTGAAAAAACAAATTTATTTTAGCGTCCCAAATTCAGGGGTAGGAACTTCAGTGGCTGAAAGGGGGAGGTGGTGGCCCAGGAAGGTTGTTTTCTGCTGAGCTCAGCCCTGAGACAGCCAGCCTGGCTGGGGTGGACATCTCTCCAGTGTGGGACTGAGTAACTTTCTGGAGCAGTCTGCGCTTTTAGGCTCTGTGCTGGAGAGGTGGCTGTTCCTCCTGGGAGCCAAGGGTCTTCGCCCAGCATCTCCTCTGTGCTTAATTGCTGTCTGCACAGCAAATGCGTTTGCTGGAAGGGTGCTGAAATCTCCGTGGCAAGACAGAGGCTCAGCACATTGCTAATCTTACAGGGGCTGGGGGAAAGCAGCCCTGGCAAGCCAGAGATGTAATGTCATGTGTAGGGAAAGGGAGCAACAGCTTCTGACAACCAGAAATCTCTGTCTAGGTACAAGGGGGTGTCTGGGTCTGCATCATCCCAGCCTGAGCAACCCCAGAGACACACAGGCAAGTAGAGCTGTTCCTGGATTGACATGAGGGTTAGAACAGCCATCCCACACCTGATCTTGGAATTCAGCCTGCGCTTGGAGAGGGGAGATGGCACTTTCAGTCCTTGCATTTCTCTTTTGAGTACACAGACAATTGCAGTCACACCTGAAGGAGGTCTTTGAGCTTGTCAGTTCTGGAAAGTTTCATAAAATAACTGGCTGGCTAGCAAAAAGCCACTTTATTAGAGTCCCTGCTGGAAGAGGAGCACAGCAATAACTCAGCGCTAATGAATCAGTGGAGAATCCACAGGGGATTTGAACAGTTTGACAGCAAAAAGCTCCAACTCCAGTCTGTGCTTTGTTGGAGACCTTACTAGGCACTGGAAAATCTAAAAATGGTGCTAAACTCCATGGGCAACCAAAGCAAGGTGTCCCTCGTCTTGCTTGTAAGGCCAAATATTTCATAAGACAGTGCTCTCTGTCTCGTCCTGGACATTGGATCTACGGGGGTGCTAAGGAATAACTGTCCTGGCCAGTAGACTCCTCTGCTCCCAAGTGCATTAAGGCAGGGGAGCTGCAGTTATTCCCTGTGTCCTTTCCCTTCTGCCTCTGCTCTGAACAGCATCAGCAACATAGAAAAGGCAGAAACAGCCACACTTCCAGTGAGTACTGTACAATGGAGGCTGTAGCAGGGAGTTTGGCTGCTGAGAAACCTGTCCTTGGCTGCTTCGGAGCAGCAAATCCTCTGGATGGCTGGAGCAGGAGCTTGGTGTCTGCCTGCACTTTACTATCCTGTTCCTTTCCCATCATTAATTGGTCATAAAGCTTATTCTGCCCTTGTGTGTCTTCATCTGTCACCACAGGACTTCCCTGGTGCTCCCTGGGCCTTGCAAAGCTCTGCTGTCATCTCTAAAGGCTCCACAGTGTCACTCGTGTTAGTGAGGGCACAACATTGACTGTTGGGAGTCAAAGCAATGTCAAAGCAGCATGGGAGCATCCAGGAGAGGGGAGGATGCCCAGAGAAAGGCAGTCCTTCTGCTGAGGATGGAGTTTGGGCATGATGGAGAGAGAGGAGAGCAGCTACATAAAGGTGTGCAGGTGGGAGCAGCCAAGGAGGTGGCATCCCCTTGGGCTGAGATGTGGCACCAGCCATCACTTACCTTGACTGCCATAAAACAAGCTGCACAGCTGCCAGGAAGCCCACAGAGGCATCTCATCAGCACCCCTGTCCTTTCTCCTTTTTATAGTCATTGAATTTAGTTTCTAGGAAGATGAAAGCAGTTTTCTTACTCCACAGCATCTCCACCTTAAAGCTGGACTTCTGATTGAGCTGGCACCCAAAGAATTTCAAGGATATTGCATTGCATTGCTGCCTGACTGTGGTCTAGAGCCCCCGGGGCTCCAGCCCCTTGGTCAGTCAATTTTCTAGCCAGGGACTCAAAATAAAATACTTCCTGGAGCCAGCAGGAGAAATCAGCACTTGATGGATAACACCAGTGATGAGGCCAGAAGGGCTGGAGTTGGTGGGTTGCAGCACAGGCAGACCCTGACTAAACAGTCCTGAAAGCAGGAGGGGAACCAGGGCTGCCAGTGGCTCAGCAAATGGCTGGGCTCAGGAAAGCGTGCAGTGAATTATTGATGTACCTGGTTCCAGGCTCTGAATGAGCAGCATCAGGGGCTGGGCTGGAGGCTGACATTTTGCATCCTTCCCCAGGGAGAAGAGGTCTGTCCACGTTCCCTGGGAGGAGGAGAGCTCCCCCCCTTGCAAAATTCAAGGCAGTGATGAAAGGCACAGGGAAATATGGGGAGGAATGGGGAGCAACAAATGTTCAGAATGAAGAGAGAGAGGAAAAATAGATTGGTTTTTCTTTGAAATAACATGCTAAGCCCCCAGAGACAGGCTGGCCAGCCACTGCACCAACCTTGCTTTGATTTGAGTCTGGATTATATGTTTTATGCAATGAAAAGTCAGCTTACTGGTAATGAATAACATCCCTGCTTGGTCTGAAGTCTAAACTCCTCTTTATTGGCACTGTCTGGGGACGACGTAAGTAAGGACACTCAAGGTTGTCACTAGGTGAGCTCTGCAGCGACTGAGGGACCAGACAAGCTGGGGTGCTGTGTCCCAGCTCTCATGCAGTCTCACCCTCTGCCTGAGCAGCCCTGGCAGCTGCAGGGAGACACAGGTGCCAGCAGAAATTCCGTGACACCAGAGCCCACAGCTTTGGAAAAGCTTGAGATTGCTGGACTCTTCTCTGCCAGGAAGGTGTGCTCCACCATGGGCCGGGAGGGTGCTTTGGGTGAGGACCCTGTGAGGGTGAGGACCCTGTGAGGTTCCTCTGTGAAGCCAGGGAGGGGCAGAGGTGAACAAAGCCCTTCTTTGTCACCCCAGGACCTGTCATCGCAAAAGTGAGCAGAGGTGATGGACAAAATGCCGTGCTTCTGTGGCAAGTGCTTCCTGTTGCAACAAATTTTTAAAGAGAGCAAAGTGGCCTTCAGGGTTAAAGAAATGGGGATGTGATTCCTGGGGAGAATCTGTGTATGAACAAATCTGTGTGCAGCTGCTGCCCCAGGCCAGTCCCTGCCACTGCTAGCACTCATTACTTTGAACAAGACCAACAGCAGCAAGGAACACCTCAGCCTTCAAGGAAAACCTCTTCCTGACCTTCATCGATTAGCTTGTGGCTTACTCTCTAAAATGGAGATCTCTCATTGCAGTAGCTCTGCCTGCTCTCACCACCTGCCTGAGACCTGATTCCTTCCCTCCGTGTCCTGCAGAGGAGACCTTGGGCTTGGAGGTATCTTGTGGCAGAGCAAAGGCGCATAATTATTTCCTGTTCCCTAATTGCATCGCCCTGTTATTCCAGGAAATGTACTCTTGCTCTGTCAGTAAGAATAAATAGGAGATCTCTGCAACAAGGGAGTAACCGGTAATGGTTTAGATGTGACTGAACTGCAGATAGGAAGGAATTGGTCTTGGATTCTCAAAGCACTGAGAATAATAGCAAGAAAACTGAACTCAGAGACCTGTGAGCTCTGCTCTTCCTCAGAGGTTTGTCACTTAAATTTAGACAGGGCACAAAACCAGGAATGTATTTCTGGGAAAAATCTTGGAATGGTGTCCTGCTGGACACAGCAGCAAAGCGATGTGTAAGGGTGTAGAGGCCCAGAGAAGTGGATTTCAGTTGCCACAGCCCTCCCCCCATCAGCCCCACGCTGTGCTGGTCCCAGCAATCACCCTTGGCTGAAAGCAGAGGCTGGTGAGGAGTCAGCTCCCTGGATTTTGGAATGCCAACTCAGGCAGTATGTGCTGAATATATTCATATGTCCCTTTAATGTAATCCCACCTGAGAGCACAAGAGAGCTCCTGGAAGCCAGCAGTACCTGTTTTTCATCTCCTCCCCCAAAGGCCGTGGGTACTAAAGGACCTGGCATTTCCTGTGCCCGAGGACCCTGTTATGATGCATGGGACGAACATCATCCCTACCGGGCTTTAAAACAAAAAGCAAACCCTGATGCCCATGGAAGGGCATGGCACTGCTCTCTGCTCTGCTACTCGATGTAAAGACGTAGGTGAATTACGGGTGAGCTGGACGTTGATGTGTGGGTCAGACTGGGCTCCTGAACCGGGCACGCAGCAGGAGCGCTGCCGATCCCGCCGACACCCCCGCGGGAGCGCTGCCACTCCAGCGCCGCCGTGCCCCTTTGTCCCGCTGGCTCAGCGCAGGCTCCTGGCGCTCGGATGGCTGCGCCAGCCCCTCACCCACCAGCGCCGCGGGGACCCGCAGCCGCGGGTCTTTCCTTTCCGAGCACGGGGGACACAGCGTCCCTGGCGCGTCCCCCTCCCGCCTCGGGACACGGCCAGGAGGACACCGGGCGGTGCCCAGGGCCATGCCCTCAGCACCCATGCGGCAGCCGGGCAGGTGCCACAGGCGGCGGTGCCCCGACGGGCGCGGGGGCGGGCGGGGGGCTGCGGAGCGTCCCGCCCCGGCGGGGCCGGCTCCCGGCCGGCGGGACCACCCCCCCGGTCCCCGCCCTCTCCTCCTCCTCCTCGGCGTCTCTCCTCCCCTCGCCCGGCTCAGTCGGTCGCAGCCATGGCGGAGGGAGGAGAGGGAGAGGAGCTGCTCCGCCCGCCGCTGCCCGCCGGCGCCCCGGGCCCCAAGCGCTTGTGCTCCCGGGCCTGCCCGGCGGGGGGCACCGGGGCCGTGCACCCCCGTCCCGGAGCCAGCCTGCTGCAGCCCGAGTCGCTGCTGGACGCGGCGGCCAAGCGGGTGGCGGGGAGCTGGGCCTTCGAGCGGGTGGAGGGCCGCTTCCAGCGCATCCCCGAGCCCGTCCAGCGCCGCATCGTCTACTGGAGCTTCCCCCGCAGCGAACGGCAGATCTGCATGTACTCCAGCTTCCAGCCCGGCCCCCCGCCGCCCGCCGCCCCCGCCGCGCCGCAGGGCGAGGGGCTGCCCTTCCGCCGCGGCATCCGCCTGCTGGAGACCGGCGCGGTGGACAACGTGCTGCAAGTCGGTGAGTGCCGGGACGGGGCCCCCGGGGGCTCGTCTGTGTCCGTTCCCGTCCCCTCCTCCCCATCCCCTCCTGCACTTAAAGCCTTTTGTCTGGCGCGGTTGTGGTTTGACAGGAAAATCCTGCCCCGGGGGCAGGGACTGCCGTGCGCTCCTTCGGGAAGATGCCGGTTTGGGGTTTGAGGGGGTGGGAGGGCGAGGGTGACCTCCCCCCTCCTCGGGGGCTGCGTCTGCCCGGGGGTCACTGGCAGCTGCCCGCCGCTTGAACGCCGTCCGTCCAGTCCGAGGGGGAAAATAAAGACCAGCCCTCTTCGCCCCCCCTCCCCCGCAAAGTGCCCGTCGGGGGGTTGTATGGAGGGCACGCAGCCTTGCTGCCCTCCCCGACCCCGCAGCCGCTGTCCCTCTCACGCCTGAGCACCCCCACCCGCGCTCCCACGGGGGTCCTGTCCTTTCCACCGCGAGATGGGCTTATAAACATAATGCATCTCTCCAACAGCTCCGAGCGTTCTTCTTTGTCCTCTCCATCGGGGGCTTTCCCTGCTTGGAACATCTCTAGGGGTGGCAAAGCCCCCGCTTTCCTCTTCGCAGCCCCTGCACGGGCACGTCCAGCGGGGCCGGCTCGGGGGGAGCGGTGGGGGGTGACAGGTTGGGCGGACCCGCGGGTGCCACCGGTGACCTGGCGTGGTGCGCGTGTCGGGGACGGATGCGCACGGCCTTCTCACGCTCGCTCGGTGTCGAAGGGGCCGTGGGAATGACGATGGGAATAATGGCATCGTGTTTTCTCTCCATGGGCAGGTGGCTTTTGTGTGCGCTGGCGGAGGGGGATTGCCGGAGAGGAAATGTTCCTCTTCCCCCGTCCTTCTAGCCCCTGTCCCCATCTGAAATCCGCATATATTTAAAGAGAAACAAATTGGGGTGTTTTACATAGAATAAGCCGCTCCTCGTTGTTATTGGAAGGGATTGAAATGCGCGTTCCCATTAAAATGACATTAGGCGAGAATTTGTTTTGCAAATGCGAAATGTAAATTCATTTTGTGCCAGGGTATGGCGTGAATGAGTGAAGGGAGGGTGGTTTTTGTTGTAAGGAATGGGTAGTTAGCTCTGTTTATTTAAAGAGCCATTCTTCCTTTTGGGGAAAAAAAAAAAGCTGCTTAAAAAAATAATAAAAATCCCATTTGGTACAGTTTACATTCAGAAGAGCATTATCAAAACATTTTCCATTTGAGATGTGAGAATAGGAGGCAGCAGAAGAATTCTCCTCCCACCTCTGAGGACATGCAGTGAAAATTCCTGAAGCACAAAAGGTTTTTCTCTGAGGATATGATTATAGCCTTTTTTTTGGCGTGAATTAATATTTTGTAAGGGCTGTGTTAAGATGATTAATTATTCTGTTTAAAATACTGTGAAACTCAAAACCAAATTATTTTTTTAGAAGGAGAGGAGTAGCTCTTCAGGAAGTTTAAAACTGGGGGGAGGGAAGATAATAGCTTGCTGAGGGTGATGTTTTAATGACCTGCCCACCAAGGTGTGGATGCAGTGAGCTGGTGTGGGAGTGGGAGACGGAGGTGACTGTTGCCTAAACCCAGGACTGATTCAGTACAAAGGAATTTTCTTTTAAAATCAGTTTTTAAATTTATTTGTCTTTGGAACATAGCTTTGATGAGCTTTTATCCAATTCTGTGAAGGATCTGGCTGAGCCCTGGGTCAGGTGCATGCAGGACACGAAGCAGAGCAGTCCCATCCCAAAGTGATGTCCAGTGCTGGTATCCAGCATCCGTCTCCCTGCACTTCCTGCTGCTGCTCTGGGCGAGCCAGAGAAGGGACAGGATGGTCCTGGCTCTGGTGTTTCATGTCCCCCCTGACAAGTGTAAACCGTCTCCCCAGCTTTGAAACCAGAGCTCGCGCTCATTGTCCTCCGAGCCGTCAGCTTTTCAGATGAAGCAGCACGTTCTGGAAGCGCTCGCCGCAGTCGGTGGGTGATTTATCTCCTGTTTCCACAGCCCCAAAGGGGCGTGCGGGATGCTCGCCATGGGAATTTGCCTTTGGAGCTGGCGGGGGGAAGATTTGGGTCTTGTCTGTAGTGTGGCTCCTCTTCACATGGCAGTGGGTGGGTGACGTGGGGTCAGACACCTCTGTTTTTGTCCCAGGAGCAGCCACGTCACAGCCTTGCAGCCCTGAGCTGGAGGAGGAAAATTTACATCAAACAAAAGGCTGTGAAGGGCTGTGTGTTTATAGACAGGAGGCAAGGCTGAGATGTCCTCTGCCAACTTTCCACATCCATCGTGTGGATGCCTCTGGAAGGTGAGGTGGAAGAGCTCCAGCCACCAGAGACACAAACATTTTGTGGCTGTGTGTGTTTGCAATTAAGATAGGAACTTGGGAACCATTATGTCTTGGGAAAAAATAAAAACTCCAACTCTGGCTTCCTTGATGCTCTCCAACAGTAAATCAAAACTACTGTTCCCCTCTAAGGATCCCTTTAACGGACACCACCGGCTCCCGGTGCCATGACCTGAGGTTTGCACAGTTGAGATTCTCTCTTAATAAAGATCAGATGTTTATACAGTTGTGTTTCTGACTCAGACCTGTGAAAAAAATAGGGACAGTACAGATGTGAAATTCCTTCTCTGTGTGGTTGGAAAAATCCTTTTGAAAAATTGACAGACAAAATCCAGGAGGAATGACCTTCTGGCAATGGAGGATGGTGTGGAGGGGTGAGGGTTGTTCTTATGGGCACAAAGTGCTTCAGGCTCTGGCTTCTGCATGCTTATAAAGCTGGCAGGTCTGAAAAAAATATATATGCCTCATTATCAACCAATAATTCCTTCATGCTTAGTAAAACTTAAACGAGGCTTAAACCCTGATCTCACTGGAGTCATTAAATTGATTTTTTTTTTCCCCGGCTCAAAGAAAGATCTTGGATGTTGAACACAGGCATCTTTGTCTTCTTAAAAACTGCTTTATTATTATGTGTACAGATCCCGTCTTTGTGTGTGTGTGGTGTGTGGGTTTTTTTTCTTTTAATTTTTAGACAAATGACAAAAGCATGCAGGAAAGGAATGCAGAAATGCCAGGCTTAATATAAAGCATGCAACTGCGCTGCATGCCGGGAATCCTAAAGGATACAAAACCTTTAACGACAGCAGTTAATTTTTAACAAGTTCACTTGCATAAATATTTATGAACAAAAGTTTTTACACTATTATCTCTTGGGTTTTTGGAGAGAGAAAAGACCTTTGGTGGATTTTGACAGTAAGCTGTGATCTGGCAGAACAAATTCATGTTTCTCGCCTGTGCTCCCCAGTATGGTATAATATGGTTTACCCTCGAGTGGTTTGGGATGCTGATGGGTGGGCAAATGTCCTGGGTAGTTTTAAGGGGGAATTGTGCTTTTTCATTGGTTTTACAATGACTTAGGAGAGGAAGCATCGAGCTTTGTGTTGTTCTTTGGATTGTAACCAGCCGCTTAGGAACCTACACGGTATGTGCTCCTTACCCACAGATAAGCCTTTGTGCCCCGATGGGAAGGTATGCGGTCCAGCCATAAGTACATAGGCAGAATTTACTTTTGCTGTTAGAATAACAATGAAGCAGGGCTCTAAAATGCTCTGGCTTTGTAAACACTTGGAGGGAGCCTGTTTCTTTCAAACCTGCAATTAATTCTGGATATTTTATCTGATGCTTTGCAGGTCAGTCATGAGTGCCTTCCCATGTTTCCTAGTCTGGTATCTATGTTGGTCGTGTAGGAGCTGGGGTTTTTTTAACCTTGCTTCAACAGCCTTCTGACTGGGCAGAGGTTAAGCAAGACCTGATACCTGTAAATGATATCTGTAAATGCATTTTAATTGGAGGAGTTCAGATTTGGAGGCTTTTTATTACACTTCAGTTTTTAGCTTGTGTTGGTCTATGTTTGTAATGATGCCTGTTGAAATGTAGCTTCAGAGGTAAAAACACCAACAAGTTCCAATGTGGTTGAAACCACTTCTAGCTTTTTTTTCCAAACTATTTTTAGGTTTTAAGCTTCTTTTTTTCTTCTCCCCTAAAAATGCTCACTTTTAGGCAAGCGTTTGGTTTCCTGCCCTGGTGACGTGGTATGGAGCAGAGTATAAATTTATATCCAGTGGTGTGTTGCTTTATAGAGCTGTTTATTTTGGGGAAAACACTTTGATGGGGCTCTCTAGGGCGAATTGTGGTTGCTTTTGTTTTGTGTAAAGATTGGTCTCCTCCTGGGTCTGGGTTTAAAGCTGTATCCGGCAGGAGCAGGTTTGGAAGGAGCGCCATGGGATGTGAAAGGTTTTTTCAGGTTAAATCCTGCTGTCCTGTGTCTGAGTGCTGCTAAGGGAGTTTAATTTTTCTGTATCCTTTTAGTTTTTGTGTGGGATGCTTGTTGTACAACATGTATCCAATTTGCTAATTAATTTTTACTTTGTTTTTCTTTATGGGTAGATTACTTGATCCTACCCTATGTATTAAAATACTTTAAACCACATAAAAGGAGCTGGCAGAGGTTCATTAGCCCTATCATGATGGAAACTCTTGTACATTTTAAATATACATTAAGCTCTTTAGGTTTCTAATTATCTTTTTCTTAACATATATAGTTAAAACAAAGTATTATTAGGCATTAGAGCTTATGATCTGTTTATTGCTGCTCCCTCATAGGTGAGATGTTTCTTGAGCCTGTTCTGGACTGTATTACAGAAACTGAAAAAAGAAGATGATGAAAGCCACCAGAGTTTCTTGCTGGTAGTGAAGGGAGAGCTGGGATGACAGCTGGAATTTTAACCTTTTATTTTAAGCAGATTTATTTATTGGCTTTTGAGTCTTTTTCAAAGAGTATAAACAGATCCTCTGAGGCGGGGATGTCTTTTGAACTAGGTGGTTAATTAAATGATACTAACTTAGAGGCCAGAGACCTGAAAAATAAAGCACAAGAAATAAAATATTTAGTGTTGGTTTTAAGAATAAATAGGTTTGGAACATTTTTCAGAGTATGAGTCCTAGTTTCTGGCTTGAGCTGGCAATAGGAGTTTGTTCTCAGCTCACCTGTGCTTTATAAAGCTTAGTCTTCAGCTTCCAAGTTGCGTGTCATTCACAGCAGATTTTAATTTTGCTCACATCTAGGGTGAATATTTTAGGAAATATTTAACTGTGCTAAAACTGCAATAACATAAACCACATGTGCCTGCTTGCTTTGTTTTTGAAGCTTTGTGTGAGGGAATGTGCTTTGCTGTTATTTGACGCTCGCTTTGATGTTAGATGTTTTATGATTAGTCCCTCAAACCTCAGATAGGACTTTTGGAAAACTTAAATGAGCTTCTCTATCTGATAGCTCTGTAAAGTCACATTCAGCTGTGAATTGTCTTGTGGTGTGTCAGCTTTTAATTTTCTTTGAAAAGAAAAAGGTTTTAAAAAAATAATCTTGGTAGTATTAGGATTGAAGAGTTTATGGGCTTATGTATTTTCTTGGCATGTACTGGAACCTTTCCCTGGAGGAGGACCTGGTCCATGGGGGAGATGGAGTCCTTGGTGATTCTGGGATTATGTCCTGCTCCCCTTTCCCAGTGGGAGACCTGCTCCCCTCTGGGGTTAGCACAGATGAACAGCATGGCCAGCCTTGTGCTTGCATTTATTTTTCAGGGGTTTTGCATTTAGGTGACATGTATAGCTTTTTGTTTAGTAGTGATGTGGGTTTTCCTCTGCTGCTCTTGAGGCTGGAGTAGCTCATGTGGGTGAGGAGCTGGCCATGGTTTTATAGGGGAGCAGCAGCATCTCTTCAGCCTCTCAAGGTGGCCAGGCTTGTGGATTTTCAGTGTGAGGCAGAGGCTTGTTGCTGGATGGTGCCACTTTGTGCGTGAAGTGAGTGAATTTTCTTCTGGAGCTGGGGGTGTTGTGCTGTTTCTCCCAGGAGTGTGAAGCTTTGGCTTTGTTCTTCTGGCCATTCTCTGAGGAGCCAAACTTGTGTAGCATCCTGGGTGAGGTGGTGGGGAAGGATCCTTTGCTTTTCAGGGCTTGTTTCTGCCAGTGGGGCAGTGGAAGACACCTGGACAGGTGGGTACTGGGATGGCCTCCTGGCTTTGCTCAGCAGGAGTCAGGTGATGGTAGAACCTGCTTCTCTGTCAATCTCTCCATCTGTGGCTGGTGCCAGTGACTTCATTTTGCAAGTAGATGGTGGTGTGGAATATCTTGAAGGTGTTAAAAATGAACTTGTGGTATGTCCTACTGTATGTGTGCTGTCCTGAACAGGTTGTGTCATGGCATTGTCATAGTCCTGCTCCTCTGGGGATGAGAGGAGAGGAGGAAAGTGACTTCTCTGGGTAACTGGTTCCTGCCTCTGCTGAGCTTTCGCTTTGTCTGGCATCAGCATCAATAGAAATTGATCTGTTTTCCAATGAAAACAAAAACTGAAAGACACCAAACCTTGGCTGTGCTAATAAGTGCAATAGGACAAGTCTAGCATCTGGAGCCAGGATGTGGAATGGCGGTGGGGAGCTCTCTGTCTGCCCACAGAGCTGCCAAGGCCCTGGGGATGCTGTCCTCCATGCTCAGGAGAGAAGTGCTGAGCCCATTTCATTTTTACCTGTATTCACAAGGGTTTGATATATGGGCTTGACCCCCAGGCTCTTTTGTGCTTTTGCAGTAGGAGTTGGGAAAGGTCCTGATAACATCTCACAGAGAGACAGAGGTCCTTCAAAACCCCTTATTGGGTTATGTGGGTAGGAAAGCATCTTCATGGTTTTAAAATAAAATGTCCCAGAAATAAAATGCAATTTTTCAAAGGCTTTTTTTTCTTTTAATCCTGATGTTTAAATATGAATAGATTCCACTTGGTTGGTATGGTGGGTGTTTTATTAAATGCTGAGGATTCACCTGTGTACAACACCACCACGCTTCTCTCAAAATGGATTTTCTAGCACTGCGTTTTAAGAGCATTTGCTTTTTTGTCTCAAGCTTACGGCTTAGGATTTTGTGCAGGATTGGGGTTAGTCCTTGTAAAATGGTGCATTTAAAGTAATGCACAAATTAATAAAACCCTGGGCTTTTACTTGTCGCATTGTAGGTGCGTGTTGCCAGGGATTTTTCTTTTCTCTTTTCCTTTTTTTTTTTTCTCATTAAAAACAAAGACATGAATGTGCTTAGGAAGCAGATCTGCTGGGATGCCAGCTTGGAAGGGTTGCATGTGGATATATTGGTCCAGCTTGTTGTCTGCAAATGTCCTGCTGCTGTTGCTGGGGGTTAAAATGGGTCAGGGGGGTCTGTGTCCCCCTTGCCGTGCCCTGCTTGTCGCTGATGCCCGTAATGAGCTGCCTGCACCTTCGCCACCCAGCTCGTTTGACCGGGGCTGCTAATCATTATTGAGCTTTGCTCAGCAGGATGCAGCGTGGTATCTGCCTGGCTGCTGTCCTTGCACCTGGAGACGGTGCCAGTGTCCCCGCAGCTGCTGGAGCGGGAGGATTCCCCGTGGGAACCCGCAGCCTGGGTGTCTGGGACCTTGGCAAGGTCAGGGCAGGCTGTGCCCCTGTTCTGGATGCTGACCAGTAGCCCTGGCCTCTGTCCTTTGACTGATACCACCAGCATGTTGGTGACTGCTTTGGGACACCAGTCACAGGCATTCCTTGTTACTGGTGCTGTGTGGTGTTTAAAGGCTAGGGTGGCAGGAGATAATTCGTGCTGTGCCTTGTGTGGTTGCCTTGATGAAGATGAGTGCCCTGTCACAGGAGTGGCAAAGCAACAAATAGTTCCTGAGATAAATAAAATTTCCATTAATGAACTACAATGGCTTTGGGTGCCAAATTAAAAGAAGTGTATCTGGAGGATGAAAAATAAATGCATTTTCTGTCTCACTCACTAATTCTCATCTCTTTTGATTTTCTTTATCATCAGAAAGACATTTTTGATTTTTTTTTTTAAAGCCAGTTGTGTTTATTTTGGTAACAGTTCATTGGCTGCTCTGTGTACAGAAGCTTTCTCTTGAAAGTACTGAAACTATATTAAAAGTGCTTTTGGCTGTCATCTTTTATTTTGCTTCTCCTTCGTTCTTTTCCCAAAGCTGGATCGTTGCTATATCAAATGCTCTGAAACTGTCTGGTAGCGTTTTCCCTGAGGTGCTCTGTATAAACTGGAAATAAAAAGGGAAGAAATTGCAGGATTTGGATTTCTGCAGCATTTTCCCCCTCTGTGTGTGTGTGTGTCCCATTGAAGTCTGAGCAGCTGTCCCCATCCGCACAGCCCGCTGATGGCATGCACAGATCTGTTTCTTGTGATTAAAAGGAGAAATAATACCCCAGTGTTCAGAGGGGGGCTGGGGGGTGAGTGAGCACCCAGGGAGCAGAGGGTCTTTCCTCCTGCCTGCCTCTGCCTGCTTGGCCCAGTGACCAAAGGAGCTGGAGCCCCTGTTCTTGTCCTCGCAGCCTTGTGGCTTTATATCCCAGTGAGGGAAGCATCCCGTGCCGTTGGTGGTGGGCTGTCCTGCTGCAGCATCTCCACCCTGGGGTGGGCTCCTGCATCCTGCACCGGCGCCCTGCAGAGGCCCCATGGTTTTTATTCTATTCTGAGGGTGTCGAAACATTTCAGCAGTGCTGCAGCCGCTCGCTACCGGCGTGCTTTGAAAAATGCCCAGCAAGTGTCAGGCATCTGTCTGTGAAGGGGGAGGAAATCCCCCCCCGTTATTATTTTCTCCCGATTGTCCTCGCTTGGTGTGGCTTTAGCTATTATGGGTTTGTAAAATAGAACTATATATGACCTTTTATCTTACAAGAAATAGGTTAAGCCATTTTTAAAGAAAGTGGTGGAGTCAGCAGTGCTGCTAAGGAGCTGCTTTCGCATGGTTGATAGGCTGTGAAGCCGCTCAATGGACTTTGGTTTCAGAGACAATATCTGTTTAAATTAATCTTTGTCAGATACATGCCACTGCAGACAATTCAAATTCCATTTGCTTTCTGATCTCATAACAAAAAAGCACCTTACACTGGTTCTTTTATCGGAAAATTAACTTTTGTCTGTGTGTCCTGGAAACAGGGGTGGCATAAAATCTAGTTAAAAGGCTCTGTTATAGGAGGATTCTGTTTCTTTGTACAAGGCAGACTTTTTTTTCCCCTTCTTTCCCCTGTGTGCATTTAAAAAGAAGACGAGTGTTTGAGATAGATTAAGGAGAATGCCAGCAGATGGACCGATTCTGTTGTTGCTGCTGGCAACCATCTAAGCAGCCATTTTGAACAATGCTGATACCGGGGTACTGATAACACAAAGATGAGGATGGGATAAATATCTAGCTAGTCCCTTTCTCCCCGCCTGCTCCTCCTCCCTCCCTTTCACGCCGCTGCTGCAGCCCTGTTATTAGAGAACCCGATTGTTTCCAGAGAAATGCTTCATCCTCTTAGCTCGGCTGGTGGATGTCTAGCATTGCTTATCTCCTTGATTTTCCTCATGGTTGGTGGAGATGCTGGCAGATCAGCTTCTCCCAGGAGTGCCCACAGCATTGGTCGTAAGTGGAATGGGATGTACATTTGGGTGTTTCTCAGTAGCAGTGCTCTTTTCCCTGCCCCAGTAAAGCATGGGGTGCTTAGTCCTTCCCTTATAAGTGGAGACAGTTTCCTTCCATCCTTGTGCACTTTTTATGTGCTTAATTACAAAGTGGAGGGGCATGAGATTGAGATCTCCTTTATACCGAAGCAATTAGCATGGGGTAGTGATTGCAAATTGATAGCATCCCCATTGCCCGGTCTCCCTAGCCCTTTCTCCCACTCATGGCATTGTCTTGCTCTTGGGTATCTGGGTCATTTTCGTCTCCTGGACCTGCTGCTCCTGGAGATTCTTAAGGTTGGTACCAGTATCTCTTTGGCCTGCTGGATTTTTGACACTGGAATTGGTGGCCTTCTATCTCTCTGGTTTCCCAGCTCCAAGGAAATAACCCTTTAACTGATGAAGAAAACCCAACCAAGCTTCATCTTTTCCTAGCAAACAACAGAAAGGCTGGTTTGTGTTTTGCAGTTGAGTCAGGATGAGCTTGGGCTTTTCTGAGGAACCTACTGGGCTTTGCCCTGAGTTCAGTGTGGCCCTGAATGTGGGATCTGGAGAGTAGTCAGGGGATGCTGTGTAGCCTTTAAATGTTCCTGGAGCTTAAGGTGGGCAGCAATAAGCTGTGTGTTCCTCTTGCGTTGCACAAGTCTGCAGACCATGGGCTGAAACTTTCATCTGTTGACATTGCAGCAGCACCTCTTAGAACTTTGAGTGAGACACTGCTCTAACTGCAGCTTTTGGCCCAATTAAAACTTCTCTGGGGTTAAAAAATGTAGATAAGTCTCAAATCTGTATAGAGTAGAATCATGGAACATATATCTAATTATACACAGTAGATGGAACTTTACTGTAAAGCAGCAGATGTAAGGATAAAAAAAAGGAGCTGGGCAAGCATTTTATGGTTTCCCTTTTTAATTTGTCCCTTGTGTCTGATATGTTTGAGGCAAAAGTTACTTCTTTTTTTTTCCTGTTGGGAAGTATCTTTTCTTTATTGATCCTCCCCTCTTTTAAACCTGCCTTATTTGATCTGTAAGATATGGACTTGCCATATTTGAGGTACTTACTAAAACAAGAAGCAACTGGCCTGAAAGTAGAAAAATCAGGCAGTAAATTCCACTTGGAAGTGTTGTCATGGTGTGTTGGGAAGTTTTGGAGGTCAGCTGAGCTCTCTAAAGACTTGGACTGAGAAACCGATGGTCTCACTAGGTTGTCTTTGAGGTTAGCTGGCATCACTGACAGATGCTTTTAGTGCACTCAGAAGGCTCCAGTCCCTGTGGTGTCCCCAGTCGCCTCCTTTTGTGGCTTCTGCCATGTTACTTCACCTTGATTGGTCTCCTATTGTATTAGGAGATGACTTCTGGAGACTTGAAAATGGATGGTGAGGGAAGTGCCTGTTTTAAGCAGATACCTTCTAGGAAAGGTGATGAGTGGGACAATGGAGTGTGCTCTTCTGTCCCTTTGGCTCATGACAAGGTCAGACCTCAAAAGCTCTGGCAAGTTTTGATGGAGAAGAACTGCAGCCAGTGTGTGAGAAAGCATGATGGTGAACTTGGGTGGCTTCTAGTGTGCTGCTTCTGCTCACTTGCCACCTCTGTGGAAAATATTACTCACCAAAAACAGGCACAAAGCAAGTGCTTGTGAGGATGACCAAGAATGAGCAGTGGAGTTTTTAGAGTAGTTTTAAGCTATGCTCTCTGAAATGGGGCAGAGTGGAGCTTAGCCCTGTTCTTTCCCTGAGCCCCTGGATGACATGGAAAGGTACATTGCCTGTTCTTCACAGAGCTCTCTTCATCTCCTTCTCTTGAGCTTGACTCAGTCTGCTTTACCTTCAAGGGACCCATCCCACTGCATAACATTCAGATTCTTTGGCTAACCCTCCTCAGGAGGGCTTGATAGCAGCCAGCTTTTTGAGCTTGAGGAGTATATTCAATGGTTTGAGGCTGCTGATTTCATCCTGACCGTGTTGTTGGGGGCATATGGAAAGAGCAAATATCTTCATCTGCATCACTGTCCACTTTGAGTCACAGTCCTCAAGCATTGTCTCTAAAATTCATTGCAGTGACATGGTTTGAAAGGTTCCCATGTGCTGTGCCTTGCTTAAGCTGGAAGTTATTTGCCAGTGGCTCACAGTGGGCTGCCTTCCCTGTGGGGTATCTCAGAGGCAGAAGGGAACTGGAGGTGTTTTACAACTGCTGCTGTACTTGTTGGGAAAGGGTGCAGAATGAAATTTTGCTGTTACCTTTCTGTCTGTGTTATGATAAAAATTTGCTGTGACTTAGGCTCTGAAAAATCATATAAGCTTAGTAAAACTAGACAGGATAAAGGTGAATGGGTAGTTGTTTCTAGTCATGGTTCAGTTTCTCAACTTTCCCTATAGAAAAGAGGGATGTGGAAGGATGACTTAAAGGGGATTGATGAATGATGCTTTCCCTGTATCTGAAGGAGGCACTGGTGATGTTTTCCCTTGCCTGCCTGGTTTTTGGCTTGTTTCTGATGGCTCCCAGCTCAGCCCAGAGCCTGTGGTGCAAACACTGTGGGAAGGCCTGATACCCAGGAGGGTTTTTTCCCCGACCCATTCCCACACCCACACAGAGGTAGGCCACACCAAGGTTTCCTGGACTGAGGTTTGATGAACCATTAACCTAAAAATGCCATGAGTAGGAAGAAAATGTTTCCAAGGCCTAAAAATCTTGCAACGCTTCTGAAGTGGGAATGGGAGCTGTGGTTTGCCTAAGCAACTTTTTGTGCTCCTGGCTCTGCTGTGAGCTGGCTGTGGGTGCAAGGGTATGTTTGGGATCTTGCTGAGATGGGAAGGCAACCCTCCAGGGCTGGGTCAGCCACAGGGGCTGCCTTCCAAGCAGATGTCGTTTTGGCGTGAGGCTCAGCAGGTTTAAGACAGGATGTCCCTTTACTCCAGAGAGCTGAAAGTATTGAAATAAGTAACAGGCTGGGAATGTCTGAATCCAGTTATGAATTCCTGGGGAAGAGGATTTGGCAATGGCAGGATGTCTTGTGGGCAGGCTCTGCACTGGGGGTGGGGAACGCACCTCGCTGTCCCGTGGGCTCTGCTGGAGCCAGGTGCTGGCAGGGCAGCTTGAGCCCCTTCCTCTTCAGGACAGTGCCAGCTCCAGTTCCAGTGCTGAAGGAGACCACTGCCCTCCTCGTCCATTGTTTCTTCTGTTGTTCAATGAGGGGAGGAGCACCTCACTGGAAAGGTGGGGCTGTGGTGTCAGCCAGACGTGGCTGTGCGGGGCTGCGGTTGTCCAGCCGTGGCTGTGGTGTGGTGGCACAGTGAAACAGGGGTGGGGTGGCTCGGAGGATGATCTGATGGCTGCAGTGTGTGTGAAACTGGAGGATGAGGCTGCCCAGGGAGGTGGGCACAGGGACACCCAGGTGGGGGGAGGTTGATTTTACTCCAGAGCTGTGCTAGTGGCTGGGGCTTGGAGCCTGTCTGTCATTGAGTCCCAGTGGTCACATTCCTGAGGGCTTTCCTAGAGCTGCCTCAACAGCACGGGTGACGCTGCAGCTCAGGAAGGAGCTGTGACAGCAGGATCCTGACCCTATTTTCATAAATAGTAACAGCATCTCTAAAGGCTTCGAGGGCTTGGTTGGGAATGGAATGGCCGGGTTCCCCTCTGTCTGGCAGTGGTCAGCAGCAGATGCTTGGGGAGGAGATAGAGAAGCAGGGCTGGAGCAGAGGGATGCCTCCCTGGTGTGAGCAGTCTCTCCAGCCAAAGGGCTGCCCTGGCCCTCGGCTGCAATGTGGATGCAGAAGGAGATGGTTTGTGACAGCAGCCCTGGCCCCACATCTCCTGGAGCACTGGGATTATCCCTGAGTCTCCTGGGGCATAGCATCCCTGCTGTGGATGTCAGGATGGCCCTCCCTGGCAGGGACTGCTGGCACTGCTTTGGGAGGCAGCAGTGGTGCAGCACTGGTGGGGCTAAAGAGGCTTTTGGAGAGACCAGCACTTCTTCACCCCACCTCGATGCCATCCTGGATCTGCAGGCTGAGGTTTGGGAGGGGAAGCAAAGCTATTAAGAGCTGTGGATTTAACGGGTTGTGAGGAATGTGTAGTAAAAAACCGTGCAGTAGCACCAGTCTCTATTCTTTTCCTTTCTAATTACGATCTTCTAGATGGTTTGACTTTGCTAAATATTTTAGCACTTCCTCTAATTGTAGGACAAGTTAAATTCCCAGTGCTAATACTTCAACAGGGTTAGCGGTCTGGAGGCAGCTGCAGCTCTCTGAAGGGCTGCCTCATCTCCGGGTGTCTGCTGTGGGTGTCTGGCCCTCTCTGAGATGCCCAAGGTTATCCATTGAGGAATAGCCCCTAGTGTGGGAATATTTGCTGGAAAGAAGAAGAGCTCTTCAGACTCCTGGTTGCAACTTTTTAACGTGTGGCTTATTTGCTTGGGTTGCAGTGGAATTCGTAGCCTGCTATGGAAGATTCATCCAGGTGTCCCATGGACCACTTTGGATGGAAGAGCTGATGCTCAGTAGATCCTGTGGGATCTCTTTGCCTCATGGGTTTTGGGCAGCATTACAGTATTTGGAACCTGCTGTCAGAAGGTTTGGTGAAAGGTTTTCCTTGGAGCTCAGGAGAAAGTGTTTATTCTTTAAAAGGGTAACTTGGGGTGAGAAAGAAAGAAAGAGAAGAAGCCTAATCTTGCAATTTAAATATATTTAAAGATTCCTTCTGTTTAAGTTTGCTTCCTAGCCTTGATCAGTAGGAAATGCTGTTAGCTACAGAGTGGAATAAATCGAGGGCACCCTTATCTGTGCAAGATAAATTACTATTGTTTAGGAAAGACACTCCAGGGATTGAAGAATTTAATTAAATACACAGGGATTATGAATATGCATGTAAATTAGACAATCTAGATATGACATGGCTACAACTGCAGGGAATTGTTCAAACTTAAAAGTGTAATCATTCTTTTTATCGGGATGTGGGGATGGGTAACAAATGAGAAGATTCCCTTTCCCATTTACCTCTGCCTGGGCCGGTCTCAGGTCATTAAGCAGTGGGAATTACCCGTCGCGGATCAGCCCTCCGCAAGCCCGCAGAGATGATGCGCAGGAGCCTTTCTCCACCCTAATGAGCCTCTGCAGGAGCTGAGGGAGAAATGGGGGTTGTGGTGAGGGGCTGCCACTGCCATGACCCAGATAAGGGGTTTGGCAGGGTGGGGGATGCGATTTGCCTTCTGCCGAGACGGGAGGAGAGTGCTGTGGGCAGGGTGCGCGCTGCAGGCTTGCAGCTGGCTCTCCTGGTACCTCCCCCGGAAAGGAGGATGCTCTCCAAAGGCATGGAAGCATACATACTGTGGTTTCAGAGTGTCTTGCAAAAAATCAAGAGGCTAGGGAGTGCAAATATTGATTGGTCAGCTTTTCTGCCCTTTTCTGGTGGTCTTATAGGGGTGCCCCTCTTCAGTGTGATCGCTGCTGTCTAGAAAGCAGTATGGAAATCACAAAATTGTTTTTTAGAGACTAAGATCAGTGTGAACAAGAGAGGCAAGATTGAAATATTTCTTAAAAGTCAAGACACCTGAGGAATTTACAATGAAATGTGGGAATGTGCTCGTGCTGCCCTCCCTGCCAGGTCTGGGCTCTTTGTAGCATCCTGCTGATGTGCTGAGCCAAGGCAGGTTCTTCAAAGGACATTAACTGCAGTATATGGTGCTGCCTTGAATGTGTTTAATTTGCAACTCTTAGAGGTGACATCTAATAACAATGCAGGGAAATATTTTTCTTTTTTTCCCCTGTGTCTCCTTTGTTTGACTTCACCTCCATCCGCTCGGTTTCATTGTTCTGCTAAAATCAGATTTCTCTCTAGTTTGAGTCCAGGACCTGCAGGTGAAGAAATGAATTGCTACAAGCCCCCTGACCTGTGAATTATTTGTAATTTTTAAAATAGGCAGTGAAACGTCGACATGATCTGACTTTGAACTTGTTTTTAAAAGGAAATAATAGAGAGGCTGGATCTTGACTAGCTGCTTTTCCTCACCTTTCAGTTTTCTGCTCTTCAGTTGGTCAGAGCTGGATGAGATGGATCTGTTCTGATGGCAGGTCCCCATCGGGACCCCCAGGAGCCAGGGGCAGGAGCAGAGCTGAGCCCCTGGGTAGCTTCCCTGGAGGAGATCTGTAGGGCCAGACCCAGGTCTGCTCTGGGTCACCCCTCCAGGGGTGGAGCCCCAGCTTCTCTCCCCTCCTCCACCCCCATCGAATTGAGGGCTTATGGTAATCAGGAGCTCAGTCCTGTCCTGTTTGAGCCACGTGGGAACAATTCCTATTTATCACTTTGAAAAGTGGTTGATTTTCCAACCCTTGGCTCATGGGTTCTGATTAAAAAACAACAAAGAAAGAAACCCCCCACGTCTGACAACGTGAAATATTTAAAGCCTCCACACTGCACATTTTTTAAAAAAACCTTCGAAGACCTGCTTTTTATTTTTGTCAAGGAAAAATATAATAGGAGAATATTTGTATGGGTGCACAAGTGCATAGAGAGATTTGAACCTTTGTAGTAAAGTATTTCTAATAAAAATTTAATGTCCTCGAGACAGTGTTATGGCAGCTCATTACTACTAAAGGTCATTTGAAGAGTATTGATCCTAAATGTTACAGCTGAATGTAAACTTTGACTGTTACAGTTATTAATGTGTATTTATGATCTATGGGATATGTGTAAAGGGAAAATGAGAATCTAAACGGTATGGTGAGCTCATTTGCTTCAGGATTGCCAAAGGCTGAGTTCATGCAATTCACCTCGGTTTTAAGCGTGTCTGTCGTCTTTTTGTTACATGGATTGAACCTTATTTATTTTTATTTTTTTAGCTGGAAAAATCCTTTAGTCCTACTCTAGAAAAGGAATGTGTGCATGAATTTTTGGTAATTCGCATGACACAGCCTGAGCTTTCTATCTGTGCCTAAATGTATATTGGGGAGCAGTGTTTTGCATTCAGCTTCCATGCTGACACTCAAGTACCAGGGGCTGAACTTTGTGTGTGACTGAGCTGCAAGCATAAGTAGGAGCTCTGAGGAGTATGAATCTACTCTGAGTGTAATTAGAAGGCTATGCTGCTGAAAAGCAATAGTGGTTTTTTAAAATTGAATTAATTAAAAATGCTAACATTGTATACTGAGAGAACAGGTGGCACTATATTTATGTTTTTGCTATACTGTAATGCACCTATGTTTGCACATTGGAGGCAGAAAGGCTGTATTCACAGGGAATTTTAAGGCTCTTTGTATTAAAAAAAAGAGAGAAAAATAGACAAGGAACCTGTGGTGGTAGGAGGAAGATAAACGGTGCTTGTGATATTTCAAAGTCACATTAATCTTTTTTTCTTCCCTTTTTTTTCCTCCTTTTTTCTTTTAATGAATTACTTTCTCCAGGGAAATTGTCTCCTCATGACTGCAGCGGATTAATGTGCACAGATCAGCTCCTGCATTATTTTTCTGTTTTGACAGAGTGGTGATTTTTATATGCACGTCCCTTTCTGCCGAGATTACAGCTCATGTTCTTGGAGTTTGGAAGAGTTCCCTGCCAAGGAGTGGCAAGGAACAGGAAGCAGCCGTTCCGATGCACGATGCTGGCAGGAAGCTCTCCGTGGTGCGGAGGCTGGGGGTTTGGTGGTGACCATGGGAGCCTGGTGGAGGTTGGTGAGGGTGAGTGCCCACAGCCAAATCCTGCTGGGACTCGTGGCACAGGGTGCTCTGCCTGGTGCCCTGAGGATGCTGATGTGGTTTGGTGCTGGTAGCAAGGTGTGGGCATCCAGTAGTATAGAGGAGCCAGTTTTAGATGGGCTTGTGACTGCACTGGGAGTCGTTCAAAAGATCCTGCTGCTGTCCAGGCTTGTTGTCAGCTTATTTATTTTAAATTTCAGTTAAATATATGTTTTTCTGGTGATCTCTGGTAAAGTTTTGCTTAAACAAAAATGTGACAACTGAGCCAACTCTGGCAAACATATGGGAATGGGACAGGTTTGGCCTTTTTTCTCTCCCTGTGGCTCCCACAGTATCTCTGGGCACAAACTTGACATTGCATTTCTGATGATCATTGCATCCTGTTTTTTAATGGTTTGTCTAGACAGTGCTGACATAACTATGAAAATACTTTGGTGACCTAGTCTAGAATTAGTGCACATGAAGAAATCAGCCCTCGCTTCTGATGTTTGCAATCAGTTTGAATGACTATACTGTAGCACAACTTAAGAGGGAGGCAGATTTGGAGTTGCTCCAAAGAGCAAGTCGTGAGCAAAACACATCCAAACAAACCCATGTGGTAAATATGCATTGTATGGGGAAAATGCCAAAATGCAGGTTAGCCACAGCTTGCTTCAGAGTTGTGTGACAAGTTTATGGAGTCTGGTGTAAGGCTGGAGTTCCCCCTTGGTTGGCCCAAAGTTTTTCTGGGAAGCACATAACCCAAACTCTGAACTTGGTCTGTGTGATGTTGTGCCCTGTATTTGGAGAAACTTCGTCAGCATAAAAACAGTGTGTTCATTCCAAACATCAGCTGTATTGTTGGCAATGCCTTGGATTAGGAGTTTGTAAACTTTGGGACCAGCAGTGTGTCCAGTCAGAAATACCTGGCACATCAGTGCTGGTGACTCTCAGCAGTTTAATAGCACTGGACTTCACTGGGCCTGGTTTTGAGGCCAGTTTGTGTAGCACTAACCCCTCCAGAGTGTGTGACCTGCCTTTAGATTACTAATCCCAGGTATTTTAAGATAATGTAAGCTTCCTGAGCTGTAGGGAGTGTGTGGATATTTCTACAGAATCTCTCCAAAGAAACCCATGTCTGGTTATTTGCTGGTGTGGTGAGGACTTGGACACCCTATAATGAGGGTGAAACTGGAGAGGGGTCCTTGGTTGTAACATAGCAACAAAGCTGTGAGAAAGATTTAGTTTTGGTGGGGCTATGTACTGCCATCTTCAATGGGATTGGTAACCTTTGAGAGCTGGATTACTGCCCTTGGAGAGGACAACAGCACATTCCCCATTCCTGTAGTGTAAACAAGGAAAAAGGGGGCAAAATATGAAGTGTTGAGTTCATTTGCAGGAAAAGAAATCACATATGAAATGAAGTCTGGCAGAGCAGTACAATGGTTCTGTGCTTCATGCATAGCTAGGTAGCACGTGGAGGCACTTCCCAGATGTGGGAAAATTGTCTGTTGCCCCCAAGAACTCCCTCTCTGTGTAGGAATGGGAAGAGGTTTCCAGGTAGCATGAACAGAGAAGGAAGAAGAGGACAGACAGGGTGTGTACAGGGGTTTAGCTTTCTTTAGGGTTGAAGGAGAGGGATGGCAGTGCAGGTGGAGCCAGCAG
The DNA here is from genome assembly GCF_017590055.1 of Onychostruthus taczanowskii. Lineage (NCBI taxonomy): Eukaryota > Metazoa > Chordata > Aves > Passeriformes > Passeridae > Onychostruthus > Onychostruthus taczanowskii. The sequence continues at coordinate 8,303,868 of NW_024504786.1, forward strand.
CACCGCCCTGTGCCAAGGCTCTTTGGGGACTTGTGGGTTTGTAGGAATTTAGAACGGAGAAGTCCATCCTGTCAGCATGAAGTGTTACTTTGTTTGCCCAGCAGCTGTTTTTATTCTTGGGTTGCCATGTGGAAAACATTGGAACTGCAAGTGTCTTGGTGGAGAGGGGCAAGAGCAGGAGCCCATGAGATGGGCAGTGGGTATAGGGTGAGGGCTGGTATGCAGTGGAAGGTGTCCCCTCTGGTGTGCTGTAGGATTTGTTGGTGCAAATGCCTAAAAATTCTGCTTTTACTCTTCTTCTGCCTGGAGAAGCCCTAGGGCAAGCAAGAATGAAGAAAGATGGCCAGTGGAACCTGTGGATGTGACCTCAACCTGGCACTGAGGAGGGCTGGAAGGGTCTCTCAGGTTGATCTCTGCAGGAAAAAGATGTGTGGATTTATTGAGGAGAGCAATTAGGGATTTGAACAGCTTTCTGAGAGACCTCTCCTGCTACGGATGGTTGGGGGTTGTGTGCGTGGGGCAGCACCGACCCTGCATTGTGCAGGGGAATGGGGTGGATCCAGCACCATCTCCCTGCTGCCCTCCCTGTCTGCACGGGCATCTCCCTGCGTGGGGACAGCAGCAGGATGGAGGGGATGATGCAGATGTGTGCAAGGGCTTGATGCCTGATGATGGTGCAGTGACTTTCCGTGCCCTTGAGCCTTTGCAGAAGCACCATTGCAATAACCAAAGGCACCCGGTCATGACCTTTCAAGGCTGGTGAGGAGCCTGGCCCGCCTGCCTGCTGCTGTTGGAGGAGGTGTTTCATGACTACCATTAGTTACGTGCTTGAAGAGGGCGGAAACAAACCTTTACTGAATTGGAAACCTTGTGAAAAGGTCACACTTCTGAAAAGCTGCGCATTTTAAGACTGCTCAGCTCTGCAAAGCTGCCTTTGAACTGGAAGAGTGGGAGTTTAACACCCTTGCAACAGCTCGGGGAGTATTAAACCCACAAAGCAGGAGCTGGAACCAGCCTTGGAGTTTAACTCTTACCAGGTGCATGGCCTCACAAGGGGAAAGAAGTCTGGTCCTGGTAGGTCTCCAAGGAGAAGCACCATCAGTGTGAACCCAGACTTTCTTCCACACATCAGAGCATCCAGCTGGGTGGGAAATGATGCAGTTGGAGAAAACTCCTGTTGCTACTCAAAATGAGTGGACATGTGAGGATATGGCTTCCCAGGAACTGTGCTTCTCTGGTGCCAGTGGAAATACTCCGGCTTTTAAATTAAATGATAGGGTAAATGTATTTCTTCTTGGGTTTGGTTGCTATATTGTGTTCAGTCCCTTTTGTCTTGGACACTTCCATGTTAGTAATTTACTTACATGTAACGAAAATGTCTTCTTCCTGGCTCTTTTTCTTGGTCTCTTTGGGTACCCGTTTCTTCCTTGTTCCTCTAAATAGCCAAGTTCCCAGAGTGCCAGCACCATCTCTTCCTCTATCTTCTCTCCTTTGCTGTGGCAAGAAGGTTTGCTCACCCCAATGAACAGTGCTAGAGAAATCACTGTTTATCATTCACCCAGCTATTAACATAGGTAAAATGTTCATTGCTGGCTATTAGTTTGAGACTGTAGGTGCTAATGGCCCCATTCCAGAGAGCAGCAGGCACTTGCAAAATCCCGCTGGTGAGCAGAAATTGATTGCTATTGATCGATCAGTCTGGGAGCACCAGCCGGATGTTTTGAGAAGAGTTTAATAGTGCTTACAGGGCAGCTGGTCCCTCCTTATCTTTTGGACTCTTTTGAAGCTTACAGATAAGGAACCCAGGCTGTGTTCCTGCCAAGTCAGAACCCAGTCAAGTGTGCTGGGCATGGGTGCCCTCGCCCTCTCAGCTGGAAGTTGCCCTCCATGCCTGCACTGTGAAGCACAAAAGGTACCTTAGCCCACGGTCAGGGTGTCCTCACACAGGAGTGTGAATGTGCCAGCGATGCGTCCTGCATCCTAGTGAAGTGAGTGGGACCTTCCTTAGCCACGGAATTCCCTGAGTTGCAATTCTTTGCATCCCTAGTGCAGAGTGAACTGGAGAGCTGCAGGGAGAACATTTGTTGCCATGGATCTGGGCCATGGTCTTTTTGGAGAACTTGGTTTTTTGTGGTCATGCTCTAGCTGAAACTGGTCACCTGCTCCTTGTTGCTCTGCGTAGATGCTTTGGGAATGTGATGTGTGTTCTTACAGATGTTTTTGTGCAACTGCAAGTCCGTAACTGAGCTAAGGCAGCAGTGAGCCTGCAGATGGTACAGGTTTTCATAGCAGTGTGTCTAGGCAGCAGGAGAACCTGCAAATGCTGAACTGGCCATCTGAAAAAACAGTTTCCTGTTGTCTGTGGTCTGCTCATGCTCAGAGGCTGAGTGAGCCTCTGCTGCCAAATGCAGCATCCCACCTTCACTGTGTAGGTTTTTTTCCTATGGCTGGTCCAAGGGAGACTTTGCCAACATTCCCAATGGGTGTAAAGTATCCCCTGCTGCTGTGCCCTCTTCATTCCTTCTCAGCTGAGACATGCCTTAAGGTCTTGAAAGAGTGGGACAGGATTGAGAGGAACAGGAGATGCAGCAAACAGAAGATGCTGCTCACGATGTAGCCTGATGGCTTGTGGTGTTGATGAGAGCTCAGGGCATTGGAAGAGTACAAGGAAGGGTGTCTGAAATGAACACCTGCTTAAAACCAAGAGAAAAGAAAAGCAAGGAGTATGAATGGATGGAGTCCAAGCGAGTTTGACCTCTGCTTGTCTCTGCTCAATATCTGAACCACTGGGCACTATGTCCAGTGGGACCTCTGACTCCTGTGTGTGAGCTGACGTCATTTTAATTAAATTGTGCCTACCTGGCTTGGATCCTGCTGGCATAAGGGATTACTTTGAAGTCATCTGTGCTGCACAGGCTCTGGGCTCACTGCTTCTTGTATCCAGCACAGGTTTTCCCATGGCACATTTTCACTTCCACCCCCACCCCCCAATGTCAGTTGCTCTATCTTTTCCTGCATCCCAGCGAATTAGGTGAGAAGCAGGTCTGGGAAAAGGCAGGGTGAAATGCCCAGTCTTGGGTACCCCACTAAGTACTGCTTGTTTCTGTATGAGGCTGGGACTTTTGCTTGAGGGTCAAGCCATGGCAGGTGAACACTTCATGCAAGTTAATAAATCAATGGTATGCCTTTCCAGGCTGCAAGTTGCGGGCCAGGGAAGAATTCTTCACGGCAATGAGTCACCTGTTTGTGGCCCTCTGGCAGAGGGACTGCTGTGCTGCCTCCAGTCTGCAGCCCTCCCTGTTCAGACACCATCGGCTGGAGAAAGTGCTGATGCAGCCTGCAGTGTCTGAAACACGCCGTTGCCATCTGCCTCCCTGATGGAGTTGGAGCGGCTTCTTTTTTTAACCTGAGTTTGCTGAGTCTTGACTAATTAGCTGCCTTTGGAATTTGTAACACAGAAAAATGCCTGCTAAGTTTGGGATGGAGTGGGGGTGCTAGGGCACTGTACAGTCAGAGGTTTGTTTTTTTTTTTTTAAAGGAAAGAAGTCTAATTAGAGCAAGAACAGATATGCAGTAGTCTGATTGGTTTGATTTCTAAATTTGAACCCAAATGGCGATGCTGTTTCCCAACTCAGTGAAAGTGGGCATTTCTCTAAACCGTGGCCTTACTTGGTCCAGCAGTTCAGTGTGTTTCCTTAGGGGAGGGAGGTCATGTCCTCTTGCCGCTTTGTGGGCTGTTTGGGGAGTCTCCCCAGTGTGCCAGCTTGGAGCAGGTTGTCAGCGTGATGGGAATGGGTGCGAGGTGCAGGGGGATGTCCATGGTAGGCTCATGCTGTGTTCCAGGCATGGTTGGAGACTGTCTGTGTTCCCCTTGCTGAGGATGAAGATGGGCACTTAGGGTGACATAACTGGAGAGGGAGGGTCCATGAGTAGTTAGGACAGAGGGTTTTGTTGCTTTAGTCCAGAGTAGGACAAGATCAGTCCTGATTGAGGTGGCTCAGGGTGGTTGATCTTTCAAGACTTCTGTCTGTATGACCCACAGGGGTTCAAAGACCTGTCTCTGCTCCATCTTGTGGTCCCTCAGCAGGAGTGATTTGCAGTGTGGTAGAGATGTTTCTAGGTAGGGGAGGAAGTCTACTTGCTGAGGGAAGGGAGCACCATCCACCCTGGTGTTGGCCCCAGACTCACATAAACAGTATGCCGAAGCAGCCCTTCCTGCTTTGAAAAGAGATCAGCGTGTGAGGTCCATCTGGCACTTTAAACAAGTGTGTTTATTTCAAAGTGAGCAGGCTTTTTGATATTTGGGGTTGAATTGCCTGTTTGAACCTGTAACAATCCTCTCTGCTCTATCCTGTTTCTCTAGATCTGCTGTTGCCAGTGGGCAGAAGGGCACTTCAGGGTGATGGAATTAGTTTTCCTTCATTCTGGGTCCAAAAATTCATCCCGTCTTATCTTAATGCAGATCTTCAGCTCGTAAACTGGAGTGACAATTAGATGATGCCTGGGCAGCAAACCTAATAAGAGGCTGATGTTTCACCCTTGCCAGCAGAATAGCAGCCTAGTTAGCTGAGACATCCCTTCTCTAAACAGCTTTGCCATGCAGACATTTCACAGCAGCTAAAAAATACATAAGCTTTTCTCCATTTTGACCATTGTGAGATGGCTTTGCTGTGCTGGAGGAAGCATCCTGGAGCTGGGCTGTGAGCTCTGTTAGGGGTAGATGCAGATCCCAGCTCCTTTTCTTTCTGCTCTAGCTTGTGGGCAGAGGGAAGGTGTTCTGCCTCACTGAAGGCTTGAGAAGAGGAACACTCTGTCTTCAGTGAACTGCCCTTCTCTCTTTCCTAAGGTCTCTCTTTCTCACCTTTTAGATCTCTTCCTGGATTTCTATGAGAAACTCATTCTTTTTGGGGACGGACACTTAACATTTGTCCTTGTGTCTCTGCCTGTAGGTATTGGGTTCCCAGCAGTTTCCTTCATGCATTCATGACCCCATGTTGCAGGATGATCTGTTTTGATGGCCTTGCTTGTCTGGCATCTCAGGAGATTCAGGGATTGGGTGATCCTGGCCAGTTGTTTAGCCCTTGCCTGTTGGCTGTGAATCTCCTGCAAGCAGCATGCTGAAGGATAGATCAGTGAAGCTCTGCACACTGCTGCTCTATGAGGGTGCCCCACTTAAAGTCATGGGGGATACTGTGGCTTGGCGTGCTGTAGAAACTGTGTTTCTTTCTGATTTAATGGTCACTTGATGTTCTGATGTGTATTATTAATTGCAGCTGCCCAAGAATTGAGGGGGGTGGATTTTGCCCTTCAAAGTTGGGATGTTTGTGCTGGTGGGACTTGTTTATGTCCCAGCTGCTTTCTTCCCCATCAGGTGACTGAACAGGTTGGAGGAGACAGTCCATTCCCCACAATCTTCAGCTGGTGAATTTTGCTCTGGAATTCCATTCTGTGCCATTGGACAAAGAAAGGGAGCCTGTATAAATGCAAAGTGAAAACCTTGTCTCCTGCTATTTTTGAGAACTTGCCTGTAATTATGCATCCCTGCTGTGGCATGTTAGCTTAGACAAAACCTACACCTGGCAGGAATATTAGAAGACAAGAAGTTGCAAATGTCTCCAACATCAGCTTCCTGCAGTACCTTTTAGCTTGTCCTGTCAGCTGTTGGTTGGCAGGAGCTATCAGAGGAACACAGACATGTTTTGCTGATGCTCTTGTGGTGGGGATTTAGTATCCTTCCTTCATTTGCTTTTTATTAGCTTATTTTTGAAGTTTCTTTCTTTTTTCAAATATCTATTTCCTGCTCCCACTTCCTTCCTTTCCCACCTTTGCCATCTTTGTGTTGTCTGTCCTGTCCCAGTGGCTGTGGTCTGTGGGCCTGAAGATCAGAGGATTACCCTAAAGGATGTGCAGAAGCAGTCAGGCTAAGCAATGCTGGCCTTTTTTCAGGTGGCTGATGTTCATGCTATGGGAGTGCATCTCCATGGGAAACAAGTACAGAGATCTGCAAACATAAAAGTGTTGAAGATATTATGCTCCTGTCTCTTTAGCCTCCCATGGTGACCAATCCAGCTGGGCAGTGCAGGGAATAGCCCTGTTGAAAAGTGGGAAGGACATGGGCTGCCTGAAGTGGCACCAAGGTTGAAAAGTACCCAGCACATCAGAAACGTAGCAAGGAATTTTTTTCCCCTGAAATCTTTGTGCTTTAACTAAGTGCTGCACCAATATGTTCTTTAAGGTGCAGAAGCTCAGAAGATGGCAAATACTCCAGGACAGTGTGTGGTGAGCCTCTGTGGGTCAGATGATGGATGCTTTGGCAAAGCTGGTGGCAAACTCCATAACGGGAGCAAAGTGGAAGATACCAGCTCCTCCTTTCCAAGCATACCAGTACCAGGTGGTTTCTGTTCTCCTCAGGAGAGCTGAGAAGAAGCCAGGAGCTTGGCTTTCTGTTTGTGATGGTTAATGCTGCTGTAAAAATCACATTCTTGGTCACTTGGGAATTGTGATGCAGTAGTGTCTCCAAAATAATAAATGGCTTTGAAACTCGGAATGAACAAGTGTTATAGATTACACTTCTCCCCTACTTTTTTCTTTTTGTCTAAACCAAATTCATATTGCAGAACTTCAAAAATATACAGTCTAATCTCCCTGAAACCTAAAACCATTGATCTTTCCTGTAGGGCTTCATGAATGCGTTTTATTTTTGCAGCGTAGCTGTCATCGTGAAGATCAGTGATTAAAGTAAGGTTTTTTTCCCTAAAACCCCATTTTTATCTGCTGGTGAAGCTGTGGTGAAGCGTTGAATGGGTGCAAGATTCATAGCAACCCTTGTATCAGGAAGCAGAAGTTGTTTGTTTGCCACCACATACCTACCTCACCATCAGTGCCCTTGGTAATGTTTATGTTACGTGACCGTAATGTTCTGGGCGTGGGGGGAAAGAAAGACACTTTGGGTTGAAAAAATGCTTGGTTGCATATAAATACTTTTTTGTTTGAAGCCCATCCAAACAAAACCAATTTTTAAGCTATTTTGGGCTGTGAGAAAGTATGCTCTTCTCCTGCACATGTAGATTGAGTGTTAAAATACTCAGCTGATGTCTTCACAAGGACCAAATCACTGGGAAAGAAGACAAAACCAATTAAATGCTGGAATGGAAAACCCTTGGCGTAGAACCTTTGCCTGTGTGTGATGTGAAACTGCTATAAAATACATAGAGGTACGTTGGCAAAGAGGGAAAAATGCCAGTTGAAGGTTGAAGAGTGGATCCATGCCATTTTGCACTGTTAGGATGTCATCACACATGCAGAAATCTGCTCATGTCATAAATTGGCCTGTTTGATCCTTTTCCTTTCCAGAAAACTAAACAGAAGCGTGTATCTCAGCTGGGAGCGGAGGAAGTTGGTTTTTGCAGAGTTCTTGTTCCAAGCAGAAGAGCTTGTGTACAATGGACTGCATCTTAAGTTTGCACATTTGACACTTAGCATCTGTCCAGCACACAACATGGTTGTGTAAGGTGTCCTGCTGAATAACCAGGGGAAAATACACAGTGCTAAGACTCATCCTTCCTGACTCTTGGGGTGGATGTGGGATACTTATCCCAACAACAGGCAAACTCATGTTTGGTGGCTTCAGGGGCTTTCTTCTTGTTGGATCCTTTGCTTTTAAGAGGAATTTTACTTGATTGTGCCTTGCATTTGTTCCTTAAGTAGATGCCTAAATTCTCTGGGTCTGTGAGGATTTTCAGCACCGAGACTAGAGACATTCTAGGCAGGACAGTGCTTAAATTGATCGTAGTGATCTGTAAATACCACCTTGCCTTCTAGGTATTTACATAAATAGAAATCAGAGTAAATATTTGTGTTAGGATAGACCCTACCATTATGCCAACTGATCTACAGACTCAGGAAGAGACATATTGCCTGCCAGTGTCATCTTGGCAACGTTAAGTGGGTGCAAATGTTCCTGTTTACCCTCAAGGCCTTGGGGGTAGATTTATTTTTTTAAACATTGTTGAAACAGTTGAATGTGGGGTGGTTTTACTTTTTTTCCCCCTTTCAACTTTGAGATCAGAGTTATTTGTCCTCCAGATTAAAACGCAGCATTGGAAATGAGAGTGAATTTATGGAGTGTGGTGCATTTTAATTAGAACATTTCATTAGGAGAGAATTCGTGAGAGTGGGTCTTGTTTTAAAATGATCAAAGATGTTAAATGAAAACAAAAGGGAAAAAATTATAGAGAAGCATAAGAGATTTATTTTGGGTATCTTGTCATCAAAGGAGATCACCTTCTGTCCTGTGCTTTTTGTTCCAAAAATAGCTGAGGTGTGCTGCCTGATTTCTGCAGGTCGATGTTGATCTCTCTTTGTAATTAACTCTGAAAACAAATTGCGCAGTTGGGAGGGGAGGGAAGTGAGTGTCAGCAGGCTGCTGAAAATCGCTCAGGTGTGTGAAATGGCTCCACTGTCTCACGCCGACTGCCCAGGAAACAGCGCTGTGGATTTCTCGCTTGTGTTTAACGTCTGTGTCACCTCCTCAGCTTCATGCTGACAGGTACTTTCCATGTGTGGCAGATTAATCTCCTGAGACTTAGGCCCATCTCCTCTCTGAGCTGCATTAGCATCTCCTTGCTTTTGGTATCAAAGCGTGAGCAGCCAGTTGGGCATCATGTTTTTCTGATGGGCAATGAAGGAGGCAAGGGGACGGTTTTCCTGACAAACTACTTCGGTCTTGCTGTCTCCAAGCGGCAGATCGTGTTGGGTACTGATTCCTGCTCAGGTATGTGCCTTTGCAGAGATTTCCAAGGAAGCTTAAAAATCAGCATCCCTTCACAAACCTAAAATACAAATCTCTATTTTTAGCATAGAGCAAGATCTGGTGTCCTCAGGAAATGAAGTCACTGACTTCACTGCATCACCCGTTTCTGCCATGGAAACAGTTGGTGAATTAATGCAAGTTTTGCACAGGTTTAACAGCCATCCTCCTCTTCAGAGAGAGGGGTGGGAGGAACATTTTCTATTAAACTCAGAATTGTTGTCTTAAGTTATTAATTCCTTGCATCCTAATGTATTTATCTCTGACTGCAGTGAGGAGTGGAGAGCTTTGAAATCTTCTTAGCTCAAAGGATGCTTTCTGCACCAGGGAACAAAGAAGCAGCATCGCTTTAGTGGGACAGTACATGGATGTAAAGACTGCTTTACATACAGTGTGTGACTGTGTGCACTGTAGACACTCCATACAGACGGCATGGCCAGAACCTTGCTGTGCTTTTGAAGGCGTGCAGGTCCCTGTGTCTGTCAGGACCATGCCGTGTGTGATGTGGGTTCTGTGTAAATAGGGCATGCAGCATCTTGAGTGTCATCCAGGTGAGGTCAGCACCACCACTGGCTGTCACCAAGCTGTCCTGGCTGCTTGGGACCGAGACAGAAGGATGAGGAACCAGGATGGTGGTAGTGGAGGCTGTAGACCCTCCACACCAACATGCACTCCTTATCTCTGTTTCCCAGGTGTTATAGCAGCAAGAACATTTTGTCCTAAAAATCCAGAATTCAGGATCTGCTTTTACAAGGAACAGGATTTTATTTGGGATATTTTTGACTCCTAAGTGGTTTTTGCATTTGGTTTGTTTCTCTGCCAGCTTTGCTGTGTATCTCCCTTGATAGCCCATGGCTGATAGCACATTGCAGGGTGTGGTGTCTCAGTGCAAAGCACTCACCTGCCAGTGGGGCACGTGGGTGCGACCTGCAGTGATGGGGTGTTCGTTCAGCCACGTGGCTGTGAGGAAGGTCCTCTTTGGGACTTTTTCAGTCTCTGTGGTGCGGTTGGCCACAATTTCTGCAGTTGTTTCCATCTCCAGTTGCTTGGGCTCACACTTGGCCAAGAAAACATCAAGTTGCTGAAATTATAAGCCAGGATCGTACTATTTATGTTGGAGGAACAGCACAGTTTACATAGACGGGCTCTTTGCAAAATCAGCTTACACTGGCTTTTAGCAGTTGAAGTGAACAGCTGTGTCAAGTTAGAGATGCTGAAAGGGAGTCCAGCTCAAGAGCAGTGTCCTTGTCCAGCATGACAGCGGGCTCTCGGGCAGGGACTGTTGTTTTTAACCAGGGTTTTGCCAGGGTTCAAAGCAGGGGTGGTTTGGGATGGGCGCCTGAGTGCCACGTTCCCCAGAAGGAGCCAGGATCCTGGGGGCCTGCTGTTTTGTTTACCCCCATCCCAATGGTGAGTAAGAGGCAGGGCCCCCCTGTCTCCATCAGATTGTGTTGAGCAATGCTGTGGTGCTGGCTTGATGTTTCTGGTCTTGCTGGAGAGCAAATGCCCTTGCTGTGGGTTTCTGCGCTCTGCTTTTCTACTCTCCTTCATTGTGGGTGAGCCTTGGGCTGCCTTCCCAGCCTTGCCCTGCGCCCTGAACCCCCTGAACTGGGAGCAAAGATGAGTTAAAGCTCAAAAATCCCTGGGAGTGTGTGAGTACTGGGAGGCCATTTTGAGCATGATGGGAGAGCTGGAGATCAGCTCCCCTCTGATCTTGACTCTGATGTGAACAGGTTTTGATGTGAACCAGTTTTATGGCAGGATCTGTTGGGTGTTTGGGACATCTCAGTCTATGTGTGGCGTATGGCAATGTGTGGGAAGGTGATGGATATTTTGGACATGGGACAGCTGGTAAAAAGGCAACTGTTGGGCAGATGTGTCCCTTTTGAAGTGGTTTGAATGGTCTGTTGTCCTTTAAAGCAGGGAAGCTGTCTAAATGCAGCTTCCTCTGGATGTGAATGGCCCCAAAATCTCAGCTAGTTCTTGCTGTGTGAGCTCAGGTCTCCAGGACCAGGTCTCCAAAGGAGCACCAGCATTTCCAGAGAAGCCAGCTCCCTCCCACAGATGCTTCCCATGGGCCAAGGGCTGGAGAAGGCTCTCGCACTCCTTTCCCTTCCAACCTTGGAGCTACTTTGGACAGGACTGACCCTCTGTGTCCTCCTGGTTTCCTGCTGGCACCTTTGCCCAGCATCAGTGGATATGTTGAGTAAGAGAATACTTTCTCACTCCTGGTGGCATGTTTTTGCCACACTTGTGTTTGTAGGGAGCAGGCTGGCCAGGGTCTGGAAATAAGCATTTTTAAGGCACTGAGGGAAGGAAGATATTACAAGTATGATTAATGGCAGTGGGTGTGCATCTTAAAACTTCTTTTAGTTGTTATTTGATCTTTCTCCTGCAAACTCAGCAGCTGACTTCTGCAGAAGATAAACACATGGGAGGAGAATGGAAGAGGGGCTCTTTGGTCTTCAAAAGCAATTAAGTGTTGAATATCTGACTAGAGACATCTTGAAGAGGCCCAGACTTCAGCAGGAGGGTGTTCATCCTTTTCTGTAAAGCAGATCTCATGTAAGGGCTCTCAGATGGACAACAGCAGTTGCAGGTCACTTGGGCAAAGTGTGATTCCTTATGGTGGGGGGTGCATGGAGCTGTGCTGGTCAAAAGCAGCTCACACCCGGGCTACATTCTGTCATATAATCTATATTTAGGTTGTGTTTTACGTTCACCACTATTGCTCCAAGACAGTTTAAAATACAGCTGATGGTGACAGAAGTTGTTGAGTGTGATTGGAAGTTTGGGTCCTGGTGACCCCGAACAGGTGTTCATGGTGCCACAAGGTCTCTGAGAAGGTGGAGGCAGTGAGATGAATCAGTGGGTTGTGTAATTCTGACACACAAGAAAGCAGATGAGTCTGGCCACCAGCATTTCTGTAGCACTGAATTGGCAACTGTGAGCTGCCAAAGGGCAGGGGATGCTGCTTGTCAGCTGGAAGTGTTCCTGGAGATGCCCCTGGGTGAAATTTGGCATTCCTTTGAAACATGAGGTGGCCACCACATGCTGAAGTAGCTGACAGGAGGTGAGAGCAGAGCTCAGGTCACTAGGTCTCTCTTCTTGACTGCATCCAGTTTTCAGTAGCAGGTTTTGGTTGGAGATGTCAACTTGTATGGCCTGTTTTGTCCTTTCTGAATCATAGAATCATAGAATGGGTTGTGTTGGAAGGGAGCTTAAAGATCTTGTTCCAACCTCCCTGCCATGGGCAGGGATGCCTTCCACTAGACCGGGCTGCTGGAAATCCCATCCAGCAAGGATTTGGTGCTGCCAGGGTTGGGGATCCTCCCATTACCCCATGGATGACATCCTCCCATGTCCCATATTGCCAAGCTGTGTGCTGTACCCCTATTATTTAGCCTGATTTGAAAAAGGACCTGAAAGGACTTATTAAAGCACTGAGTCCTTCAGCTGCATCTCTCTGTGGAGAACAGGTTGAAAATCATGTCAAGGGACTTGGAAATAGTTTTCTTCTAGACTGCTTCCCTGGGCAAGGAAGGTGAATGAGGGCCAGGTTTCTGTATCACCAGAGACTTTCTGCCCAGCTGTTCATGCAGCAGAAAAAGTCCTGAATTCAGTCAAAGCCGAGGAACCGGGAAAAGTTTTGGAAGAGGTTTGGTGCAGACTCTTGCTCCTAATCCAAGGAATATGGTATCTGCTTCTAAAACAGCCAGGGGCAAGTTGTCAAGGATCCAAGTCGGCAGCAGAGCAGCAGGGCCTCTCACTGGTGCCAGTGAACTTTTGATGTGCTTACTGGCTGAATCCCACATTTGGAAGGCAAATCCAGGGGGAAAATTGCATCTATTATCCAGGCACATGCAGTTTGAGAGGGACTCCTGCCTGCTGTCCACTGTTTAAAAGTTGTGTGTCTTTTTCAGTATAGTCCTCCAAGGTCTCTAGTAGTCACTGGAGACACTGGGGCTGCCTGGAGATGATGCTATCCTAGTCCTTTGGGGTGTGTAGATGATTTTCTTGCAGTTGGTGTTAGAGGAGCCTTGTCTGCTGGTTTAGTCCCCCGGTGATAAGAGTATGAATTCCACCATAACCTGTACGAGCAGGATACCGACTGCTCCATTTTGTAGTGGATTTAGCTCAATTGGCACAACATTCTCATAGATACCATTCCTTCCTGATACCAGAGGAGGTGTAAGAATGTTCAGGCCAGTGGAATCCATGGGTCCTGACTGAGTGCTGGTCATTCACTCCATAACACATGTGAGGATCAGTGTGAACAAATCTTGAGAGCGTACAGTCTTCCCTATGATGGGCTGGGAGATCTGGAGGAAGAAATGGATGATTTGTTCTTCAGGAACATTTTTCATCTCTTCATATCTGTTACTCTTTCTCCTGTCTTTTCTCCCCCCAACCCCCAAATTTGCACTTTGTCATTAAAACCAGGAAAGAAAAATCCCAATATGCATATGACATTTTACAAAAGTGCTCTCTTTGCTCTTAAAATCCAACAGTTCTGCTGTACAGCATTCATCTGTAATCAATTAGAAGGTTTTTTGATCAACAGAAGCTGGAGGTTCAGTTCCCTGGAGCTTAGCACTCTGCACGAGGAGGTGGGATTGCCTTGGCACTTTGTCTCCTTTCACCTGAAGAAGGAAATTAGAGCTGCAATGAATGAAACTCAGTGAGGCAGAATGAGATGAGAAAAAACCAAATGTGCTTGTTAACCCTATTCCAGCCCCATTTCACTGGTGTTAAACCAGATGGTCCAGATGCAGCTTCCAGCTCAGGAAGTTCTGAAGCTGCTTCTTGCTAGAAGCAAGGGAGAGGCTCTCTCTGGGGATTGTCATTCCCTGTCAGAGGCAAGATAGAGGTGAAAGCTGTGATCCAGTGCACATTGGCTTGTCATTTTGAGGTCCTCTGTGATGTGCTGCCCGTGGTAGGACTGAGACCTCAGGTACCTAATTCCCCACTCCCCCTGACCCATGACCTGCTCACCTCTCCCTGTGGAGACCAGCCCAGTGTTGTACTGATGCCTGATTATAGCCCTACAGAAGCAAAACTTTCTGGGGTCAAACCTTTGCTTTCACACTGCTTGGAGCCTGCCCTGGTTCCTCTGCCATTAGAGACTTCATTTCCAGTTGTCCCATGGTGTTTGGAGGAGGCAGTGGCTGGGTGAGGGGGAGGAAGGAAAAGAAAACTTAAGCTTTAAGTTCTAGGAGGAAAATTAATATCCCCATGTGGGGATAAACTACCTGAGTATTTGATATCTTAAAAAGAGGGATCGAAACCTGAGATGTCAAAAATTAGGTTGGGCCAAAACTGAAATACAATCAAGGAGAGATTTGTTCTGGATGTTCTTGGCCACCAAAACAGGTCTCTTCCCTCCATGCTCTTAAGAGAGCTGACTCTGTAGGAAGCCTGTCCAAGACAGGTTTCTTTGGCTTCACAGCAGTTGAGAGCAGCAGCAGAAGCATCATCCTGTCTGATGCAGCGTCAGGATGTTTCTCCCTGTGGATGCGGCAGGGGCATAAAAATTACAAATAAAAGGCAGAAGGGCTTTTGAGAGGGTAATAGAGTGCAAGATGGGGAGTATTAAGCCCATCTCCAGCCATAATTAAACCTGCAGTTGGAGGGTCTGTCACATTGCTTCAGACCCTTGGAAAAAAAATTCAGTTGCTAGCTTCATTAGTAATTAAATGTCCAATTACTGTATGTAATGTTTCTGCTTTGCTGAACTCCACAACTGCATTCATAAACAGCCCTAAGGAAGGCCTCTAATCTGTGCCATTGTTCTTCAAGTGGTTTGCACATGCAGAAAAAGAAAAGAAAAATCAGGCAGACATACATAATATGGAAAGGAAAGGGGGAAGGGGTGGGAAGAGGAGGAAATCAAATCAGCATCTTCCACCTCCCTCCCCCTCCCCGAGGTAGGATCTCTGCCAAGCCCACAGAGAAGCCCTCAGGCCCCTCGAGCATGCAAATGTAATTTTCTATCCAGACAACACAGTATTTTTTTTTTTTATGAAATGAAGTCCACCCCCACTCCCCCTGAAAACCTCCTCAAATCCCTGAATGCACAACAGAAGCAAGAAGAAAATTACAATGGAAGGAGAGAGAGAGAGATGGGAGGGGGGAGAAAAAATAAAAGCAGCAGCAACCCACAAACAGAAGGAGAGATGGAGGGAGAATTGAGATGAATATGCAGTGTCCAGAGTTTAAATAGACATAAAAGATAATGAAGGTGGGGAGGGGGGGAGGAGGGAGGAGAGATTGTAATCAAACAAAATGATTTTGGTCCTCTTCAATCATCCCTGGTTTGCAGGCTGTCATTTTATACAAATTAGAGCTAGGGTAATTGTATGAATATTCACTGGGATTGAAATCACGTTTATTAAAGGGAAGGCACTCTTCTCAGGGCCCACTGCGCCGCGCGCCTTTTGTTCGCCTGGAACAACAGGAAAGTCACTTGTGCAACGAATGAGCACGGGATCCACGCCCCTCCCCTCTTAGGGGCTGGGATTGGGGTCCTGGGGGAATGCTGGGGCTGGCAGGGCGCTCTTAGGGATGGGTGGCCTTTTCCCTTGGACTGAGAAGCAGAGGGCTGTGTGGAAGTGCCCATCTTGGGAATAGCAGCCATAGCCTGGGAATTGGCTCTTCACCCTGCCTGCTGAGGGGGGAAAGACAATTGAACCAGTAATATCTTGAAACCATTTGGGATTAAATAATTGCCACATTTTTCAATAATAAGTCCAAATTCATATTAATAATGTGATGATATTATTATTATTATTATTATTATTATTATTATTGCTATTGTTGTTATTATTGTTTCCCGCCCTTTAAGTTATTATTATTTCCCGCCCTTTAAGCTCTGCTGCTGAACAGAATTCTTCCTGCTCAGGAGTCCGACCCAGGTCTGAGTCTCACATGCCTGGCACCACGCTGGGGACAGCTCCTCTCATACATAACCAATCAAAGATGTATTCAGGGCCGTTGTGAGGAAGCTGGGGATGATTATAAGTCGAGCTATCCAAGCCTTTTGCTGACTGCTCACCCTCGCATATTATGAAATTTCTCTTAGAAGGGCAGACAAAGCCTTTTGAGCCCGTGTATGGTGATGGCCTCGCTTGGATGTCTGGCTTTAACCGCTTCACAATGTCAGCCTCTCATTTCTGAAAAAAGGCAAACGTATCCCATTGTGGCATGTCAAGTACCCAGCGCTGCCATTCAGCGGCCCGGCCGTGGCTGTAACCCATCCTCAGGTTGTCACGGCAATGCAAGGAGATCGCTCTCCGCTCGGTAGCCGGCGGCAGGAGGAAGGCGAAGCTGACCTGAAGCAGAAACGTTCATTTAAATATTTGATTGTGCCTTAGCCCAGTTGGATGGGTTGTCCCTTCTCCAGGACAGCTGGGCTGCAAGCGATCTCGAGGTGACTGGGTGTCATGTTTGGTTATTGTTGGTGTAGCCGTCTGTAATAACTTGCAGTGCTGCGTGGGGATTGCCCAGGGAAGGAGATGTGCTGGGCTCTTTTTCTGCTGCTGGTGTTCTCCCATCAGCCCAGGTGCTGTGCATCTGTGTGGCAAACCCAGGTGAGAGTAAGAAATCACCTGATGGGAGACCAAAAGCATTTTTTTTCTTTTTTAGAGCTTATCTTTTTTTTCCTTTCTTTTCTTTGGATCTAAGAAAGATGAACTCAGATCTGAGGCAGCCAGCCCTGCTAATGCAATGGGTACATGGGTAATCAGTCTAGCTTGAACCTTACAAGCTGTAAAAACAGCTAACTTAACCTAATTAAGGAGAGTGTTTGGGCTGGTTTTTGCTCGATGTGGGAACATCGCTGTGGCAGACTGCAGAAAAATGGTTACATGTGTAGCATCAGAAGAGTTCTTCTGAAATTGCAGTGACTGTAGCATCTGCCTGCACTGTGGAGGGTCCTGCCTTCTCCAGATGATAAACCAAGCCAAAGGGACCACGGGTATTCCCAACATTTTCCCAGGGCTCAGCTGAGGCCACAGGGCTTTGATCTGATAGCACCAACTCGGTAAGACCAGCCATGGTGGAGCAAGGCATTGGGTTCTGCTCCCAGCAGGTTGTGTGTTGGGCCAGGGCATCGTCTGCAGTCCCAGCCTGCTGCTGGGCCAAGTCAAACTTGGCTTTCCCCTCTTCCTTCTGTCCTGCCCAAACCCTCCCATGGAAGGTACTGCCCCACCAGTGCCGTGGCTGTTGCTCAGCCTGATGCTGCTCTTGACTGAGCTGGTCAATTCGTCTCCACCATGAGGGGAGGCCATGTGTATGCTTCTCCTTGGAGCCACAGCAGTGTCCCTGGCTGCCCTGATTCAGCATGGCCTCGTGTACAAATAACCCTTCCAGGATTCACCGTGGGAGGCAGCGTGTGCTCTTTGGGGCCACCAGGCCGTGTGGTTTCTGGCTTAGCACCCCTGCTGGGGGACTGTGTCTGTTGGGTGCTCGTCAGCATCCCTGGCTTCCTGCAGACCTGATGTAGAGCTGCAGAGCTGCTGGTTTTTTATCCAGGGTTTTCCTCTTATGGCAATGTTTTGTCTTTGAAACCCAGTCCAGACCCCCACAGAGAGCCCCCGTATTGAAGTGTGAGGCGCTGGGGGCTGTGCTCAGGGAGCTGGTTGGCATCAGAGGCTCCCTGTGGTGTTGAGGGCAAAGAGGAGGAGTGGGCTGGTGGTTTGAAGACATGGGGTGAAATGATTCCCTGTCTGTTGATGGTGTCCTTGGTGCTTGGATTGGATGTATGTCTGCATGCCAGACCCCCAAACACAGACAAAGTGAGCCAGTGCTGTCTCCTGTGAGATGGGGGGATCCCCAGAGACCGTGGGTGGGTGTGAAGCTGAGGTTTGTTTAAGGGGGAGGGATGTAAAGGTCAACCCCATGGGATACCAGGCAGCAGCACCTCTGTGTGTAGGTCTTGTTCTCTTTGTGTTGTGTGTTGCCTGGCTCTGCTTTAGCTTTTCCAGCACAAACAATTTTGCCAGAGTGGACTCATCTTCTTATTTGCATACAGGAACCTAAAATTTCTGCAGTGTATTTGAGCTTGTAGAGACCATGGTAAGCCTTTTCTGGCTGCTGGAATGTATCACTGAGGGAACTTTGGGGTAGACCTGTAGGATCTATATTTCTTTGGGGTCATCTAAGTTGCAAGGACTTCTTGAAATGGCATAGAGAATGGGCTGTTCCTTCCTTCTGTGCTGGGAAGCCTTTTTCTGTCTCCACATAGGGAAACTTTTTTTCCCCCTTCTGAGTTCAGTTGTTATTGTCCTAGTTTCTGAGCAAAACTAAGAAGAAAAGCCCTCAAATGGTTCACTATTTTGTTATGATACCAGGAACAAGGAGTCTTTCCAGCAGAAGAGATAATCCCTTGTCTCATTAAGTTTATGACTTCAAAAAAAAACTCCTGCTGGTCGTTTTCTGTGGGGACTATTTTCTGAGGCAGCTTCTTCGGTTTTGAATGGTTTCATTCCTCAGCGCTTCTTTTGAGTGGAAAGTTTAAAGATGCGTCATCTTGCTTGAGCAGGGCGATAAACTGTGAAGCAAATGTGAGGAGCCTTAGAAAAGGGCTGTACAAAATGCAGATGTGGGGGATTAGAAAACAGAACTGCACAACATCCAGCGATAAGTAAGGTCGGACTCAGCAATTTCTGAGCAGTTGCACCAGGGAGGGGCAGGGAATGATGAATTATTTGCTTTTTGGCTCCCAGCAAGCGAAGCAGAGGCGGGGAAACCTCTGGGGTAGGTTTGTGCCTTGGGTGTTGCAGTGGTGCTGGTCAGCAGCGTTCTCTGGAGGGGCTGGGGGTGGCAGGGAGGTGAATTACACTGCAGTGTGCGATAGGGGCTGTAGTCTTGTTGCCTGTCAGCCAGACGGGGCACAGGGATTAAAATATCCCACTGGATTTCATGTTTATCAACTGTTACACACTCCAGAATGGTTGGTATTTGCACGGATGAAACGCAGCTGCTGGCAGCTATGTCTTGCTGCTGTTTGGGAGATACAAAGTGAGAGGAGGGACTTTCAAGCAATAAAGATTATTTCAGGTGCAGCTATCGGGGATCATACCCAGGCTGTAATTTTTGGAGGTTGGAGTGCCCCAAACAAACACTCAGAAGTATGGCTTTGGTGGCTGAGAAAAAAATCAGCTCCTGCCTTGAGCAGGGTAGGCAGGGAAAGAATCCCTGGACCTTGGGCTCATCTATTAATACTCCAATTTATTTTATCACATCTCTGTTTGCCTAAAAGTTTTTGCAGTTTCCCCAGGGCTCAGATTGCTCTCTCATGGCTGGGGACACCGCACACCTTGAGTTCCTGGAGAACCTGCCTTGGTTTTGCAGTGCTAATCATCACCTGTCTGAGCAGCTTTGCCAGGGGTTTTGGTTTTGCTCAGGAAATAAGCATGCAAAAGCTATGACTGAGTATTGAGGCCCCACCTCTAGCTCAGGGTTTCCTACACAGCCCTCTTCCTATGAGATTATTTTTGTGCCTTCTCCTTTGGCTTACTCATCTTACTGGAGGAGCAAAACTGCTGTCAGTGTCTTGGTGCTCTGGGGTAAGATCTGTTGATGTATCCTGAGGCCAGAGTCTCTGTTCACAAGTAGTTTTGAGGGCACAGATTACAAGTGCTATGATAAAAATTTTGAGTTGGATATCTTTATTTTTTTCTTGTCTGATCAGGTCTTTCATCGCTTGTCTCTTGCTAACCAGGGAAGCTCTGAGACTTGGACAGATTTCAGAATTTCTCTGTAAAAACTGCAGATTTAGTCACCACGGGCCCAGCCTCACAAGGCTCTGAGCTCTCCAATTGCCTTTGACTTGGGGAGTAGCTATGCAGGCTCACTTTCTTGCTGGAGCTTTTTGGTAGACCAGATCCACCTTTTCCTGTGCTGAACCTGTATACACACTGTCCTCATGGGCCTCTGGCTTGGATACCTGTGGTACAAAGACCTGAACCTATCCCTGCCAGGTGCACTCCACCAAGATGGGAGCCCATGGATGTAGGTCGCTTTTCTATTTCAAGCTTGTGGAAAGGCATGGGGGATCCTGTTAGTCTGTTCTGCTGGATCTCTTTTTACAATTGCTTTATCCTATTTCCATTTCTTTCTCTTCTGAAAACTTTCCAAAGACATGAATATTATGCAATGGACTGTGAAGGACTTGAGAGAGAAAGCTGTAAAATGCACATCAGCCGCTCCATAAATGTCAGGGATGCTGTTCAGAAGCATGGCTACTCGAGTTTAGCCAGTTCTGTATCTCAAGTGATCCCTGCAGATTTATTAGATGTTTCAAAATAGATTTGAAATAACTGGATTTAGTGTTTCTGGCGATTCCTTGAACCATCTTGTTTTTCAGCCAACTTGCATAAATGTGCCAGTCATGGCCTGCGATGTATCAGCCAACTTAGCAAATGGTTTTATTTATAGCTGAAAGAGTGAAGCCAAGGAGTATAAATCCTGAAAAAAGTATAAACTGTATTGTGGAATTAATAAACTTCAGATTCATGGAATTTCTAATGTTCCACTGATGGCTAAAAAATCTGTTTAATGGCCGCTGAGTGATACTTGGCTGCAAAGCAGAAACCCCAAAGTTGTCTTAACTCAACAGTGATATTTTTTAGTGTTTGTGTGCTGGCGCTGAATGTCTTTGCTGAATGATGGAAAGCTGACCTTCTCCGCTGCGTTTCTGCAGCGACCAGATAAGATTTCAGATCACAGCTTCGCTTCTTCTGTTGATGGGCTGTGGCTGTAGCCCAAGAAGCGCTGTGAGATGTCGGGCTGTTTATCTGGAGGATCAGTTGCGTGTCTGGCTGACTTTGGGGGTGTGAACGATGTTCAGTGGTGAAAGCAAGTGCAGGGGAAGGAGCTGAGGAGTCGAGAGTGGATCCTGTGCTTTCTGAGCATGGCTGGCCAGCCGGGGGACGTCCAGCCACATCTTCAGAAATGTACGTGGTGGACCTTCAGAGGTAAGTAGATCTGGGCTGTTGAAGGGGCATCTTCCTCCTTCGTCTTTCATCTCCATTGAAACTGCTTGTGATTTTGGTGTATTTTTAAGCTGGTGACTATAACATTCTTTTTCACAGTGTTTCATTAAAGTTTCAGGACCTTATTGCACATCCTTTCCTCGTAGGTCAGTGTCAGGGCAAGTGTGTTGCAGAGATCTCCTTGCTACATGGATTATTTATGTGGGAATGCATGGAGATCTGTGTGGGCATTTAACAGCTGCTGGTTGGCAAATCTGTGTGTGGGAGTGTTGTCCTGGGTGGTGCTGGTCAGGGAGCATTGGCAGCAGCCTGAGCTTGGGGTTGTCTTCCTGGGTGGGGGGTGTGGAAGGAATGGTGACAGCAGAAACCACTGACCCTTCATGGTCTCCAAGGCAGGGGTGTAGTGTGATGTCTTGAGCACGTGGGTGCTGTTTTTTGACTACAGTGAGCTTGGGGTGCTGGTGGGGCCATTCCTACAGCCTGGCTGAGTGGCACTGATGTGCTCCTTGGCAGCCACAGTGTGTCTGTGCCTGCTCTGTCTGCGGGTGATGGCCAGGTCTCTTCTCTGATTGTTGTGTCCCCCATGGTTGGATGTCCCTGACCTCAGAGAAGAGCAGTCTCTCCAGGGTCATTATGCTCAGCCTCTTGGTTACTGTGCTTTGTCAACTTGGACCAGCCTGGCTTTTCACGCATGTGGCTGCTGCTTCCCGTTTGAGAGATGGGCTCTAAAAGCCTAGTTATATTTTATTTATTTATTTTACTTTAGAGCTAAGTTCAGCTAAGCAAGTTTGCACTTTTCTAGGTTCTAGTGATTGACGTTGTGTTTGAACACCATGTTCAAAGCTAATATTTCTTGCAGATGCTGAGATAAGTATCTGTAAATCTTTGCATTTACCATTATCCCCAATTTTCTTGTGCAGCGCCTGCTGTCACTGCATAAGGGTATTTATCCTGCACATAATCTGATTGGAAAATAACGCTTTGAAACAGAAAGGAAAATACACATTTCAGGTGGTGTTAGAAATGTCAGTTGTGGATGCTTAAACAGTCCTGATTGTCGCAGGCTTTGGGGCATTTGGGTTTTCAGCCCCCTATTGTTACATCTAAAGCTGCTTATTGGAGTCCGAATAGGTTCGAAAGGCACTTTGTTCTTGAGACCCCCAGAAGTCTGCCTTTCCCCCACCCTGCAGGATGGCTTCTCACAGCCCAGCCAGTCAAGCCTTAACCCTTGGCTTAGACAGCGTGGGGCCGAACAAAGAGCTGCAGCTTTCAGATGGAGCAGAATAAAAAGCTATTATTTCATAATAATACTCTACTCTTTCCTTCCAAGGATTTCCTAAGGACTTCACAAATATTAAGGCCTGGGCAGTCACCTCCATGACTGAGAGCTGGAGAAGTGGCTGTGTGTGGGCATCTCAAGAGCTGAACATGAGGCATAATCGCTGCCCTGGGGTGGATTCAAGCCTTAAGTTCCCTGTGCAGTTCGTAGCTGTAAGAGGTCAATGTGTGGGACCATCAGGATGTTTGGGGCCAGGAGAACCTCCTGATTTGCTTTGTTCTGTACGGATTTCTTAGCCTTCTTCCAGCCCCTTGACCCTTGCCAGTCCTTGTTGGGTCTTACATGAGGCTGGTGACTGTGGGATCAAGGATGCACAGTCCAGATGGACTCCTTCATGCCATCCCTCGGGCAGGGAAGATGGAAAGATTTCAGTGCCCATTTAGATGCCACTGTGGGGGTGGTGGAAATCCAGCTGTTTCCTGGACTGGTTATACCCAGCCCTCTGCCACCATTGCAGTATCAGGTGGGACTGAGGTATCTTTGTGCAGAGGGACGTGCTTGCAGCCCCTTGTCCCCGTGGTGGGAGGAGAGATTGGGGTGTAGGGTGTCTTCCCCCTCATACCTAGTCCTGTCACTGAGCAGATCAGACCCCTCCTCAAATTAAACATGGGAGCTTCTCTTACCAGTGAGGCTGAGAATCTTTGCTCTTTCATCCATCTTCTCCTGCCTTTGTGGTCTTCTGGGGCACTAACAGGAGCTGTTTTAGGTTGTGAGTTTTTCTTTGGGCACCTCTTCTTCAATTGCACCTTAAAATTGGCACCTCTAGGAATGTTGTGGACTCTCAGCTTGGCAGCTGACACTTCTGCCCAGCCTGGGGCCAGCTGTGTCTGGCTGTGAGCAGCAGTGGGTGAGCAGTGCTGAGAACCTCCTGTTCCCATGGATGTGGGTACTTCTGCGGAGGGAGCACATGGCACTGCCCTCTTTGTCCTCACATCATCCCTCAAAGACCTCCCTCTGGCCAGCATTACAGACGGGTGGATAGATCAGCTGCCATTTTCTCTTTCAAACAGTGACAATAAGTCTCTTTCCTTTGCAGGGACAATTAGTTTCTTTCCTTTGCGAGGTGTTTGGTTGGAATGGGCTGACCCCTCTTCATGGAAGGAGGGCCTTTGTCCCTTGTGTCCCTGGGAGAAGCCACAGCATGGACCGTTTATGGTTTTTCCTTTTAACACAGTGACGGCGGCTTTGTTTTCTACGTTTAGTTTGCATCTAAGACCAGGACATGGCTCACGCTGTGTCCCTGATCCAGTGTTTAAAGCTTTGCTGTGATATAAGTTTGGCCTGGGCCCTGCAGGGTTTAGCTTAATTTTTAAAGCTCTCAATGTGAATAATTCCTTGCTGAATGCAGATCGCAAGAGGGGATATTGATTTAAAGCTTTAAAGCTGGTGGTTATGGATTAAAAAAAAAAAAAAAGAGAGGAAAGAAAGAGATTTACTGTAGTCAGAGCTGGTTGCCTAAATGTCCCTTGCAGACAGGCTTTTGCTGAGCTAGGTGTGGGAATGGCAAGGAAGGCTGGTGAGTTTTAGCTTTAAATTGTTGACTGCTGAGAACCAACCCTGGGGTACACTCGATAGCTGTTTGCTGTGCCAGGGGAGCATTTGGCTGCAGACATGCTGTGGGGCTGCAGCAGCTGACCTGGACCTTTCCCTAGGTAGGGGATCAGGGGAAGGATGTGTTGGGTTGGGCTGATGCTGCTGTGCAGCCCCACATGGGGTGTGACCGGGGTGGTGGTGGGGAGCACTCAGCAGAGCAGGGGTGTAGCGGCTCAGAAAGAACATTGTGGGAAAGGAAGCTTTGGTAGGGAAGATGCAGTGGAAAATAAAGAGAATTAAAAGCAGGCTGTACGTCCAGTTAGCAGACAGGGCTCTGAGGTCACTAATGCTGGTTATTTGGATTTCAAAGAGGATCCTATTAGCTTCTGTGGCGGAGAACCATTAATCAGTGGGGCGGGAGCTCGGGCTGGCTGGAGAAATCAGTTTTCAGTGTCCTTGGTGTCCTGCCGGGCTGGCGCTGCAGAGCATCCTGCACAATGCTGGGTTTGTCTGGGACCAGGCACTTCTAGCCAGAGGCACTGTGTGGCATGGGGAACGCCAGGCCCCTCTGCCTGGGATCAGTGCAGGGATATGTGGATGTTGTGGCCATGCAGACCCCATTGCGAAATCCCATCTTGATGCTGCTGTCCCAGGAGTGTTGCTGAGCTGCTCAAAACAGTTACATATCTTTGGCAAGCATCCAGCTAAGTTTGCTAAATGGGATTTGGGGAAAAAAAATAGTGTTTCCAGGTGTGACTGTTTGTGATCCTTTGGAAATATAATCTCTGGCCTGCCTTTTTGTTCCAATTGAGAACATGTGCCCAGGAGCCATTTCCAAAGGAGCTTTAAGCACAGGACTCCAAGTAACATTGGAAGTTTGAGTTGGACTTGCACAACAGCCTTGTTCTCCAAGCCTGGTGCTTAAAAAAATCTCTTACTATTTGGAAGAGTCATTTGCTGTAGAAAGATGCCATAAATAATGCAGAAGGAGGCCTAGAGATGGTGTCAGAGAAGGGTTGCTGAGAAAAAATCAAGATGTGGATGTGGTGGTAGAATCTGGAACAAAACTTTTTTGTTGGGCTTTTTTTTGTACTTTTTCAGAAAAGTGTCTGAAACCTTCTTGCTTGAAATATTTAAATTTTTGCCAAACTTGTTTATCTGAGATTTGATCTAATACTTCATTGTTATTTAAATCCTCCAGATGTCATCAGAGGAAGATATTTATCAACAATTACTAGATCTAACATCCATAAACCTCAATAATTTCTTCTTCTACATTTAAATTTAAACCCCCAGTCTGACCCACTGAGACTTTGTAGGGACTGATAAGTAGAGCGTTAAAAAAAAGGACAATAAAAATGGTTTTGTGTAGAAATTATGGCCATTGCTTTGAGAAACTTGATTAAGATCAGCAAGTCTCTGGCTGGACTGAGTATACTTAAAATCCCTGATTGTCTGGCTTTTTGTCTGCAGAATGAATTTATAAGAAAAAAGAGAACCCAAGTCTACTATTTTAACATGCCTGGAGTTCATGAGTAGAGCTGGGTTTCAGAGACTCCTGCCTTGTTTTGGCTAAGTCCTTAAAATGGAGATGTGGAGATTAGCGTGGTGGGCCTGGGGTCATCTCTGTGCAGAATGTGTAGTCTCAGACACACAAGATCTTTTTCTTCAGACGTCCCTTCTGGTTGTGGTGTTTGAGCCTTTGCTTTGCTGCCTGGCTAAGAGCAGCGTTAATCATAGGACTGGAATTTGTGACTTAACCAAAGAGGCGTTTTAATGCTTTTCCTGTCATCGATCAGTGGCTGGAAGCCACTGTCTCGGTAGCGTGTCCACATTGACCTCTGTGCTGGTGCTTGATGGGTTCCCCTCCTCTCTGGGTGCCTCCCAGCCCAGGAATGCCTTCCAGCATGCCTGCCTTTCTCCTTTGGAAAGGGATGCTCTGAACTTGGACCCCTTAGAGACAGAAAAGAGGCTTTTTGTGCATGCTGCAAGGGGCTCTTGTGTCTGCAGCAGGGCACGACAGAGACCTTCCTTCTGAATCTGTACTTGGAGAACAAAAAAAAGCCCTTGCATCAGAACTTGCTATTTATATTTCTAGCTCTGAGACTCCTCAGCTGCATTATTAATGAAGCGTTTACCAATTAAGATAGATGAGTCTGCTCTTGAGGGTGTTTGTTAAGGTAAGGAACCTTATTAGCATATCTGATAGATACAGTGCCAGGTGCAGATTAAAACCTTGTTGACTCCCCAGGGGCAGAAGTCTTGAGGAAATAAGGTGGAGAAAGTTGTCCTCTTTCCTGGCTTTGGCCGTGCAGGGAGCAGGAAGGGAAATTCAGCATCCCTCCACAAAGGCAGAGCCCTGAGCCTGTGAGCAGCTTGAAATGGGCACGGGGAGGAAATTAATCAGCCTGGATCAGAAATTCCAATAGCTGGAGTGATGAAAGTGTGATTAATGCCTCCTGAATGTGAGAGGTGGCAAGATGCTAGTTTTGCTGCTCATGCAAGGCTAGCAGCCTGTCAGGCGAGGAATTAGTTTCCAGTGTTGACCCTATGGGTTTTGGAGGTCTGGAATCGATGCTTGCCTATGTAACAGTGTTTCAGCAGCTCACTAAATGAGGCTTGCAGGCAAAATGATGCTGTGAGGTACAGTCAACCCACATATGAAACCAATTTCCCTTTGAAGCAGCACTAAAGAGGGCGACCAGAAGAGAAACGAGATCATCTTCAGGTCTCTCGTGACCTACAAGAGTTGAGGAGTGTGTATTCACTTTCCATATTTATTATAATATGGCAAAGGAGCTGTATTGTAGGCTTTAATGATCCGTGTGTGAAGAGCGTCTTAAAATAGACTTCAGATCTCCTTGGAACATACATATGTGTTTATAATTTTACAGCTATAAAAATATATATTTACTGAATACATGTACTTTGTTTCTCCATCTGCTAAATATAGTCACGTATGAAAGTTATATAGAAAATGTAATTTTCCCCTGAATTATCCTGCTGTCAGTCTGCTTCAATTTCAGCGTCGGCAGAGGCGAGGCGGGAGTGGAGATGGGCACTGTTGTGCTGCCAAGCAGGTGTCTGGGAGCAGTGTGCCTCAGGATGGGGATTGCTGGAGGTGGGGTTGGTGGTACCAGCTATTATGAAGCTTTGTCCAGTAGTTCATGAGATAAGATCCTGTTTTCTGATTAGCTTGTAATTTTGTCAAGGTTTTAAACATCCGTGATTTGAATTTTCATGCTGGATGTTGACCTCAAATGGTTTCATTTTATGGGAGGGGGGGAAAAAATTAAAAATTGGTCCTGTCATTTTGGAGAGTAAGAGTGGAGAAGAATGTTGTGTTCACCCTGTTGAAGAAGTCCACAGGACGTTTCTCAGAGCTTGCTGTGAGACTCAGCACAAGGGGAATGGCAAGGAGGCGCCCATTTTGTGAGACATCTTTGCTGTCCCTCTGCAAATGTGGTCAAATCCAAGAAAAGTTGGAATTTGCATGTTCTCAGCAGAGACTTCTTTGATTCCAGCAGCTGCTAATTACCCAAGTGCCTTCACAATGGGCAAAGCTCCTTCCCACATGGCTCCCCAGGGAGGCAGGGCTGGATGCTGGCCATTCCCAGCCAGTGATTCCTGTCACTAGAGTGTCTTGTCCTCTAATAGCTGCTTTGGGGAGCAGGCACAGAGTGGGGAGTGTGTCCCTAATCACAGGGACAGGGCAGGCAGCTAGGGCTGGGCCTGGCAGGGGACATTGGAATATGGAGGTGTTCTAGGCAAAGGTAGAAAATGGCACAGTGTCTGGAGGAGGAAGACTTCCCAGTGTCAGGGAGAAGCATGGGATGGCATTGTGCAAGAAGGACACATCAGGTCAGTTTGTCTCTGGTGTTTCCCAGTTGTGCAGCTGGAGTCACAGCCCTTCAGCGGGTGCTGCGTCTCCTGTGCACGGTCCTTGCAGAGGGCTGCAGAAATGCTTGCACCACGTTTGGGAGATCAGCAGATGGTTTCTCTAAAGAGAGCCTGAAATGCGACTGTTGCTAAAATCAGTTTTTACAAAAACCACAAGTTCTTCAAAAAAAAAAAAGATAATTTCTCTCAACTCCAGCTCAAATAGTCTTTAAAATAAATACACTTCTGTGGCGTCTGCAGTTGGGCCCGGCTGGAGAGCCTGGAGTCTGCCTTGTGAGAAGTGTCATGACTCTAGAGTTTGTTTTGGTTCATTTTTGGAATGTTCTGCTGTGAAGGAAGGAGCCAGGCAGTCATCAGAGCAGTTCCTGGGTAGGATCTGGAATGGGTGACTCCACCATTCCTGTTTCCAGTGCTCTGAGCTTGGAGCAGGAATTTGAAGAGCCCTGAGAAACCAGTCACCAGCAGTACGTCTCCAGACAAGAGGCTGCTGAGGAAGATGCTATCTCTTTGTGGTTTATTCCTGTCTGCTCTTCGGCACCCCATCCCTGATGGGATGTGAGTGTTTCTGGCTGGTTTCTGCAGCAGAGCAAGAAGGTTAGCAGGGCTCTTGGACCTCCTGCTTCCCGACTTGCTGGTGTGCTACGATGGCAGCATGGCAAGTCATGCTGCTGTCTGCTGATGTGCTGAAGCTCCAAGAATGACCACAGGCCTCTGGCACACAAAGGGAGGTTTCAGCTTTGCACCCCTAAATGCAAAGGATTGACTTGTTTCTTGTGTTTGAGCTGGTGTGTGTCCAGCTGCCAGGGTGGAGGTTTGTAGCACTGGGGGAGTGCAAAGGTAGCAATGTATTAACTTCAGATATTGTTACTGGGTTTCTCTCTCAGAAGCACAGTTTGCTCTCAGAGGAGCATGCCAGCAAAGGGCAGCCTGCCCATTCCTTCGGCCTGTCTTTCCCTGCCACGTGTGTGCTGTGGTGGAGTTGGATGCTTGTGGGAGTGGGTGGGTCCTGTGTCCGAGACAAGTTTCTTTCCTCAAGGATGTGATTTACTGAGAGACAACAGGAAGGATAGTTAGTGGGGTAAAGCCTAAATGAAACAGGACCACATTGTGGTCTTCCAAGCTCTGCCTGTGGGGAGCTGGGTGGGTGGCGTGTTTGCTGGTGTTTTCAGGGATTCCTTGTAAGCATTTGAGGAACATTTGCTCAAAACTCACAACCACTTTCTTTCTTCTGTTGTACAAAAATGCTACCAATGAAAAGAGACAAGCTCTCTGGGTCATTTCCAGATGCCCTTAGTAAGACAGAAGTGTTTATTTTTTATGGGCCAATTTTTGTAGTCTACCAGAACGTCTTGTACTGTTAATGCTGCATGGAGCAGCTCTGGAGTGTTTAGTAAGAGCAATGTGCTCTCAGGGATATTCAGATTGGAGGTAGTTTCCTCACATGTACACACTCGATAGCGTGTGTTATGGAACATCTGGGTCCAGAATTGCACCAAAGAAATCAAATGGCCAAATCAACCTGAAAGTCATACCAGGGCCCTACCTGGAAAATCACCATGTGCAGCCTTCTTCTCTGCTGCAAGGCCCTTGAGCAGATGGCCTGGCTTTTTTTTTTTATCCCTTTTCCTCCTCCTCTTCAGGATTTGCAAGTCAGGAGTAAAACTCATCTTGAATTTTCTGTCAGCATAAGGAGCTGTAAGTCCAAAAGGCTTTCTGGCTGCAGCTACATGGCTGCGTGGGAGGCTGAGAGCCCTTGGTTCTCCTGTCTCTGTGTCTGCCCTTCTCCTGCTGTGGTTCTTGGCTTTACCTCCAGGTCTGGACCACCTGATGCCAGTGGTGCTGGAGTAGTGGGTGGCTGGTGTATGAGGATGTTGGCGGCAGCAGCTCTGCCACAACGTCCTGGCTGCCTTGGTGCCTCCAGCCCCTGGGTTCCTAGATCTCAGAGGTGTGCAGGGTGATGCTGGTGTCTCTGCCTTGTTTTGGGGCTTGTGCTTTCCAGCTGCTCTGTGACCTGAGTGTCTCGAAGCAGAGTAGGTGTCTGGGGGAGAGCATACATGCAAGAAACCTTACAGAGCCCTCAGTGTGAGCGAGCTCTCTGTGGCCATCAGACATAATCCTGGCAGGGCTTTTCCATCAGCTTCATAAGGAACGGGGTTGCTTTTCCTCAGATGGAGCCTTATCTGCTTTTCTTGGGTTCTCTGTGCTTTTACTGCAGGAATGGAGAAGGATGGGACCGGCAGCAGCTGGGGGGCTGTGCAGCTCTGTTGGATGCCATGTCAGTTGTGGCACCACAGGCTGGGACGTGGTCGTTTGGCTGAATTTCCTTCTTTGGTTTCACCTTAAAACCTATCTTTCCCTTTGGGATGAGTGTTTCAGGGAGTGATCTTCAAGGTTTAACCTTTCCGATAGGAAATCTGCTCAGCTCTGGCTTTCATCATGGCTGCTGTCCTTCAGAAATGTCCCTGGCATCTCCAAGTCCCTGTTGGGTGTGACGTGTCTAGAAGATTTTGCTGCAGAGATGGAGGAGGTCTGTGTGTCTATCTTGCTGAAGGAGATGGGGGAAAAAGCAGGAGCCAGGGAGCTGTGGTGCTTTTTCTGCTTTAGCTTCATGAAGGAAAGCAAGACCAAGAGCTTGGCTTTAAGGGTGTCTGAAGTTGCTGTCTGCAGACTGGGAGAATGTCTCCCCCTTGGCTTGGAAAGGCAGTGGGCTGTGTTTTGCATGAAGCCTGTTCAGTGTGGCTGGCATTGCACCATGTACAACAGGGAAACCAGCTAGCTCTCATTTTAAACAAGGATGGGAGATGCAGTGGGAATCGGCCCTGGAGCAGACTGCTTGTTCCAGGCGTGGGCAGCTTGCCTGTGAAGTGTGTCAGCGTGGGTGAGGGAGCCAGGAGGGACTGAGATGCTCGTGTCCAATGCTCACAGAGGGTCCTTCCTTTGGTGCTGCACCAGTAACTTGAATGACATCTGAGTTACTTGCTGAAACCTGCTTACAGTTGTTGTAAAGTCATGCTAAGCCCTTACCAGTGTGGCTTCCTGAAGGGACCAAGTTCCAAGGATCTGGGACCCTTCTCCCCTTCATGTTCACTCTACATTCTCAGACTCTCTGCATGTGGGATGGGCTGTGTCTGCAAAGAGTTGGGCTTAAGCCTGAGCTATTCCAGTCAGTGCTGGTAGGCTGGGGGCCCCTGAGGGGTGTCTGATGCTCTTGTACATGCTGTGTGTGCTTCTTGGGGGTGCTGAGAGGAGCAAACAGAAAATGATGGGCTGACCAGGAAAAGCATTTCCCCAAAAATACAACACCTGCTTTTCCCCACCTCCACAGCTGACATTCTAGAAACCAAGAGCCTTTCTCTGTTCTTGTAGATCCCAGCTGCACTCTCAGCTGTCAGCAGGAGGAGGAGATAAATCAGGGTCTTGCTGGGAGAAGCCCAGAACAGTACAGTTTTGGTTGAAATATTATGTAGGTGTCATGATGGACCATACAGCTCTGCTCAGCTGTATGGGTTGGGGTGCGGTGGTGGAATTGGGTCTCTTCTTATCCCTGACTCCTTCAGCAATGCAGATTTTGGTGTAATGGCTGTGCTTGGGAGAGGTGATTTTTTTTGTACAGCTCAGGTGGTGTGCTGAGCCTAAACTTAACAATGTGGACAAAAATCACATGGGTATTGGTGAGTCCATGCTTTACCTTACAGTGAAGGTAAAGGGCCTTCAGTCAAGGGCTGTCTTCAAAATCCGGATGGTTGAATAACACTTGAAGGAGAAGGTGCTTGTGCTGAGATGGTGCTGGATCCCTTGTTCTGAACAAGCCTCACCGTTGTCTTTATCTTTTGTATGCCTGTCTGCAGAGCAAGAGCGATAATTAATGCACAGTGGCCCTCCTGGGTTCTGCCAAAGCCAATACTTTCCAAAGTCAGCTCAGAAGTACTGAAAGTGCAGTTTTAGGCAGGGCTGTGGGTCAGTCGATTCTCCATTTGGCTCTTGATGCTTTGATTGTCAAGCATCACTTGAAGCTTTTCAGTCAGCCTTGAAGTGAGAGCATCAATCTAAACTGAGGCAGTCCTGGGCATCAGATGATTACATATTTCAAAAATTACCTTAGCTTGGCCTTGGATGAGGGGAATGGTCACTTTTATATACTTTTAATGCAACTTTTAATTTTTAACTTCTTTCAAACAGTCTTTTTCCTTCATAGAGCTTTTCTTCCACAGCAAATGCACCAGTCATTTCCTGAGGAGCTGAACTTCAGCCTGCTCCTTAAAATACCACTGTGAACCTCAGAAGGGACATTATCCCAGCTTTGCAGTCAGGGAAACCAAAGGCCAAAGAAAATGAGAGCTTAATTTCAGGAATACCAGGTGGCTGTGATCCATGTTACAAACAATGCAGACCAGGGATATTTGCAGTGGGGTTGAGTCTGTGGCCCCTCTGAGCCAGGTGGAAGACCACAGGCTTTTGGAGAGCTGGAGCTCCTGTCTGTTTCAAGTCCTGCTTGCCAGGAGAATACTCTTCTTGGAGAAGCAACGTTGGGGTTTGGTGGAAGGATCTGAGTCTGGGACTGATGTGGGCTGGGTGGTTGGGGCCACATCACCTCCCCAGGCGGTGCAGAGCAAGGTGAGAAGGATTCTCAGGACTTGCCAGCCAGCAGGACCAGGGCGAGCTGGGTGTTTTAGGAGTGGATGCAGGTTGTTGGAGGAGGCTGAGACCACACAGTGGCTGGTGGTTTCACGTGTGTCTCTGGAGCAGAGGGGAATGATGAGATACATCACTTGCATGCCTCTGCTCTGGCTTGATGTGGTCTCCCCAAGTGAATCAAAGCTTTTGCTTTGAAGGCAGAGGAGGGGGAAGGGACTGTCTTTGTTCTGCTTTTTGGAGAGTGCTGGAAATCCTTCAGACCAGAAGACTACACCCTTCATTACCCTCTGGGTTATTTGCCCCATATTGGAAGTATGACTCTGTCATGTGAAGTATTTGATTATTTATACAGTTAATGTTTAACAGAGTTGGAGTATTAGAATTAAACAGGGGATGAACTTCCAACTTTACATGGTTAAGGGCTAATAAAACTTCTCTGATCCAGTGTTTTTCTTTCACCAGAGGGGATTTTTTTCATTAGCTTTGGAGTGTTAAAAAGAGATCTCCTGTATTTGAGGCAGATTGATCTGTTGGCTCCAGACAAAGAGAATGTGCAAAGGTGTCAGCTTAACTATCCAGTTGACACAGATACAGGAAGCCAAAAATTTCAAGGTGAGTTTAATTGGTGTCTTCAGTGGTGGTAGCTAGATCCAGCATCTGCCTTGGATACTGGGTGATGTCTGTAGCCCACCCTGGGTGTGGAGGAGCTGGGTGAACAGTGAGAGGTGGAGTAGCAGGAGGCTGGACTGCTCCATGCTGGCTTTGTTACTTGTGCCAGCCTTCACCCCGCTGTTTCCTCTGTCTGCTTGCTGCAGGACAGCTTGGAGATGTCAACCGGTGACCCTTCAGTCATCACATCTCCCAGAGGTGTTGAACTGGAATAGCATTTCCCAAGCATTTGGCTTGAGGATTGCAAAGGTGTGACCAGGACAATCCCATGACTGCTGTGGTGCAGCGGAGAAGAGAACAACAGCTGGGATTGGCTGAACTTCACAGAGTCTGCAGTGGTCACAGGGGATTTGGTTTCCATTTCTTTTTAGTTTAGTTCACTCAGACTTGCAGGTGTGGGGGTTTCTCACCCCAGCACACTTCATACCCATTGCCTGAATCCAGCAATGTCTCTTGGTGGCACAGAGCTCTCAAAGCTGTGGTTCTTACAGTAGTGTGGTTGGAGATGATAAGAAGCTAATATGAGGTTTCACACCTTCATTAAGGGGGAGGCTGAGGAATAAGGGCTTCATGGCACCCTAGATTGCGACTGCCCCAGGGGCATCCTCAGTGCTGTTGCTCTGCACTGATCACTTAAAATCAAGTTAGTTTTTAGCAAACCCCCAGGACTGAAGGCAGCCATGACTGCAGACCTGCCACTTGTATTTTAGGTGTCCTGATTACCTGCTGTGAGTTTTCTTTCCCTTTTATGTCCCATGTACTCCTGTCTGCACAAATGCTGGATATACTGTGAACATAATTTCCTTTGTGCTGGTGTAGTGGTGCAGTTGATAACTTGTACTGGGCTGGAAACAGCCATTTTTGATTCTTCCCTTGTGACTGGAGAAACAGGGGGGGATGATTGAAAGCAAGGCTGTTGGAGCGGCTGTTGCATGGGTGGAAAATCCACATATGATGTTTTGCCTTTGCAAATGTACATTGTGAGCATGAAGGGAACTCTGCTCCTCATCATCCTTCCAACCATTTCTTCTCACTGTAGATGACGTAGGAAACTGTACTGAAGAGTTTTGTTCTTCCAGTTCCACCCACGAGCATCACCTGCTTGTTGACTGAATGGAGTGAGACTGCTTTCAGCTCTCCTGGGAAGTGTTGGTCTCTCCATCCATGCTGAGTTCATCTCTAGGTTTAACAGAGCAGTTTCTCTAAACAAGGAGCTGAATTGATTGTCAAAGATTGCACCTCCTCTGCGAGATGTCAAGGTCATGATCTGTGAGAGCAGCCTGTAGACATATGCACTCATCACTCAGATGCATTTAGCTTTTATTTTAAAATGTCTATTTTTATTTGCATTTCACCTGCTAGGTCCAAAATTTGGTGCTTCCTCCCCTCAAAAGTGACTGAGCCCTCAACATAACATAGAGGTCTGTGGGGTTTCCATCCTGTACCGAGTGGGAACTGGTTCCTGGGGGAAACAACAAGTAGAAAGTATAATCTATTAAGAAGTAATGGCAGTTGCTCTTCATAGAGAGAGGCTACTGAGGGTTGGAATCATTGCAATTTGGCGTGTGTTTTGTTGAAGGACTGTTTGATGCTGAGGTGAGTGCATCGGTGTCAGAGCCCGTAAAGGTTGACCATTCCCTGTGCACATAAGAGATGGGTGTGAAGTTTTGCAAGTAGTTCTCTGAGCAAGGGCTCAGGGAGAATGAAATTGGTCTTTCTGGGAACTTTGAAGGTCTCATCTCCTTTAGCTCTGGGTAAATTTGAAACCCAGCACAACTGGACAGACACATCTTCCCTGTGTATCACTGGGCAATCCTAGTGTTGGTCCTCCAGGCGAGCATCGTCATTTGGTGTGTGGTGCCAGTCAGGTCCCAGCTCCCTGTAGATGCCAGAAACCCACAGCTGCTTCCTTCAGACACCCACCCGAGGTGATGCTGTGTTTGGTTTGGAGGTGACCTTGGCCTAAGGGTCATGCATACCCCTTCTGTGGGAGTGTGGAGGTGATGGTGGAGTCTGGCTGTGCATCAGGCTGATGTTAACTTACCTGAGCACCTCAAGTTACTCAGAAGCCATAAGCCATGACAAAAGCAGTTGCATCTGCTTGAAATGTTACAGGCTTTGGAAAGCAAACTGAGTTTAATTTCTGTGCCTTGGTGGTTTCAAGATCATGTTTGCATCTTCTCCAAGTGCCTGTGATAACCAGGCTTCTCATGTGGCTCCACAGACTGGGGCTTTTCCACTGCAAATGGTTTGATAGTGGTTGTTCAGTGGCTTGTGTTACAGGTTGGCATCCTGGCAGGAACTTTCAAGGGCCCATCAGAGGTTGAGGTGGCACCTCCTGGAGGAGGAAATGACCTGTGTGTTATCTCCTGTCTGCTCCTCACCTGCAAAATCTAAGTGTGAGGGTAATTAATGGCATACACACAGTCGTTGTGGCAAACTGTGGGACTTGCTAAGCAGCTGTGGAAGTGGGGTTTAGCAGCATCCAGCATCAGGGCAGTATGCACAGATACGTTTGCAGGTGTCATCTTAGTGAGGGCATCATCAGCCCTGACAACTCTCATTAGAGCAATTTATTTTGCAGTGAAGCACCATATTTAGTCAGTCGTTCCCAGAAAGCCCAAACACGGGAGTTTACCTAAAACCTCGCAGATATTGCAGGCTGAGCCTTAGGAGGATGTCTGGGGGTAAGGCAGGGCTGGAGGTTTCCTTCCTGGAGAGACAGCAGTGGAGCATGGATTCCTTGCAAGCTTGTTCACTACTTCCCAGCCACTGTTCCCTTGCCCTCCATTTGCTGCCAGACCCCTCTTGGTTTCCCAGACGGGGGGGGGGGAGGGACTCTGTTTCTGCTCAGCATGGAGCAGGAAAAATAGCAGGGTGCAGCTCCTCAGGTGCACTCTGCCATCTGACCAGAACAGAAACCACATCAAGCCAGGACATGTCACTCACAGTGCGGGACTTGCTCCTCCTTTTCTGGGTGTGCCTACGGACCTGCTTTCCAGGGTCAGGGGAAGATTTTCCCACAATGTTTTCCCATCTCTTAAGTGGGAGTACTGTATAATACTTAGGTTATGTGATTATTAGGCGACTCCTAAAACCGTTTGCTGAGATTGTGGGTAAAACCACCTTCTCTCAAATTACTGGCTTCCCTTTTCAAAGGGAAGAGAGGAGTCAGTTCCTAGTTGCTCATCTGGTTTTGCTTTTTTAC
Source organism: Onychostruthus taczanowskii (assembly GCF_017590055.1). NCBI lineage: Eukaryota > Metazoa > Chordata > Aves > Passeriformes > Passeridae > Onychostruthus > Onychostruthus taczanowskii. Next base: position 8,339,957 of record NW_024504786.1, read on the forward strand.
TTTATTTCTTTCCCATTATGCTGACTGCATTTTTGGTTGCTTCCTGTTCCAAATTGTCATGAATGTGCTGATAACCCTTTGGTACATACTGTGTCTGCTACCAGGGAGCTGTGCCTGGCTTGTCCCATAGAGAATGGGGGCTAACCAGGAGCTTCAAGAGGCTGCAGAGGTGGAATTTCACCCACAGATAGTTATCTGAGATATTGCAGCCCTTTCCCTCTTTGTAAGAGAACTTAATTACTGAAATAGATCTATGTTTAGAGGAGCTGGAGACCCTCCATCCACTTCCAAAAAGGCCTCATGCCACATAATGGAAGAAAACCACCACTAAATTTTTCACATCACACTTTTCACTTTTCCCTTCAATCCTTTGTATTTTAGCATTAACTTCACAGTATAGGTTTCCTTTTGTTTTAATTGTGTTGAATTCTAGGGAGAAGGAAAGGATCGTTCCTTTGTTTTTCTTTCTACTGTAGCCCCAGCCATCCCGATGACAGATCTTGTCATTACATGGTGTCATTTTAGATGTTTGCACTGCATCAAAAGCAAACGGAGGAGCCTGCAGTCTAGGCTGTGGGTTGAATAACAATGTTTTTCCAGGGGAAAAAAAAAATCTGTGAAGTTTTTAATGAGAAACATGAGTTCTGCAGAGGCAGCCTCTACACTGCTCCTGACCCAGCAAGAGCGATGGCTCCTGTTTCCCTGGGTATCAGCTTTTGTGGCCCTTTGTGTTTTTGAAGGCTGTGGAGCTGTGGAGTCATCTTGGACTTGAAAAGCAGGAGGGCTCGTGTTTTCCTGTGCATGGTGGCTCTTCTAGGACAGCTTTCCAGTTGCTTGCTCCTTGCTAAAGCAGAGGTTGGTGATGTGTGGCTGGAAGATGCTGGGGACAGTGTGTGTCCAGAAGGAGGAAGGGTAGTGCTGAGGGGCTTAAAATCACTGCACGGGAATCTGCTTTTCCTGAAATGCCTGCGTGCTGAAGATGGTGAAAACTGCTGATGCAGGAGAGCAGAGCATCTTTGTCAGGCATCTGTCTCCCAACCACATTCCTTTCAAGCGAGGAGGGCTGCTGGGGAAGTCTCTGCTCTGCAGACCTCCCGCTGCCTTCCTGACTTCTCAGAAAGGTCATGTGAAGACTAATGTGATCAAAAGGGTTTTTAAAGTGTTATTTAAAGCGTGTTGACTGTTCTGCAGAGGGTTTTGGTCCTGCAGAATGGGGAAATTTGGCTGCTCATCAGCCATGACCCAGAACTTCGCTGTGGGGTCTCACCAGAGAGGACATGCTGGCAGCTGAGGGCTTTTATGTGGTTGCCTCGCTTGGGTTGGTCTTATCCCTCTTTGATTTTCCTTACAGTGCATGAACACACTGCTTTGCTGTTGCCCTCTGAAGTGTGTTGAGCTTCGTGCGTGGTGGTGTTTGTACCAGGGAGCCATTTGTGGGGATTGTGGAAATGGTTGTGCCCAGGAGATGGCAGTGAGTTTGGCTGCTCAGGCACGGCCTCTGGGCTCCATGCAGCTTACTCTGAGTAGTGTTGGATGTAATGCATAGTTTGGTGGTACTGGAGGATACCCTAAAAAACCCTGGTCCATGTGGAAGAGGCACAAAACATCCACCAGCAGATTGAGTTGGGCTTGGAAACTGCCACAGCACATGTAGAAGCTCTGCCAGGGCTCTCCACTGTCCGAGTTGGTGCTTCTCAAATACCCTCAACGCTTTACTTGCATGATGGATAAAAGCTGTGCCACCCTCCTGATGCTACACCTTGTGATGCAAGGTCCTCCAGCCTCTTCCTGGATCGTTCCTCTTGCTTTGCAATTTACAGATTGAAAGAAAGCTGAAAAAAAATTCACATGAAATCAAGGTCTGCGCCTTTCCTTCTCCTCACTTTTGGCTGGATGTTGAAATACAGCAGTCAGTCTTCCCAAACTTGATACCATCTCTCATTTCCTCTTCTAGGATGGCCCTGGTCAAGGCTCTCACCATGGGATGGTGACCAGCCACTGGTGTGCCAGCAGGTATTTGGATAACTCCCTGTCCTGGAATTGAGGTCCCTTTCTTCAGAAATCTACTCACAGAGTTTCCAGAAATTATTCTGGAATAAAATGTCAACAGAGGAGGCTGATCTGGAATAGCAATTGCTGAATAATTTATTCTGCAATGAGCAGATAATTTCCCTATATGGAGCAGCCCAAATAAACTCCAGAATTTAAGCTTTATTGGTTTGGGGGCCGGAGAGGGGAGGAAATGGCCAAGTTTTTGTGAAGTTGCTGAAGTGAGCTAAGCTGTTTAAGTATAATAATATTTCTGCAGTATAAAGTCTGTGTCTGTGGTCTCCTTAGTGAAATCATATACATATAAATGTAAAAAACAAAAAAAAAGAGATGGGTTTATTCTAAATAAGGGCTGTAAAAGTCAGCAGGAGAGGGAAGTCATCCTGGTGCATTCTCCTGGGATCTGTGCTCAGCTCCTGAATGGGGAGTTGAGAGTGGAAATGGCAAAATGGTGTCACCTTAGAGTTTTTTCCACTTTGGGGAGGCAGTTCTAATGCAAAGCCATTTTCTGTGCTTAGAAGTGAGGTTCTCAGAAGGAAGTTAATTGACCTTTTCAACAAATTTGTTACTGAGACCATTACCAGAAATGCTGTTGAAATGCTTTGTAAATACAGTGCTCATTTAACAACACTGCCAGTGACTTAGAAAGTCAGACTTTATGCTCTCTTAAAAATGAAAGAGCTATTCTTAGTGGAAAAAGTGTCTTTTTGGGGAAGAATTTGGAGCAGATTTTCGTATTGAATCTAGGCTGCCTCATTCCCTCGGAAGGCGTCTGAGGGCCAGGAAAATCATAACTAATAACTTCCCTATAAATTGTAGAGCTGCTATTTTAAGGTCTGGTGTCTCAGGGAGTTTCAGGGTGGTGTCCTGCTTCCCTCCATCGCTGTGTGATGCCCTGGTTTGATTCTGGTCCTTGTTAAGCTAGTTCTGCCCTATGCAAAACCAAAATGTGGGGAAAAACAAGTCAGAAGGTTCTCAGGCTTGGTTTTGCTTTTGTTTTTCGATATTGGTAAATTGAATTTGTGTTTTGATTTGAAGATGGCCCATTCCTGAGGCAGCTTTAAATGGTAAAATATGCATTGAATGCAGTTTATCTTTGCATGTTTGGAGACAAAATGCAAAGCTTCTCCCCAGCCTCAGGCTAAGTCCTGGAAAAGCGGCCAATTCAGGAGGGAGGTTGTGTCTAGGAAAAGCAGGTCAGCAAGGTGAGCAGATACCTCGAGAGAAAAGGATGTCCATGGCTCTGGGTCAACTTCTTCCACAGGCAGAGGCCACTCAGGAAGGAGCCTTTAAGCCAGGAGCAATGCGTTAAGGGCTCTGGCATAGGAAGCACTTTGCTTTAAGGTTGGGATTATGTTTTTGTGGCGGTAAGAGCTCTGTGAATCGCCACATTAAAAAGGCGATGAAGGGAAGAGCACTGCTCCGTTTGCTTTTGACTGTGGTGAAGTTCAGTGATCCCATCACGGTGACACTTGCATGAAGGGATAAGAGGCAGTTCCTAATTAGAACCCTTTTATGTGCTAGAAGCCAGCTTCTCAGCTGTTGGAAATCTGGGTGGCTTCATTGAAGTCAGGAGATGACCCCATCTGAGTCTCGTGTGTGAGTTTTGGCATCTCCCATCAATTTCCTTGAGGCTCCCGAGGTGGTGACAGCACGGGGCTGCGTTTGCTTTGTGGCAGTTCCAACTGATGGCACGCATGAGCCCGGAAGCTGCGGCAAAAGTGAATTTCCTCCCTGTGGATATATTCTTTCATGCTTGAAAATAACCCTGCGTCTGCTGGGCAAACACCTGAGCTGCAACAAGGAACCATGTTGCTCCTTGTTTGGATATAGGCACTTGTAAGCACAGGGAGAAGAGGAGAGGGCTGGATGCTTTGGGGATGGTCACAGAAATGTGTTGCTTTTTCTCCCTTAACCGTAGGGATGCTGCATTCACTGCTTCTGCTTTAAAATGTACTGCACATCTTCACCTTTCTCACATTTCTGATTTTTGTAAGAAAAGTCTTTGTATTCAAGATGCCTCTAAGTTAAGCTGTAGCAGTAAAGAGAGGCTTGACAGCATTTTGCCACTAGTTATTGTGTGGACAGCACATGTTAACCAAGATGCAGTGAAGTCATCCTCTCTTCAAGCCCTTTCTCTTACTTCAGAACCATCATTTAGATTGGTTGGATCTGACCTGCTAGCAGAGGAATTCGGCTTGCAAGGCTATACCTTAGCAGAGGAAATCAGTCCAAGCTTTAAAACTGGTTGTATTTTTTCTTTTTTGCCCAAACCGTATGTCTTCAGAGCGAGGGTTGTACATCTGGATAGATGAAAAACCCATTTGTGGGCAGGTGTTGGAAGAGTGTGGAAGGTGATGCTGGGTGGGATGGTCTTGGCTTTGGGACTGGCAACAAAGACCCAAAAAACCTGGTTCTTAAGAATTTTATGGGCAACAAAGAGCACTCCAGGCTGGGGAGAAAATGGAGAACATTTTGTAATGCTTTTGGGTAAAATCACAGATTAGGACTGGTTGTCTGGAGCATGGCCTTGGGCCAGCCAAGCCCCTGAGCTGGGTAGGGGGAGGGGAAAACCTCCATTTCAGGCTCCTAGATAAACAAACACCAGAAATCTCGTAAGGGTAATAATGGAAATCACTGAGAAATTGAGTTAATACAAGGGCATCTGTGTAAGTGAATGCTCGGGACAGGGAAACGGCTTTGTCCTTTAACTCTAGTAATGCTGGAGCAGATGGGAAGCGCGGTGTGCTTCACGCATTAGCTGGCTCGGATAAAGAGCAAGGCAGAGGCCGGTCCTCTTGGCTGATTAGAGGTTAACAGGGATAGAAACCAGCGGATTGACTCTTCATTTGCAGGAGGTGTTGTGGGATCAGAGCAGATGGCAGAGAGAGCGTCCCTCCAGCTTACTCAGCTGCTCCGAGGAGCTTACGGCTCCCTCCAGCACAAACAGCCCCATTCCATCTCCTGTTTACAGCTGCAGCTCTTGCTTCTTCCCTGGCCTACCTGGAGAGGTGATAGAAGAGTATTTCTCCCAAACCTGTGGTAGTTGGTGCCTGAGGCCATAGGTATGTGTGGGGACCCTTGCAGACATGGTGCATACTCTCCAACTCATCCATATCCCTTTGTTTCGGCTGCTCCTGCGGCAGCTCAGCTGTGGGCATGCCTCCTTCCTGGGGTGATATTAATGGTCTTTGTTAGCTCTGTGAAAGTGGAGGTGCTTTTCCAGGATGATAATGACTGGGCAAGGACAAGGAGTATGGTAGGGACAGGGAGGAGTGCTGCAGGGGGAAATCTTTTAGCAGCAGAAGTGTGGCTGTGTTCTGCTGGGGCGGCTTCCTCCTGGCCAGCCATCGCCTCCCTCCTTCATCCCTGCCAAAGTCTGTCTCAACAGCAGCACCTTTGCCTGCGGTCACAAAACAGAATAGCTGTGGAGAGGAGGGAGGATGGAAACTCATAGCAGCTCTGCTCATTGACTCGCTGGAAGCCCGGATTCCCTATTTTGCAAGGGAGAAATGGCAATTGATTCAGCCTTACCCTCTTTCTTTCTGTCTGCCAGTGCTCTGAAAAGGCACATTTTATCTGTGTGTGACAACACCTGCCTAGGGTGCCTCTCATTGAGCCGCTGAATCAAAAGAGCAACAAGAAAAGTGGGTTTAATTGCACACATCTTCAGCAGAGTCTTTCTTGCACTGGCAGCACAAAAGGCCAGCCCTGTGCTGGTTGAATGGAGCCCGGGAGGGCTGGGGCACGCCGTACTCTCGTTACTATCGGAGGCAGATGATTCACTTTGCTGGAGCATTGTCATGTGCAAATGAGTTCATGAGCCCATCTCCTTTCCAACTGCAAGGTCAGGGACTGAGCAATTGTCAGCATCAGCCGGCTGCAGGAATTGATCTAGAAGCTGGAAAGCTTCGGGAGATTTTACTAACCTCCGCTTCCCACCGCCCGAGTACACCGACACCTTCCTCCCGTGGGTGTTGTCTACATTACAAATATTGACCGATTTTAAGTTCATGTTTAGAAAGCTGCTGTTTCGAGGCATGGAAATGTGACTGAGAATGGCTTATAAATAACACTCGGGTGCGGCAATTATTATTCATTGCTAGTTATGGCTTTCACACACTGGAAAAACAAATGGTTTTTCCACTAGGAGCTGGAGCTGCAGTCCGTTTAATCACTAAAGAGCTTGGAATCACTTTAGTTTAAAATAACTTTCCGCTGTGGTTTGGAAATTTTAAAAAAACATATTTGGGTCACATTAACCTAGTGTATACAACTTGCACAGAGAATTTCAGTTTACCTCGTCTACATCTGCTGAGCCCCATAAATATCTGTCTATTCCTTCCCGTTTGGTTTCACAGAGCTCCTGCCTGCCTGAAGACAGAGCTCCCCAAACACAGATTTGGAGTGGGGTTAGTCTGGCTAGAGGTGGAGAATCCTGGAAGCTGAGCATGAGGTACAAGAGCAGTGAGCAGCCAAGCTGCTGTCTGCCACAGCCACCCCTCTCTGGCTATGATACAAGGGGATGTGGCTGGTGCCTTCAGGAAGCTGTGTGGATGGACTTTCCATCACGTGGCTCCTAACAGAGGCTGCCCAAAATATCAGCCTCAAGTACTAGGAGGTTACTTGAGGTTTTGACAGCTAGGTGTGGTTGTGAGTTCTTTATGTACATGGTCTAGCTACATCCCACCAGTGGTCCATGCTCAGGGCATGGATGTGGTGCACATTTCCCTCTACTGAGCCATTCCTTGCCCCTTCAAGGTTATCACAAAGACAGAGAAAAGCCTGTGGAGGTGACAGAAGAACCACAGTGCAATGAAGAAATGTTCCCCACGTTACCTGTGTGTTACTGGCCACCATCCTCTCACACTGCAGTGCCAGTGCAGCATCCTCAGGGTTAGGTCCTGCAGGTGGCTGCAGCTCTGTGGTGCTTTCCACCCCTGCAGGACTGTGCCAGCACACCGGGAAGGGCAGGTGACTGCCACGCCTGGGAAGGAAGAGCTCATTTTTTCCGAATGGCACAACTTAGCAAATGACAACTGTGACTTCAGTCTGGGCTGCGGTGTGAGATCTGAGGGATGGCTGTGAGCAGCAACTGCCAGAGGGAGCAGAGCTGAGCACTCAGGTTCCCAGCTAGTGTGGTGGGTGTAGAGGAGTCCTCCTCTCTCTTGCAGGTGTTGGTGCCATAGTTATGAGAAGGGAAGGGGCTGTGCTTAGGTTTTGCTTGCTTTTGGGATTTAAATTTCCATCTGGGCATCTGCCTGTCTCCAGACTCCAGGTACTTCAATATTACCAGCCTAAATGTTTGCTTTATTTCAGTGATTTGCTGAAGGACACAAAGCAAGGGGTCTTTGCAGCTGGCCTCATGGGAGGATGGAGCTGCAGGACAGGCTAGTGGTTTTACCTGATGGTTGGCATGAGGATGTCTGGGTTAAAGATGTCCCGTTGAAAGGCTTTCTGCTCTCGCAGAACTGGAAGAGTTTGCACAGCTCCTTTTGGTCAAGTAGGTTTAGAAATCAAAGAATTCACCATCTTGGTTAAAGATGCTTCTGTTGAGATGTTAATACTGTTGTCCTAACAGCAAAGTCTTCTGCACTGGGATCCCTGCTAAAGGCTTGATCCTTTGTAGCTGTTTGAGAGCCCAGGATTTTTTTATTTTATTTTTTGTGGATCCATCCTCCTCCCAGCTTGTAGGGTTTATCATCTCCAAAGAGGAGAGTGCTGCCCAGCTGACAAGTTTGTAAGTCCCATGTGTTCCCCAGTGTGGAACTCAAAAACTCCTGGAAAACAATTCTAGGATCTGCTTTAATTTAAATCAGAGGTGCAATGTCCTGTGGCAGTAAAACAAGGAAGGTTCTTGCTCTGGTGTTTCGTCCCAATTTGATGGGGATTACAAAGAGATGAGCTCATCATGCCCTGTGTGCCTGTGGACATTCATGGCACCTTTCTGTGCTTTTTCTGGGGCAGTTATGAACACTCAGCTCCTTTTACAACCTCGATCAAAGAGACATCCACTGGGAAGCTTCTGTGGTAGAAGTAGGAGAGGGTGTTCTGGGGCAGGGAAAAGGTGATGTTCTTGGGACAAAGCTAGACTCTGGAGGGGTATAATGAGTCTGTAGTTACAAAGATGGTATTTAATTATTTCTTTTCCATGGTTTTCAATCCCTGGCACTGTCACTTTGCTGGCAGCAAATCAAACACCAAGTTAGCTTATGTTAAGAACAGAAGATGAAGTCCTAGATAAGCACTGGGCTGTAGGAATGTCTTAAATTGAATGTACAGGGAGGACACAGAGGAGAGTATGTCTTTGCTGTCAGTGCTGTCCAGACCCTATGTCGGTGATCAGGGCTGTGTTTCTCTCTACTGAAGTGCTGGTATCACAGCTCCCAGGATGCCTCTTTCTTCTAGGATGCAAGATGAACAGAGAGGAGGGTACGGTGACAGCTGTGCTTTTCCAGGGTTACCTGTAGCTTTTTGGTGATAGCACCAGTGTTCTGTGTGGAGCAGGAGTGTGTGCTTCGATGGACGATGACGTAACCACACCAAACCCTACCTTTTAGGCACCACTCTTCCCTGGGACTGTGATACACATCACTGCTGAGCTTGTGTGCTCAGGAGCCATGGGTGCTGCGGTGCAGACTTGGCTGCAATGTGGTAGCTGCAGTCTGACCTCACATTAATGTAAATATTCAGAAATAATGCCTCTGTTCCTGCCAGCTCATCTCTCTTCCACTCCCCCGTGTTTAATTTCTGACTCAACTTTTGATAAATGTTTTGTAGAGTTCCTAGTTTATCCTACAGACCTGCTGTCACCACAGCTAAAATCTAAACCAACACTTGACTTGGGGCTCAAGTGCCAGGTGAACGTGGCTGTTGTTGACATAATGAATGGTCCTGTTTGGTGTGCAGACCAGATCTGAATTGTGAAGACCAGCTCTTGGAGCAAATGGGAGAGCACAGCTTTTGGGATGCCTGAGAATATCCTGAGAAATATCTGAACAAATATGCTGTCTTGAGAGGCTGGATCAGACCACAGTTGATAGATTTTCAGACTTATACCTGTCTGAAACAGATAATTTGGTTAAATGAGTTCCTCCAGCCTTACACCAGTTAGCCCCAAGTGGGGTCTGGCCCACAGTCCTGTTAAAGTAAGCATTTCAAGGCAGTGTTTATGGCCAGTAATTTGTCCTAGAGTGTTTTATATGTGTGTGTGCAGGCATACGTATGAGGATATACGTACATACTTGCTCAGGAACGCGGTTTCCAGTCCCTTTAACTTGTTCAAAAAGTAAACTAGAGAGAAACTGGCAGTGAGTTGGAGCCGCCTGCCAAGCATTGCAAACCAGAGAAGTGGTAAAACATAAACACTTTGGAGTTTATCCTCTGGATTTATATAGTTTGGCTGCCAGGGGACGGGCTTGTGTGGAGGGGGAGGCTCGTCAGCCCCTGGCCGCGCTGCTCCCGCGGCGCCGAGCCCAGCACCTCCAGAGCCACGCTGCTCCTGCTCCCGGCAGCCACGAGCAGGGAGGGAAGGGAAGTGTCCATCCCTCCCCTCCCTCTCTGCTGGCCACATGGGGTGGCTTTTGGGTGATGGCAGCAGAACAGGTCTGCTTTTCCCCCGCCCCGGCGCTAAAGTAAAAGCAGACCTCCTTCGCTTAATCAGATTTGAATGTGGTTTTTGGCGTGGCTTTAAAGAGACTGGCAGTGAATAGCTGGTTTTGATGCCATTTATTAAAAACCTCTGGTAGAATTTGTCTCCGAAAGCCTTTGTAAGAGCTGGCAAACGCACAAGGGTTTGATGCAGTTAATGTATTTTAATCTTCACCCCCCCACCCCTTCTCCTTTTCTGTCGCTAATTGTAGGGCTCTCAGCTGTCTGCTGCCTTCTCCGAGGGGATGGCAGGCTCTGCAGGGACCTGTACATACACAGGCTTAATAAGGTTGCAGTGGCACGGAGAAAAGTGAGCATCCTCCTCAGGGAGGATGGCTGGGATGGGCAGTGTGAGGTGCCAGGTCCCACACCATGTTCTGACAGGGGGACACCGGATTGCCCTGGCCGTGTTAATTAAGCTCCTGGTGCAGCCTCAGTCTCTTGGAGGAACAAGGCAGATGATTGTGAGAAACAAAGATATCCCTTTTCCAGGTTGCTGAGCAAGTGCAGAGTGTTGGTGTTGAACCCACTCAGCAGCTGGATGGTGAGAAGGACTCCCTGAGGCTCCCTTCAAAGTGAGGTTGATAGGCATCGTCAGTCAGTCTTATCTCACTGATTTAGTCCCTCACTTGCTTGGTACATCCACGTTTCTTTTGACCCATGGGACTTCCTGAGCCCATTTCATGTTCCTCACTTGTGTTAGCTACTTCCTGGGGGGGTTTCCTCACACTTTATGCCGTAAGGTACTGCACCCCCTTTCTGCATGATGGGAACTGTCAGGAGCACTGTAACATTGGTGTGAACGATTTGTGGAACTCAGGGAATGGTTTTCCCCCAGCTGTGGTTTGGACTGTGGATAGCTCCTGTCCCTGCTCTTTGTTTACACTGTGTGGAAGAGCTCAGAGCTGTGACCATGCCCTGGAGCACTCTACCTGGTTGAGAGACCAAAGTTGGAATTGCTTTGCATTTAGTTTGTGGATTTTTTTTGTCTGCCTCATCAAAGAAAAGCAAACGTGGTCTTTTTCTACCAGCCCTCACTCATGTGAGTTGCAAATTCAGTGAGAAGGAGGCGTGGATGGAAATGACTCCCAGGAGAGAAACAGTCTGAGATACTTAAACAAATGGGAACCGAGCAGCTTCGCTCTTCCCCTGAGGGTTTGGCTGTTAAATAAACTCGCCGATGAGTCTGGCTGTGTGTGTGTGTGTTGGTGCAGAAGTGTGTTTGTATACACGGGCTGGGTGTTGCTGGGTGTAAGCCACGGGGATGGGCTGTGCTGGGTGCTGCACTCCTTGGTGTATGAGAGAGACACACAAACAGTCTTGGCTTTCCTTCCTGCCAGAGCTGGCATGGGTGGTTGTGGTCAGAGGGAAACTAACCCGACCTTTCCCTCTTCTTCTTCCCCTCTCCAGGGTTCCACCTCAGTGGAACAGTAACGGAGCCAGCGACTGCGACAGAACCAGAGATGACCTACAAGGTGGCCATCAGCTTCGACCGCTGCAAAATCACCTCAGTGACGTGCGGCTGTGGGAACAAGGACATTTTTTACTGCGCTCACGTCGTGGCGCTTTCACTGTACAGGATCCGCAAGCCAGACCAGGTCAAACTCCGTCTTCCCATCTCAGAGACCCTTTTCCAGATGAACAGGGACCAGCTCCAGAAGTTTGTTCAGTATTTGATCACAGCACACCACACCGAGGTGCTGCCCACCGCCCAAAAGTTGGCTGATGAGATCCTGTCATCCAACTCTGAGATCAACCAAGTGCACGGTAAGTCCTCCCTCCTCACTGGGTGACCCTGACTCTGTGTTTGGGGCTGGGGTGGTGGTTTTGGTGCCCACAGTGGTGTCCTTCATTTTACAGTTGTCTTTTGCTGCACAGAAAGAGCTGGCAGTGTCTCACTGATGTTAATGTGTGGGTGTTGGGACCACATGGCTGGGGTGTCCCCAGCGTGCCTTCTCCTCTCCTTTATGTGTTTGTCTGTCAAACATGGGCTTCAACAGGCAGGAAGAGGCAGAACTGATGGGCTGGTGGTGCACAGAGCACAGCTCACAGTAGAATGGAGAAGCCAAGGACATGGGGCTGGGACCCTGTGGAGCGGGAGGCGCAGAGGGGATGTGGCTCCTCCAGCACGTGGGGACACGGTGTCAGCCTGAGCCCTGCACTAAGTCAGATGTGGCTGAGCTGGTGGGAGATAAAGATTTAATCTCCGTGGGCGTTAATTTGCCCATCATAAATGAGCACTGCTGTTCTTACCTACTGCACAAAGGCAATGGAGATGTGTCCTGGGGCATTGTGTTTGGAAAATGCTTTTGACTTCCTCTCCTGGAAATCTGGGGGACAGTGCCCAGCCCAGCCCTGCTCCACTGGCCCAGGATGTGGCCCAGGCTCTTGGGCATCTCCCACAGTGTATTTTCAAGGAGCCCAGGAGCTGAGGTTGCCCAGGGTCTGCAACAATGAGCAGCTCCCCGCTGTGCCAGTCCCACCAGCTGTAGAGCAGAGATAATAAACACTTATCTGCCACGGAAGGGCGTTGCAGGGATTAACACGTGCCTGTTAAGTGTTCTGAAGATGAAAAGCCCCATATGCAGCCTAAAATACCATCTGAACTAGTTGAATCCACATGTAGGAAAGTAAGGCCAGAGGTTCACTGTCACCATGGGGGTGATGGCGGCTCTGATCTTAGATGTGTTCATCTCTCTCTATCTGGTAGTTCCTGTTCCTGCCTTGGGAGAGGCCTTTGTCTCCTCTGCTGGGCCAGATCTGCCACATGGGTGGTTGTGCTCTAAGTAACTGGCTTTTGCGGGGGGAGGGGGCTTAAATTTTTGGCATTGTAAAAGAATGAGGAGCTATGGTGCTGCAAGGATCTGGTGAGGGCCATTCCCTCTCTGAACCAATCTACTGAAGCTGAGGCTGGGCAAGATCCCTTCTTGGCCATTGTTTGAGGCTGCTTTCTCCTAAGCAGACTGAAGTAAAGCTTTTAAGGCTCTGAATATTTATTGTTCTAGAGTCAGCAAAAGGCTGGTGGTTGAGAGTCTTACAAAGATACAGATGTTGGCTCCAGTTCAGTATCTGCTTCTTGTTTTTACAAGTGGTTTAAAAAAAAAAAAAAAAAAATTTCACTCCCTTCAAACTTGGTGCAAATTTACGCACTCCGGTGTGTGATTTTAAACCAACAGAGACATGGTCACTCCACAGAGGGTGGCACCTATCTGACACCACTGTGGCTGTCCAGCTGGTCACAAGTGAGTAACACCACTGCAAGCAGAAGAGCAGCCTTGTCTCACTCTGGGGGAGGATGCAGAACAGCCTTTATATGATGACTTGATCTTAAGGTGATCTATAACTCATAAATGTTGCATCCTGTGAAAAGGAAGGCTCCAAACCCTTCACATTCGAGTTCATAGTGATGCTCTCCAGGGTTTGATTCTTGATCCCAGACAGTGTTGCAAGGTTTGCCTCTTGGTCCTGCTAGGAGCACAGCCACAGTGCAACCAACTACACTGCAGATCTGCTTGACCCCAGGGTGAGGAAGGGCTGAAGCCATGGGGCTCTGTTTGTGGGAGAGGAATTCTGGGCTCTCCAGGTGAAGTGGATCCAAATTTGTCCTCCATCTTGCCCTTCCCAGCTATGGATCATGTATTTTTAGTGGGTCACTGATCCTGGGATTTGTAATTCTTTAAGCTGTTCTCTACGTAGAGCTTTATGTGCATTTCTTGGCCGTGTGCATTTCAGACCCTTGGGGTCACACCCCAGCCTTGGGGATGGAGCCAAGGTGTCTTTTGGCAGGCCAGTCTCTGTAACCCAAACAGTACCCACTTTGTGCGTTGGACACCTGAAGTTACTGCACCCTGGAGCAAGAATGTTCTTTCTGGAAATTCATCTTTTTTCCCTGCCCCTCCTTCTTTTGAGGATAGGTCTATTGAGCTTCATATTAGCATCAGGTGTTCCTCACCTGCCCCTGGTCACCCAAAAGATTCCTCTTTTCCTTGTTTATATGGTGAGCGTGTAGGATTGAGGAGCTGTTTTTGCACCAGGCTGGCTGGGGAATGCCCCTTGTGCAAGGGGGCTGTCTGATTTTGTAAAATAAAGCTTTCATGGATGCTCCTTCTCTTCCTGCAGAGCCTGAATGGCAGAGAAAATTACTGGCCATTGTCTGGCGCGCTCAGCTCCGGGCACTGGAGCTTTGTTCCTTGCAGGAGTCTGTAGCCGCGGGCTGTGCACCGCGTGCCGATCTTCCCGGCTGTCTTCCTAGAAGGAAATGCAAACTATCCAGTAATGATGGAGTCCTGGAGCGCAGCCAAGGCGCTTGCGTGTTCCCGAAGGATTCAGTCCAAGCAGAGCCTAGGTGTGCCTGCCGCTCTGCTCCCCACTTGACCTCTGCCTGCTGAAGTGGGTCACGTTTCTGCTCCTGCGCCTTGGCTGCGAAGGGCAGCGTGTGCCAGCGAGAGCATCTCCCGTGTCTGGCACCTCCACGCTTGGCGTCTGGAGTGGCAGCTGCAGGGAGGAGACCGGGGTAGGTTTCAATGCTCCTCCCCACGGGGACAAAGCCAGCAGTGTGGCTGCCTGGCACAGAGGAAGGCTGCAAGGATGTCACGGTGCCCGCAAAAGTGACTCGTGGCTGCTTGGTCTCTCCTGGTGGGTAGAGTGCTGGGGGCAACCAGAAGCTGCAGCTGGAAAGCTTGGATCCAACAGCTGAGATTCCAAGGGAGTGAGGAACATCTGTGGTGGCCACCTTGGCACCCTGTTCTGTCCGCTGTTCTGAGAGCTTAAAGATGGCACAGTGCCTGTGGGCCCAGATCTGGGGCTTAGAGGTGCCTTTCATGCATCACTGATGCCCCTCCTTGTGTAAGGAGCAGTAGATTTTGGCAGACCCCATGTTTGCAGCTCTGTAAGTCACCCAGCTTGAGCAGCATGTGGACATGCCAGAGGGTGCTGCTGCCCTCAGTCCAGGAGTTGTGGCTGGGGTGGTCTGTGGCCCACAGAAATGCCAGTGGATGACACTGAATCTGTGGTGCTCAGCTGGTGCCCTCAAAGCGCTTGGGATGCTCTTCTCAGCCAGAAGTGAGAAAAGTCACAAAACCTCTGCTGTCGGAAGGTGCAGCGGCAACTCCCTCTGAGGACGAACCATGTGAATGTCCAAGGGGCCTCCGTGGTCCTGCAGGGTCTTGGGAGCTTCCTTGGAGGAGAGGACTTCTGGAAAACTGTGAAAGGGAATGGTGCCTCAGGCTTTGGCATGGGAAAATCAGATCTCCTTATGGAAGATCCATAAGAAGCTTGCTGCCTCATCCATTCCCTTTTGTCCTACATGCATTCTTGACCACCTTAAGCTTTCCTTCAACTCCTGGGCTAATATGGGCTAATATTGTCCCACCTTGTTCTTGTGCACAGCAAGTTGGCTGCCAGGTCAGTGTGCAGGAAGTCCCTTCCTGTCCTGTCACACCGAGCCAAGGCTGATGTCTGAGGAGTCCTCGGGCACTCTTTGACTTTCAGGTCATCTCGAGACAGCGTCTGGAGGGCAGCACCAGTAAATCTATTTGAAATTCTGCCTTCCTGCAGGGGAGGAGGAGAAGGTCAGATCTCCAGGGCATTCATGTTCCTGTTTGCTGAGCTGTGGTGAATTTAAGGGAAAAAACACACCTGAGTGCTGGAGAGAAAGGCAGCTCTTCCCCTTGTCTTGCAGGGTGACTGGGGTTGCCAAACTACTCCAGAGCACGAGTGGTTCTTGACAAGCAGCTTCCAAAGTTGGCTGCACCAGGTACTGGTACCAGCTGGACCACATTGCTCCTGTCCACCATGCTGGGAGCCAGTCTGGATTCCTTTGCCCTGGTGCTGTCAGGTGTATGTGAATCTTCAGGCTGCCCTGGCAGCTCCCTCTGACTTGCCTCCACTTGAAAACAAACCGGGAGTCTTGGCAGAGCTCAATTCCTTGCTTTGCTGCTATTTTTAATCCCTTGTTAGAGTTCATTTCCTTTCTGGTGCCTGGTTATTTTCTCTTCAAGGTTTTCTGCCGTTTGCTTATTTGTCCATGTCCTCCCCACCCCCCGCCCTGAGCTGATCCTTCACATCTGTTTTCTCTCTGGACGCCGGAGAGGAGCCGGGAGGCATTCAGAACACCACCATGTGCAGTCATGAGATGGCCCTTGTGAATGGCCACCACGACGGCCAGCCCTGCTCCAGGCACCACTGACCCCGAGGCTGGCACGGCCAGGCCCCAAACCACTGATGGATGCTGGGCACAGTTGGGTGAAATGACCATAAAGGAGATGCTGGAGCAGCCAGCCTTATCACTGGGTGGCTTTTAGCATCATCAGCTCCAGGTGCTGGTTAAAAATTGTAATCATGCTTTTTTCTTTGTATCACCAATCCTGCTTCAAGTCAGATGTTCTGGGAGTGCTTTCCACACTACTCAGCTGACGTATCTCCCCTTCTTGGGTTCAGGAGCTTGGGTTTGGAATGTGACAATGCTTTGGCATGTCCCACAAGGTCCTACTGCCTCCTCAACCCTGGAAACCTGCAGCTTCCCAGTCCAGGAGCCACTTTTGTCTTCTTCATGTTGGGCAGCTAATTTCTGAGCAAGGAGTTGAATTTTCCATGCCTGACTTCACTCTGTTTTCTAATTTGTAGATTTTTCCAGTCCTTTTTCCTTGGTCGCTGTATTTGCCAAGTCTCACTTGGCTGTCAAACAGTTAAACCCCTGAGCTCCTGGTGAGGGGGGAGCCCAGCTTGGGGTGTGATGGATTGCATTTTTATCTCTGTTTCTACAGCCAGTGTAAACGGGCTGGTGAAACACTCTTTCCACTCAAGATGTGCAATGGTGTTTCCTTAAATCTGAATCCGGCAGGACCAAGATCCAGCACATCTGAAACAGGGCTCTTTGGAGCACGAATGCTGCTATATGAGAAATGTGTTATGCAGGCGCCGGGCTGTTTTACATGCCGTTCCCAGCTCCTTTGGAGCTGAGACATGGAATCACTCATCAGCTGCGTCACGGCATGCCGCTGCCGAAGCCCCCACGGTGTGAACGTTGGCAAGGGGAAGTGGACAAATCCTGCCATTAATATTTAAACCCAGCACAAATCCCGTTGTTTGCTCTTAAATGTTTATCCAGCTCCCCAGCGTAATTGGGCAGCCCGTTATCTGCTGGGTTGTGCTGCACGTGTGGGAATTTGCTATTACAGCCCTCTCTCTGAATCTTTTATAGGAGAGAAAAAAATACATTTACAAGCAAATTTGGGCTTTATTTGGAGGCGCGGGAGGCGCGTTGCTAATTTGGCTGCGGCCCGAACCCCAACGTGCGAAGTGCTCAATGTGTTGCGTGGGAGGAGGAGGTTTTATTTAGCTGCACGCTCCCTTCCTTGCTGCTCGGGCTTTCCGTTGCTAACGCTACGTGTGAGCAGCAGGCACCAGGGGTAGCCCCGGGAACCCCCAAAGAACCTACTGCTTGCGTTTTGCGACCTCCTCCTCCTTAATCTGTCACAGCGGCCGTGGCCGTGGTGAGGGATGAGCTGAGCTTTGGTGGGATGGGTCACCCCAGGTGACCATGCCCTCCTGGTCCCTGTAGACAGACCCTGTGGAGGCAGTCGAGGCTGCTCTGGATAGCTGCAGCTGGGAGTGGCGGGCAGGATGGTGGGGAGGAGGATATTAAGAGTGCAAGCGTCTGGGATACCTAGCGATGGGGCCGGATAAGCGCTCATGGTAGACAGATTAGTCATCGGTTCCTGATAGGGGATAATCACCAGCTTGTCTGCTCTTTATCTGCGAGATAAGGATGAGGCTGGGGGAGGAAGGAAAAGGCACAGGAAAGCTCAGAGGGCCAGCATGGACCGTCCCTGTCCCTGTCTGTGATTGTCCCTCGTGCCTTATGACGGGACTGTGGGCTGACTCTGGTGGTACACTGAGCAGGACTCGCCCCTTGCTGCGGGCTCAGGGTTTAACTGCTTCTCCAGGGCTGTGGCAGGAGAGTGGGATCAGGATCAGGGCACATGTGGCAAAAGTCCTCATACTCATCCGGGAACTGTGATTTCCTTTCTGCTGCTTCAGCTCTCGTCCCAATTATGTGGTTGTGTCGACTATAAATTATTCTGCAGAGGGAGCAGCAGCATCCTGTCCCTTCAGAATGCCTAGGGCTTGCTGGGACTTCTCTCAGGCAGAGACTGTTAGCAGAAATTAAAGTAATTTTGTAAAGGACATTAAATACAAATAACTGTATCTTAGCGGGTCAGGAGTGTTCTCAGCCTGCTGGAGGAGCAGAACCCCTGAGGATGATGTTGTCTTGCTTACAAGCGAGGAAGAGATGCTTGCCCTGCTGAGCAGGCATCCTGGAGCACAATTTTCATGAATTGTATTTGAGCTCCTGGTTCAGCAATGCACAAGGCTGGGGTGTGCACAGCATCCCAGGCTGTCTCTGTAGGAAAGTGATGTCTGCTCCCCAGCCAGATCCCAGTTTTGGAAAAGACATCATGAAGATTTAGTTGGGAATGTGTCAGCTACAGCATCCCATGGCTCCTCATGCAGCACCTTGCTCTTTCTGTGCTGTCCCTCTTCCTGTCTCGAGAGGGAGATAGGAGAAGCAGACCAAAGTGCAGTGGAGCATCCTCCAGTTGCACCAGTCCCTCCTCAGTACTGGTTTTCCCTGAGGAGTCTCTGTAGAGCAGGACCCAAAAGCAGACAGCTGAAAACACAGCTTTCTGTTCCATTTTGTGCTCTTGGCTGCTCACTGGAGTTGTCCTGCTGCCCGTCCTGTGAGCCCTGGAACCCATGGGATGTGGGGTAGTGCTTGGGCAAAAAAATGGGAATCGAAGGAAGCGAGGCGAGGGAAATTTGGTCCACCTTTTTTAACTCAATTGTGGGTTTTCTTTCTTTCTTTTGTTCTCTGGAAGATGAAATGCAGCGTGTGAACACATATGTGTGCCTGCCAAAGGCCCTGCTCTGGTCACAGTTTGCTCTTTGAAGGATTATTGATCCTTTGTTCTTTCCTGCGGAGGGTCTCTCTCAGGCAGGTACACTGATGCCCAGGGACTTGTCCCCTGTCCTAAAGCAAGTGAGGGGCAGGACCAGGTGTTTAACCCAGGGCTCTGGAGCCCAAGTGCAGTAGTACCTTTGTTAGACTGTTCCAGACATGGGGAAGGGCTTGCAGGAATTGGAGCTTTACTGATGCTTTAACAAACCGGTGATGTGGAGCAGGAGCACGCTGGGCAATCCCTGGAGCCACAGAGCGCTTCGGGCTCTGCAGCTGTGCTGCCTGCACTCCTGGGGCTTTGGAGGAAGGCAGGTCCCTGGTCTTCCTCAGCCTCATTTCACATGGGGTGCAGAGGGTGAGGGGCCATGCAAGCATTAGTGCTGTGGTCAGGGTATCCCTCCTGATGGCTGCTGCCACTACTGTGTTAGGACAGCACAGTGCTGCCAGCTGGGCTCACTGCCGAGGAATCAAGTTGGTTTTCTGTCATCTGAGCTGATAAAGTAAAGGTGGGTTCCTAATAAAACAGAGGTAGGTCCACTCCTTGCTAGTGGGACTGCTGACCCTGCTGCCATAAACATGGTTGTCTCTCTTCTATCCCTATCCTCTCAGGAGCTCCTGACCCCACTGCTGGGGCCAGCATCGATGACGAGAACTGCTGGCACTTGGACGAGGAGCAGGTCCGAGAGCAGGTGAAGCTGTTCCTATCTCAGGGAGGGTACTACGGCTCGGGGAAGCAGCTCAACTCCATGTTTGCCAAGGTGAGGAGCCGGCTGCTCTCTCCCATCTCTGCTCAGCGTGTCACGTAGCTGGCACTCGCTGGCTGCCCTGGCAGGGTGCCCATCACAGCTGGGAATCTCTGCTCCAGTGCCTTCTCGCCCTGTCTCGGAGCAGGCGGCTGTAATCCAGGCTCTGGGTCAGGCCTGGATTGTCTCACCTGCTGTCCTGGCAAGTCCCTTCCTCCCAAGGGTGCCATGATCCCTGTGCAAGGAAGGGCATTCCCGCATCTCCCCTTCAGTGCAGTGCAGAAAAAGCCAGCCCTGCAGAGCCTAGCAAGACCGTGGGAAGGTGGAGCCATAACCCACAAATCTCACCCAACCTATGGACCTTTCTCTTTCTTTGCAGAAGGGCTTTGCTTTCATATTCTTCATCTCAGTCTCCCTCACAGCCTTGCTGTGACTGCTACTCAACAGGGCTTCAGTCAGCCTCATCACAGCCTGATCAGCCCCCCCATTGCATGAGGGTTATAATGTGTGACTCTACATTATGCACACACACACATACATATATGTATGTATGTATGTATTTACAGTCTGGATCCTCAGGCTGAGGAAGCTGTGGGTTGCCAGCCAGATGAATGTGTCTTAAACAGCTCTGAAGGACCATGGTTTGTCTCACCCAAGGCTTTCTCTTTGTCCTTTCCAGGTCCGGGAGATGCTGCGCATGAGGGACTCCAACGGGGCCAGGATGCTGACGCTGATAACAGAGCAGTTCATGGCTGATCCTCGGCTCTCCCTCTGGAGGCAGCAGGGGACAGGCATAACAGAGAAGTGCCGGCAGCTCTGGGATGAGCTGGGTAAGGGTCACTGCCTTGCAGAGAGTTACCTGGGCTGCTGGGCCAATGGGCATCATTACAGAGGCCCTATGGGGCTCTTTTTTGGGAACGGAGACCCTGAGACATGCCAGGACCTTACTGTATCCCCTGCTGGATAATCAATGTGAGACAGCTGGATCAGGCCCAAACCACACAGTTCAAAACCTTAAACCTGCCTGTCTCCTGCAAAAGGATCAAGGGTGATGGGTGTGCAGTGTGTTGCTGGTCCCATGCTTCCAGCAGGCTGGTGTTTGGTGAGCTGCCCCAAAGCCTTTGCAAGGGGAGGACACGGGGCTGGTGAGCCCCAGGGGCTGGATGTAGCCTGGATGTGGAAGTTCTGTTCCTGGGGGAACCATGATCCAGAGAGGGAAAGGGAGGTTCTCAAGTCTCATCACATCTAACAGATTCTGCCTGCTGTGGTGCACGTTTCCAGGGTGAGGGGGGCAGGATGGGCAGCACAGAGCCTGGCTGTGAGGGAAATGCAGTTCTGGGTAATTCTAGCTAAGCACCTTAGACACCAGCTCAGCTGGCTGACATCGTAATATCATTAGAATAAAACATTTAGATGACGTGGGCTTGGGGAGTAGGGTTGTGTGGTGAAGTTAACCCTGCAATTCTGGGCTCTCCTGGATATATGGGACCTTGGGTGAATAGTTTGACTTCAGCCATAGTTTGATGAGTGAATCTGAGCTCCTCTGCAGCCTGCTGGTAGGAGATACTGTGCCGAGAGAAAGGGCTGATGGGCTGGCACCAAAGGGATATGGTAGAGCTGGAAGAAGAATTAGGATGGTCTGGTATCTGGAACATCTGAAACTGCAGCTGGAAATCACAAACCCAACTACCAAGTGCCCAACAAATGCAAACAGAAATGAGGCTGGGAACCCTGGCCAAACTATGCAAACAAGATCTGGGCAGGGGTGGGATGTCTTGTTTCTGTATGAAGTTTCCTGGATGGAAATAACGACACCAGCTCTGGAGAGCTCATCTGTGCTTGCTTGCCAAGAAGATATTTCCAGGATTTTGGGATGCTGCAGCTAGACAATTGGATATGCAAGGATCCTGGAGAGGTGGCCAAGTCCACCAAGCCAGACTTTCCACATGGAAGAAAGCAAGCACATTGGTGATACATGAATGGATGGGTGTGTGGGCAGGCCTGGACACAGGAAGCAATTTGCTTAAAATTACAGATTATTTGGCCAGGTTTCCAAGCTGCTATCCAAGCTGAGAGCCCTCCCTTCCTGCACAGGCGAGGGGAGGGTGGTTGGGTTTCAGTCCTGGCTTAACCATACAAGGACCAGGTTGGTGCAGGCAGCTTTGGTGGGCAGAGTGGGAGGAGGTGGCAGCACGTCCCTGTTGGCAGATGGCACAGTGGCTGGGGAATGTCAGGGCCCTTCCAGTGCTGGATCAACATGACAGCAGGGGAAGTCTGGTGCCAGCCAGCACACGTCAGAGCAGCTCGCCTGCCATAGGCGTGTCACACGTCAGGGTCTGGGCATCTCCATGCTGAAGAGAAGTTCCTGCAGAGGACACGGTGATGTTCCAAGAAGCAACTCCAGAAGGACATGGACTTTACTCAAAGCAGGGATTATTCCTTCATTTTACAGAAGCCTTTTGCATTCGGCCGTGTGCAGTGTTTACTGTAGGAGCAGAGCATATCTCTGAAGGAGGTGTGGAGGCACCGAGAGACCAGAGTTGCTCTGAGTTGGGGGTGTTCACCAGAAACAAACATCAGGAATGCAGAGCAGTGTCCTAAACCATTCCTGGGCAAGTAACAGTAGCCAGGGCAGATGGGGCAGTGGATGCACCACATCCCACTGCCTGTGGGCTGTGGATGCCAAAGCTGCCAGTGTTACCATTACTGCTGAAGGGAGGGATGAGGGGCCTGTTGCCAGCTGCCACGGGAAGCCCTGGCACAGACCACAATCCTCCACCACTTAGAAACAAAAAATGGGCCTTTTGGAAATTATTTTGGGCACGTGTTTAATAATTAATCATCGATTTTAGCAAAGACTGCATCACAGACTTGCGTGGGATTGGAAGAAGATCAGCCTTAAAGAAGATTGTGGATTTATGCTGGGGAAAATGTAAAGGATTTTGCAGGATTTCAGAGTTATAAAAAAAAAAGGAAATTAAAATAAAAACGGGATCGTTTGCTTGTGCATGTGCTGCCAACTGAACCTCTATTGCCCCGTCTGCTGGGGAGCCAGAGGAAGGACCTGTGGATGGAGAGCTCAGCAGCGTGGGAGTATTTGCCCTGGCGCATTAGTACTTACGATTAAAGCCTAATTACAAAAAATAGACGAAAAACCAGCTGAAGTGCAGCCTGACCTTAATCTGCCTGGAGACGGGTTTATTTATCTCGGCCACTTGTTTACAGTGGGGAATTTCAGCAGATTAAGCCGGGGAGCGACCCTGTGGGAAACGGGAGAATTTCTTTGATGGTTGGGAAACTTGGGCGCGGGATCGGAGCGCTGTCTTCTCTGGGGCCTGCAGCCAGGACCACTGGGCTGGGAAGGCTCTGACCCCCCTGTCCCTGCACCCAGCCCCGTCATCAAAAAGCATTTTTGTTTAGAGGCTTAGCTTAATCGTGATCTGCCGCTTTGTTCCCCACTTAACCTCCTGCTATCAGAAAGTTCAGATGAAGGTTTCTGCAGCATGTGAAGAGACATGGAGTCTGACCTGGTGTGGCATTTCGGCTCAGGACAGGAGTCACTTGTGCTGTCAGCTGATGTCACTTGACCACAGGGCTCAGAAAACCACTCCGTTATATCTCCCAGATAATTAGCATGACTGAGACAGATGCAAATCTCACTTCCCTCCTGGTTCCCACCTCCCCACCACATCAGTCTTTCTGCAGGAGAGCCCAGGGGCATAATGTTTTGGCATGCAAAGGATGCCTCAGAGGGCTCTCAAAAATAGGCAGCAAAGTCATGAGGCTTCCAAGGAACGCATATTAGCAGGGCTGTGGGAGCCAAAAATCCAGCGGGTGCATCCCATTCCTGGGGGCGGTGAAGCTGGAGCACCAAGCCTTGTTACTGCCTGTCAGCCAAGATCTGTGCACCCTCAGAGGCGTGAGTTGAAAATGCCCAAGGCTGCTTTTGACACATGCACCCCCAAAGTGGGCGAAGAAGAGCAATGGCAACAGGCAGGAGCACTGATGGGAAGGAAATGCCCGACACCCAGAGTCGAGTGCAGGTTTTACCTCATGTTCATCCAAGGAGGTGGGAAGTTCTATCCCCTTCCTTAAGGAGGACTCATTTTCTGGAGCTGAGACCTGATTTTTAAAAAGATGCCATGTCTGAGTATCCCCCTGTGGAGCCTGCAGGAGCCTGGCAGTGAGTGACAGATCTACTCTGGTAAGGATGGGCCCCTAAGGAGGTACCTCTTTTACACGTTAATTAATTGCTAATGTTGCAGCTCAAAATTCTTAACCCCCCCTGTTCATTAGAAGGAAGTGAGGTGTTGGTGGGGTTTCCTAGGGGCAGAGATTGAGCTGAACTGGGCAAGGGCTGCTTTGGACATTTGCTGATGCTCGTGCCTGGAATTGCTTTTCCCGTGCCCATTCCTGGATGTGATGCTGCTGCCACCATCTGCGTTGTGACGCGGTGACGTCTGTCCTGCCAAGCCAGGCGGCTCCAAGGAGCCAGACAGGCACAGCCTCCATGCCTTGCTAATGATTTGAACCAGACATGTCCACAAGTTCCAACTGGAAAGGATTGGTCAGGGGCCATGCACCCCAAAAGCACCACCACAGCTCAGCTGTAACGCAGAGGAGCAGAGAGGCACCAGAGTGGAGCCAGGGCCAGGACATCGCTGCTCAGCCTGGGTTTGCCTCATTTGTCTGGCAGAAGGACCAGCTGCTCTGGCTCCTGTTGGATCTGCAGCCTCGCTTGGGGCTGTTTGGCTCAATGGCAGGGCTGGGGAGCTGCTGCTCAAAACACAGCCAGCGAGGGAGGTGGTTGGGGCTTGTGGAGGAATCTCCTTGTCGTGCAGTGGAGGCGTGTTGGGTGATGTTGTTGTGCCACTGGCTGTCACTTGGGGATGGGAACTTCGACTCTGGGAATGATGGAGAGGTGAGAGACAGCAGGGAAAAGGAAGGTGCCCATGGAGGAGAGGCAGGGAGGGTGTTTGTGCAGGAAGCTGAACTGTCCCACGTGTGTGACAGGATTTGACATGAACAGAGAGAGGAGCAGCAGGAGCTGCTCATGCTCAGCCTGAGGGGATCCCTGGGGATACCTCATATTGCAGCTGTGTCAGCCCACAGCCATCCCACCCTGCAGGGAAGCACAAGGGAGGGGACATGCTACGTCCTGGCAGCCATGCAGGGAAATTTGGGTAGAAATGGAGTTAGCTAAAGAAAAATTCACGTGTTTACACTTACTCAGGTTGCTGTAGCCCTTGTCGGAGCAGTGAGTGACCCGGAGTAGTCTGCAAGGCTCAGTTAGCAGCACCAGCATCAGCCCTGTTTTATGAAAGGATGAGCTGGATCTTAATGATGACAGATGTCCTTGGTTCTGGTTTTGTCTCTCACACAGCAGACAGCATCACCAGCATCATGTGAGGTCCCATGGTTGACCCAGAGGGTGTCAGCATGGGTGTCCTGCTGGTGAGCAGCTTGGCTTGTGAGACCCGAAGGACTCGCATCAGGGAGGGCTCTTGTCTTCAAGACATCAAGCCAAGCTCCAGGTTCCTCTGCTGGTTCCTCTGCAGGCTTGGGGCTACTAGGGATTGAAAAAGAAAAAAAAAGAAAGAAAGAAAATACACCAAATCTCCTTTTTAAATAGTTGAATGCAAATGGCCTGAAGAACAATAGCAGATGAAATAGCATTCAGAGCGGGTTTTAAAGCGCTTGGAACGTGGGTAGGATCAAAATCAGGTTAGTCTTTGGAGATGCAGACTCTGCAGCTTGCCAGGGTGTTTTTAAGCATGCTTTGATGTGTAGTTCAAACACTAGATTTGTCCTGGCAGACAGAAGCACTCACAAATTCATACACAGCCGCTCTCCCCTTCCCTCCTCCCCACTGTCCCCCATCTCATGAGATTATAATTTAGCTTCATTACGAAGGAGTTTTACTTTGTCCTGGTTTCAGCTGGGATAGAGTTAATTTCCTCCTTATTTAGAAGCTGTGTAAATCCCCCTCCTGGGTCTCTGCATTATGCTGAAATGAGTTTACAAACCTCGGTGGAACCTTGCAGGCTTTCGGGGCGGCCAGAGAGCTTCGCCCTGCACGCATGGCGGTGGCACCTCCGTGATTTCTTGGCTTTGTTTAGGAGCACTGTGGGTGTGTGTGGTGTTGAACCCACACTGCAAGCTGGAAGAGAAATCCTGCTGGCTCCGGCAGCTGCGCAAGTGGGGTGAGATGGACGTCTGTCCCCTGGAAGACGGCAATTATGGTAACGAGCTTCCCAACATCACTAACGCGCTTACGCAGAGCTCCGGTCACAGCCAAGGTGAGTCTGGACAGGGAGTGGAAATCCAGCTGACAGCCACAGGGGTTGGGTCCAGGTCAAAACTCACCCCAAAGCTGAGAGAACTCGCTTCGGCTGCTGGTTATGTTTCTGCGAGTCATAGGAATAAAAAATATTTGTCTTCACAGCCTCTGGTTTTGTATATAAATGTTTGCTTCTTTGCTGCAGGGTAAAGTTGCCCGTGTTTTGAGTTTAGAAACTGTTTTAAAGCCGTTTGACTTTGGGGGAGTTTAGTGCAGGTTTGGGCTTGGGGTAATACAGGAAAAAAGTACTGCTTGCAGAGCAGAGCTGAGCTCAGAAGTCCTGGCTGTAATGTGAGCGTGAGGAGCTGGAGATGGTGCAGAGCCCGAATCCCTGCCCTTAAGCCTCCCTTAAAGGCTGTGATTCAGGTGGTAGGGAAGTCATTAGCCAGGAATGTTAACGCAGTTCAAGTGCAGAGCACAGACAGAGCAATGTAGTTAAGGGGTTGTTCCTTAGTGCTAAAATAGTTTCTCAGCCGCTGACAAAGCATTTGATCCCTTTAAATTTAAGCACTCTTTCTCCTTCCTTTTGCCTGAAGTAGACATTAATTGAAAGTTACTGCTCTTCACATGCCTCTGTCTGCTGCACTGGAATTGCTCTTCGGTGTGTTATGTGTGGCCAGGGTGGGTGGAGGACAGGGGGGCAGCAGCCGTGCCGCAGGGCAGCTCCGTTCTGTTCTCCAGGGTGGGATGAGTCCTGCAGCAGCAGTTTGGGAGCGGGGCTGTGCTGCCAGCCGCCCCAGCCATGGCCAGGACCGCGAGCCCGGCCTCCCTATGCTCTTCCTCAGGGAGCAGCTTCATTTAAACCTGGCCTTGCTCTGTGTCCTGCATCAGTCCCAGGACTACCCCCCTGATGTTCCCAGCTCTCCCAAGGATTTGCTCTGGCATTTGGGGAAGGTTGCTAAGGGTGAGCAGGTAATTTTTTTAGACCTGCAGGGAGTTCCCAAAGCATATGCCAGGGATGTCCCCTTCTCTTCTCCCTGTGCTCCTGCCTCTCCAAGAAGGGGACTGAAAGCAGCACGGATCCTGGAGGTGTCCTGGGGTTCATGTTTGTGCATATGCAAATACTGCTCCAGATTGTTGACAGCCTCTTTTATTACTGAAGAACAGCTGATTCTTGAAATCCTTCCTGGTAAAGTGAGCAGCCTTGGTTCTCAACATACAAACACCTGTTTAATTTCTCTCCACCTCAGGGTGCCTGCAGCATTCCAGCTAATTGCTTGTTGCCATCGTTTCCGGAGCATGTTTACCCAGCCTCCCTGGATCAGCTTTGAACAGTGCCTTTTGTTTTCCACCCTTGAATGCGTGTAACTCGGCCCCTCTTGTGGGTTGCAGGACCTAACATGGAGCGTTGCACGCCCTTTGGGGCTTCCTGTTTTGCAGCCTGCCAGCTGTGTTTGGCCTTCATGATCCAGTGTGGCTGGAGTGATAGTGGGATTGCTCTGGACAGGTTTTTTCCTTATAACAAACCACTTGTCTTGGATGGGGTGAAATGCGAATCCAGCATTATGGTAGTTCCAGAAATTTTTCCTTTTTCCACTTGTCTTGATGGGTCTGGATGGGGTGAAATGCGAATCCAGCATTATGGTAGTTTCAGAAATGCCCATGAAGCTACAGAGCAGCTCTGAGGAGGAGCAGATATCCGGCGCAGGGCAGCACTGGGGTTTCAGATGATGCTGTCTCCTCCCTCCCAGCCCTCTCACACGGCCCACAGAGGTTGCTGGGGGTGGTGGTTCCCCCAGTCACTGGGAGGGAGATGAGACACACTCGTGTGGTTCCCTTCGTGGCTTCATGCGTTGCTGATCTAAGAAGCTGCAGTTCAGTGAAGCTGAGACTGTATTGGAGCAGAGGAGGAGAGCTCATGGTGCTTGAAGGGCAGTAATGCTGAGGAAGCCCAGTCCTGACCCTGGGGCAGCTGCCTGCATGCTCGGTGTCACAGGGAGGGAGCACACTGCCAGGTTTCAAGGCATCAGCCTTGTGTGTGGCAGTGGATTGTGGTCACAAAGCAAATGGGTGGGTGGTGCCTGCCTCTTTTCTCACCTCTCTGACCAAGTCAGCTATTCTAGCAAATTACTTAGCAGTGCTGTCTGAGGAGACATTAGTCAGCAGAGGCATCCAAAGCCAGAGCCGATGTCTGTCCCAGAAATTACTGGGGTGAGACCTGGTTTTTCTCTCTGGTAAAGGCAGAGCTCTGCCCAGGGAGGTCATGTCTGGGAGGAGGAACAGGCTGCCCCTGCCCCAGCAGGGCACTGATGGTTTTTCTCTTTGCAGACTCACTGGCCAGGCCCAGACGGACGGTGTTCACGCGGGCCATCGAGGGCTGTGACCTGCACTGGCAGGACAGCCACCTGCAGCGCATCATCAGCAGCGACTTCTACGTGTCCCCCTCCTACCAGCGGGAGGGAGAGAGCCTCCTCTTCAACTCCCAGGGACAGCCACTGTGGCTGGGTGAGCATCCAAAGCAGCAGCCCCTCTCATGGCCTGTGTGGGTAGGGCTGCTGATGGAGAGGAGTCACCTGAGGCTGGGTCCTTGCAAGTTCCTGAATCCTAGACTGAAATTGCCATCCTGGCACTGAGGAGTGGGGGGAGCAGAAGAATTCAATGCCCACCCACACCCCAGCCACAATCCTTAGAGCAATCTCCACATATTTACAGTCTGGCCTTCTCTTGGGCAGCTTGGACCAAGCTCATCATGTCCCTTTTCATCCTGCCAGTGTTTAGCTGTCCCCAGAGCAACCTCTCACTGTTTCCAGTACAGGGGGTCTGGACACTTAAAGTCTCTTGAAAACTGACTGCAAAGCACAGCTGTATCTGGATTTTCTCTTTCCTGCTCTCCCCTTCTTGTTAGTCTTCCCTTAAAGGCAATTAGCAGTCAGTATAATTAAGCCTAGTGGGAGCTTAAGGTGTAGTGGGCCAGGCAAGCCCAGAGGCCTCCTGTGTTGTAGACTTTTAGCCCAAGTACCTCAAGCCACACAAATTCTCTCCTGCAGAGTCATGATGACCCCGGGCAGATCTGTGGACCCTCGACAGTTCCTTGTCTGGGATGAGAACAAGTGACATGAAGGGCTTGGGGGGGAACCTGGTGTGGCTGTCAGCCCTAAGACAGACCTCAAAATGGGAGACACAAGTCCCCACCCACCTCCAGGCAGGGGGATTACTTATCCCCTGCAGTCCTAGAGTTGAATATATGAACACAGAACAGGTCAAAGCCCACCACTGCACTGTTGTCCTCTCCAGAAGCTGGGGTGTGCCACAAGGGAAGAGAGTATTTAAAGTTGCCTAGAGATGTAGTTTCTGGAGTAGCAATAATAAAGTTGCTGTTAATGCCAGGAGATAGGAAGGGCTCATATGTAGGCTGTTGGTACACCTTAGCTGGAGCAGGAGAGGATGTTTCTGCTCTGGAAAGAGTTCTGGGCAGCTGCTGGCAGGAGGTCTCCTTCCCACACAGCCACAGGCAGCAGTGGTAGGTTAGTGCATCCGTGGACTCCATCTAGAAGGAATGTGGTGGCCACAGCTTCCCTCTCCTGAGCCTAATCTGGGTTCTGGTGAGCCCTTTCCCCCAGCTGGTTGGTGCATGTTATTTTTCTGATGTATTTGCCATGATTTTTGGATTTTGCACTTTTGCTTTCTTGGCACCTCTTCAGGGACTCAGTGCTGGGAGAGGAGGGTGATTTGTCAGCAACTTCCAGTGATGAATTCAGTGAGAAGATGAATATTTCATCCATTTAGCAAATGAATAGAGGGAGCAACAAGAAGCTCTTTTACAGATGTGTTTGTTCTGAAATCTCTTCCTCATGTATTCCTTGTGGGTGACCTTTGGGATGTGGATACGCCATTTGTGGAGGTGGTTGTCTGCATTTCCAGAGCTTTCTGAACTCTTCCAGGAATAGAAATTATCCCTCTACGATAACTTCAGATCATCTGTGTTTGCCTGGGTTTTTTTCTCCCCTTGGTAGGACATTTGAAAGAAAATGGGGTTTTTGCTGCTTGTTATGCAGCATGTCATGTCATCTGCTCCTGCTAATTTCTCACTCAGTCATAATCCTCTCCACAGTTGCTTGTGATTTCAGGTGAGCAATAAGCAGCAGGAGCAGATGAATTCCTAAGCAACTGTGAGTCTTGGGAGGGGGCTTAGTGTAACTGTTCCTAATAATAAAACACCAGGTAGGAGAACTGCAGAAGAGACAGGATGTCTGCAGAGCCCGCTCCATGGGGGTGTTAAGGAGTCAGTTCAAAGCATCACCCCAAGTCTGCCAGTGCCCCCAGCACAGTGCTGGATGCCCAGCCTGACCCTGTGCCCTGAGAGCAGTGAGAGAAATCGAGATGAACCGTGCAGGTTTTAGGAGAAATGAGCGGCGGGGTTGTAGCAGCCTGCATTGGAGCTGTCGTACTGCAGCAATGGTGTGTTGGAAATGCTTCCATTAGATAAGCTTTGTGGAGGTGGGGATTTAGGTGCTGACGTGGCTGCTGTGGGTTGAATGTGGCAGGAGTCCCGTTGGTATTCCTGGTAGGCATCCTTTCCAGGAGCAGGAAGAACGGGATGAATTCAAGCCAGGAAGCAAGAGTTCAGCTCAGGTGTGGGGAACATGAGTAGAAGGTGCCCCATGAATACCATCCTGTCAGTGTTGTGCTCCTGTGGTTGAGCCGTGGCCCTGTTCCTGCCTTGCAGAGCACGTCCCGACAGCCTGTGCTCGGGTGGACGCGCTGCGCTCCCACGGGTATCCCAGGGAAGCTCTCCGACTGACTGTTGCCATAATCAACACCCTGCGACTGCAGCAGCAAAGGCAGCTGGAAATATACAAGCATCAGAAGAAAGGTATGAGTGGAGCTGTGTGGCAAGTGTCTTGTGATGTCTGGCCAGGGTATCTCAGTTGGAAATATCTTTTCCACTTCGACGAGGCAAACATCCAGCCTGGTTCGGCAACAGTATTTTGAAGGAACTTGGGAATAAAAAGAGGATGTATCATCTTTGGAAGGAGGGTCAGGGTGTCTCAGGAAGTATTTGAGGGGGTTGCTAGGGCATGTAGGAAAAAAATTTGAGATGTCAGAGTTCAGTTTGAACTTAATTTGGCAACTTTTCTAAAGGATAATAAGCAATGTTTTTACAAATATATTGACGGCAAAGGGAAGGGTAATACCAGCCTGTGTTCTCTACTGGATGCAGGATGGAACTCAGTAACTACAGATGAGGAGAAGGTGGAACTGCTTAACATCTTCTTTGCCTCAGTCTCTAGTGGGAGGAAGGTCTCTTCCAGCCTATTATTCTGTAACAGAATTGTGCTGCCCCATTCCGAGTGGCAGAGATGGGCAGCGCTGCAGGGGACTGCTTGTGTCCTAGGAAGACAAACTGAGTTGATACCCACACACTAAGGACAGAGCTGCCCACATGCTGTCTTCAGGCTGCTGCAGTAGGGATGTTCTTGTTCCCACTGTTGCTGTGTCTGGTTGCCTGTAAGGGTTGCCCAGGCAAGAGCTGCCCGCATTAAAGAGGAGCTGCCTGACTGCAGAGCAGCAGTAACTGGCTGTGTGTGCTGCTTCCACCTTGCATTTCCTGAGTCAGTGTACCAGGAGACAAGCCCAGTGTTCCTCCTTTTGCAGTTGGCAGGGAGCCGGGGTCAGTTACTGCAGTGCTGCTGAAGGTCAGTGACTCCTGGTCCTTGCCAGCTCAGCCAGCTCCAGATCACCAAAAGATGAAATTTTAAGAATCACTGGAAGTCTTTGTCATCTCAGGAGAGATTTCTGCTTGTGTTTCCAAAACATTCAGGCTACCATTGCAAATCAGTCCATGAGCTGCAGGTCTGGCATTATAGACCTTATCTTTGGAACTCTGCAGACCCTCATGTTCCTCTTGGAACAGAGAATGAGTCGCTGTATCTTATGTGGCCTTAGGGACACCTTTTTTTGTGTCTGTGCCTGCTCCCTCAGTTGTCTGTGCAGAGTGGCTTCTCCTTGCCCTCGTGAACTGCCATGTCAGAGTTGTCCCTAGAGGTTCCTGTGACACAAGTTGTGGGATAAGAAAAGTCCTCTGGTCTCAGAAGCCTCTCTGGGTGCAGAAATTGTCATTAAATTCCTTACTTTTACCATCATCCTGTTCTATTTTATCCAGAACTGCTGCAGAGAGGAGCAACAACCATCACCAACCTGGAGGGCTGGGTAGGCCACCCTCTGAACCCCATCGGCTGCCTCTTTCTCACCCTCACCGAAGCTTGTAGATTAGAAGAGGAAAATTGCCTTGAAATTTCAGGTACCAAGTGCTTCTCCTGGATCCCTTCCTGGTGTCTGTGGCCGAGGTGGGTGCAGGTCTGGGATTCTGGACACCTGGACTCTGAGTCCTCCCTCTCCGCCTTGGCAGGAGCACCAGGGCAGAACTGCAGTGCAGACAGGGAAGGTAGTGAGTAGAGAGAAATAGAGTTTTCTCAGTCCCAGGGTTTGCAGCCAGAGCAGAGCGGGTCCATGGGAAGGCTCTGGTGTCAGCTGTGCACCCTGTTGCACATGTCTTGGGTCTCCTACATCTCCTAGTTGAGAGCAGGAAGGGAGAGTGAAGCCCACATCTCCCTCAGGGAGCTTTCATCTGTCATTTCTGGGTAACCGAAAGCAGGCAGGAGGGGAAGTGTGGGTCTTGCTTCTGAAGTGAGAGATTTTTCTCTGCAATGATTCTGCTGTCTGGGAAGACTCTTCTAACCCCACTGCATCTCCTCTCCCTCCTTGCAGACGCTGGGGACTCCAAACCACCAGTGTATCAACACGTGCCCGTTGTGACCGGCAGCCAGGACGGTGACGAGTCCTACCTGTCCCTGGCCTTGGAGGTGGCCCTGATGGGGATGGGCCAGCAGAGAGTGATGCCTGAAGGTCTCTATGCCCAGGACAAGGTGTGCCGCAATGAGGAGCAGATCATTGCCCGGCTGCAGGACCTGGAGCTGGACGCGGTGCTGGTGCAGACCCTGCGGAAGCAGTGCATCTTGCTGCTGGAAGGTGGGGCCTTGGCTCATCTAGCTGACTTTTGTGTCCTAGCCGAGTGCTGGTAATGTCTCTGAGGTGCCCTTTTCAGAATTTATTCACATCCTGCTTCTTCCTCTCTGGATGGGGTGCAGAGCGTGTAGGATGGCTGCTCTGCCCCATCACCTGGAAAAGCAAGGGTTTGTTGGCATCCCTAGAAAAAGACCAAGTCAGAGGCAATATGGAGAAGGGTGCTGAGCACATGGCTTCAGTTCCTTATTTTCTTTTAGAAAAGGAAAGTGCATCCCTGGATCCAACTTGAGTAACACGCCAGGGAGCTGAACAGCAGATCCTCAGGGCTTTGGGGTGGTGCAGACCCTGGCCAGAGATCCTGCTGTGCTAACTGTGGCTGATGGGCTCTGCTTCTGCCTAGGTGGTCCCTTCAGCGGCTTGGGAGAAGTCATCCACCGGGAGAGTGTCCCCATGCACACCTTTGCCAAATACCTGTTCTCTGCCCTGCTGCCCCACGATGCTGACCTGGCATACAAGCTGGCTTTGCGGGCCATGAGGTTGGTGCATGTTTAATTCTGTCTCTGCTCCCCTTTTTGCCTCTCTCCTATGCTTGTTGGGAAGCTGGGATGCTTTGCCACTTCAGAGCAGGGATGGGAGTGGAGACAGGCTTGGAGCTTGCCATCCATGGGATCTTTTGCAGTGTGTAGGACCACTGGGCACAGCAGCAGTGCAAAGAGATTCCTGCTCTCCATTTGGGTGATTCCTGGCTTATAAACTCCATTTACATGGGTTTGCATGGGTCCAAAAATGTCTGCTGGCCCAGCCCCTCGCTCCAGGCCGGACCACCACCTGCCTGCCCCTGTGACAGGCATCTTCTGCCAGAGCAGGTCCCAGGCACACACAGAACTGTCATCTGCCTTCTGTCTGCGAGGCCTCAGGCACCCTGCAGCCCTCCCTGCCTACAACAAGGGCTGTTATCCTGGCACAGATGGGCGGATGGTTTGCCCCGGGCTCCAGGGTGTCACAGAGCCAGGTGGAGAGCACAGTTGCACTCTGTTCTCCATTAAAACCCATCTCTGTCTCTGGGACTGGGGAAACAGCTGATGCTGAGAGCTGTCCTATCTCTTTCCCCAATCCATGACACACTTCAGACATCAGCCTGTGTATTGCACTGTTTTGACAGGGAGTGGGTGGGTCTTGGAAAAGCTGGAATTTCCTAAACAATGTGCTTGGAGCACTGTCAACTCCAGAGCATCCCAGTGCTCTCTCCCTCTTACCACCATTACAAGTCCTGGCCCAGAGCATCACCTTTTTTGCAGCTTTCCTCAGTGAAATGGATCATCTCACTCCAACACTGGGGGAAAGTTTGAAATCCCTCTGTTCTGGGAAGAGCTGCTCAGGAGGACAACCAGCCCTAATAAGCAGCCAAGGGCCTCTGTGGTGTGCAGAAGCACCATGTCCTGCCAGACCTGAGACCTCTGGCTGTTGAACAGGACTGAGGGCCCCAGGAATGCCATCTGTTAGTGCCCATCCCCTGCTCCCAGCTAGGACTCCCTTTGCTGGGGTATCTGTGTCCAGGGCTGGAAAAGTTGGGCTTCTGCTGCCCTGTGGTTACCTCAAGCCTGCAAGTGAGGATAGCAGAGACAATTGGATGCCCTTCATGTCCAGGGTGCAGTTTTCCTCCTGCATAACTCACCGTCAAGTTAGCAACAGCAGCACCAACTCAAGGGTTTAGGATTTGTCACCATGGCTGGTGACTTGAGAATCCCGCTCCCCTTCTTTAGGCTTGCTTCTCCCCCAGGTTTTCCAGGCTTTGGGAGGATGTGCCCACAAAAACAGGCAACCTAACCTGGCTGCAGAGGCCCTGGGGAAATGTGCTGCTGCTTCTGATCATAACCAAGCGTTTTAAGGAGAACCAGATGATACAGTCAGGAGTTCTGCCGGGTGCTTTGACATGAAAGGAGCAGGAGGGGAGGAGGGATTTTACTTTTTTTTCTTCCTTTTTGTTTTTTTTTTTACTCTGAGGTCTGTGCTTTTCCTCACAAGTTTATAAATCACTCCATGGATCTTTCTCCCCCCTTTCAAGTCAGTCTCAGATTGATCCCTGTGCCCATGTGCTGAGCACGCAGCCTCGCGCGCCCCACACGTGCACAGCAGCAGGACGTGTTCAAAGGCTTTGCTGCAGGCAGCTGCCTGCAGGCAGCCCCTGCCTCGCCTTGGCAGCACCTCAGGGAGAGGAGGTGAAGCTGGGGCTGGGCTGGGGTCTGATGTTGCCTCCTCCTGCTTGCCCTTCAGATTGCCTGTCCTGGAGACCACGGCACCGTCCGGCGACGTGACTCACCCTCACCACCTGGTCTCGGTGGTCCCCAGCAGGTACCCGCGCTGGTTCACCCTGGGGCACCTGGAGTCACAGCAGTGCGAGCTCGCCTCCACCATGCTCACGGCAGCCAAAGGTTGGTGGCAGGGCAGTTCTGGGGCAGGGTTGATGGGGTGATGGTGCACAAAAGCATGGAAGAGTTTTTCCTGGAGAGAGGAGGGAGCTCTTGCTTCTGCTGGCACTGGCAGAGGCTGGCTGGGTGCCCCACTGACCCCAGTGGTGCCCCACTAGCAGCCTGCTGTGAGCAGGGCATGATGAGCTGGCCTTGAGAATCTGGGGTTTCTGGGATTCTTGTCCCAAAGGGCTCATGGTCCAGCAGGGCAGGATGGGAATTTCCAATGAGGTGCAGGGAGGCCTTGCAGCCACGGTGCTGCAGGTCCTGGGTACATCCCAGGTGATGCAGGACCATGCCTGCCCTGCAGCACAGCCAGCTGCCAGGCCAGCAATCCCTGCCAGGCATGTTGTGAGGTCATGCCATGGTTTAGTTTGAAGCTGTTTATCCTTTTACCTCTGCTTTGTCTCTTCCACCCTGTGGTAATGATCCTGCATGGGCTGTGGGAGGGAGAAGACCTCCATGTGTGCCAAACCAAAAGTGGCTTTTATTGGACATGGAATCAGCAGTGCTGGGTGGGACACTTTGGTCCCAGCTGCAAGGGGCTCGTGAAACACCTCACTGGTCTCGTGGGTCTCTTCAGTTTCTGCCCAGGCACTACTATGAAGGCGAGCACAGGCTTTTCATTGGACATCCCCCTGACCAGAAACCAACCCCACAGGGTGGCAAGAGTCTTGTGTCCCATGAGGGTCAGTGAGCCAAGCAGTTACCACTGCCCTCTGATGTTCTGGTGCTGCCAGCCTGACAGGGAATGTTTTTCTTTCCCAGTGAGAGGGAAGGGAAATGAGCTGTCAGAAAGCTCCAGCCTTGCTGCCTTGGCAGCCTCTTCTCTCCTTCCAGCCTCTTCCTCTAGGCTGCTTTACCAGGGCTGATGGTGTTCTGCCCGATTTGCCATGCTCAGATGAAGAGCTGGTACTTGGCTTATCCTTTAGGTATTTTTCTCCCTTCCAGTGCCTAGTGGGATGAGGTTTTTATGCCAGGGATGTCGGGCGGTTGGATTGCATTTGTTTTTCCAACTGTCCCCTTCCTCAGGTGTTGCCCTGCTGCAGCATGTCCCAGTGTGATCCTGCAGCCTCTCTTGCCCACGCCCCTACGAGCCATTTTAGGGAGGCTTGGATTTTGGTGGCAGTGCAAGCGGCTGTGGTGGGTGGCAGGTGATATCTTTAGCTATGAGTCACCCGAGATGTCTCCATGTGTCCAGGTGCAGCACTGGGTTTTTCACACTGCTGTGCATGATCTGGTTGTCTTTGCGTGAAGTTCATCTGCTCAGTCTATGAGTAGGAGTAGAAATGAAACTGGAACCTAATGTGGCATGTTAGCACCTCTGGTCTGTGCACATCCCAAAGGTCCCACTCCCCACACTGTGTCCCACAGGCAGTGATAGGAGGATTTCCCAAGCATGATATTAATATGCCTTGATGTATGCCTCTTCCAAGATGCTGCCCCATCTCCTGGTGCCCTCATCTATCCTAGGCTGTGTCCCACAGGCACTGATAGGAGGATTTCCCAAGCTAGGTGCAGGATCATGATATTAATATGCCTTGATGTATACCTCTTCCAAGATGCTGCCCCATCTCCTGGTGCCCTCATCTATCCTAGCACCCACAACCTCTTGTAGCAGGCGACCTACAGCACCACTGGCTATTGTGCCACAAATCCCCTTCTTTGGGGACAGCTCAGCCTGTCTCAGTTGTGAGTGCTGTGTGCCTGACCTGGGACATCGAGGACCAAGGTGCAGCAAGTCTGGGTAACCCCAGCCCAGCCTTGGAGAAGGAACTTGCTGGGCAAGACAGTGTGTGTGCAGCAAACAGCTTTTCCTCTTCTTCTAATGTTCCTGGATGAAGACTGATGTTTCTGCAACCATTCAGTACTAGGCATCTCCCCAAGCCCCTCCTTTTCTGGGAAGAAGCTGCTGTACAGCTGTCAGACTTGAAGCCAGGGTGGAACATCCAGGTGCCTGGAGATGTCTGCTAAAGACAGGACATGTCTGGGATCACTCAGGTTTGTTTGTCCTCTCTGTGAGAGGATGAACTTGAGTGAGGATGCTTGCTGTGTCATTTCCTGGGGAGGGTGCTCCATTTTAGACTGTTGGACTGCAGGGCCTGATCCAGCATCACTGTGTGTCCCTCCGTGTGTGTGTCCAGAGGGGCTGGCAGTGGTGAAGGGACTGTTCACCACGTGGTGCAGGCAAGAGATGGGGCTCCAGGCAAGTTGGGGGGGTGCCTGAGCCCTCTGACCGTTCTTGCTTGCTCCCAGGGGACATGCTGCGCCTACGCACGGTGCTGGAGGCCATCCAGAAAAACATCCACTCCTCCTCCTTGATCTTCAAGCTGGCTCAGGATGCATTCAAGATTGCTACGCCAGCCGACAGCAACTCTGACACAACACTGCTCAATGTGGCGCTGGAACTGGGGCTCCAGGTACGCGATGAGGATGGGGATGCTGGTGGCTCTTCTGCCTCTTGCTGTGGCAGCTGTGCTGGTTATGGTCTCCCGCCAAGCAGGGTGTCCCTGTGGATGGAGTAAATTGATCCCTGCAGGGTCCTGAGCAGGGGACATCAGCCCTGGGAAGCCCTTGTGCTCACTGTGGTTTGGGTGGAGGTGAGGCAGTGCCAGGTAGTTGGTAGCCAGTTGAACCAGAGGGATTTTTGGGGAGCACTGCTCTGTTGGGTGGCCTCACTAGAGCCCTGCAGGGCAGCCAGTCACCCCAAGTTTGCCTCGCAGGTGATGCGCATGACCCTGTCCACACTCAACTGGCGGCGGCGGGAGATGGTGAGGTGGCTGGTGACGTGTGCTACTGAAGTGGGTGAGTTCCATGTGGCTGGAGCAGGGTTGGGCATGGAGATCCTGGGGTCATGCCTAGCCCTGAGTTCTCCTGAGTCTCATTTCTTCTTGGGTAACTGAATTCACCTCAGAGCACCTGTTGACAGGGTTGGGACTGCAGCAGTGGCTGGTTTTAGACTTGGATGGGTGCCCTGTACCTGGCCCAGGCCAGTGCTGGTTTCTGCGTCCTGCAGCATACAGTTGGCCTCTGCCTGTCCCCCTCTGCCCTGTCCCTCCTGGGGCAGAGGCAGCAGCTCAGCACTGCTGTGGGCTGTTTTTGCGCTGTCTCTGGATCCCAGAGAAGCCCCGTGAACTGAGTCAGGTTCCAGGGATATGCTGTGACCCCAGTGTTTTCTTGCAGGAGTGAGGGCCCTGGTGAGCATCCTGCAGAGCTGGTACTCACTGTTCACTCCCACGGAAGCCACCAGCATTGTGGCAGCCACAGTGATGTCCCACAACACCATCCTGCGCCTGAGCCTGGACTACCCACAGCGGGAAGAGCTGGCCAGCTGTGCCCGCACCCTGGCCCTGCAGTGTGCCATGAAGGACCCCCAGAACTGCGCCCTG
The DNA here is from genome assembly GCF_017590055.1 of Onychostruthus taczanowskii. Lineage (NCBI taxonomy): Eukaryota > Metazoa > Chordata > Aves > Passeriformes > Passeridae > Onychostruthus > Onychostruthus taczanowskii. The sequence continues at coordinate 8,378,521 of NW_024504786.1, forward strand.
TCTGCCCTGACCCTCTGCGAGAAGGACCACATCGCCTTTGAGACCGCCTACCAGATCGTCATTGACGCCGCCTCCACCGGCATGACCTACACCCAGCTCTTCACCATCGCCCGCTACATGGAGCACCGGGGCTACCCACTCCGAGCCTTCAAACTGGCCTCCTTGGCCATGACACATCTCAACCTGGCCTACAACCAGGACACGCACCCAGCCATCAATGATGTGCTCTGGGCCTGCGCCTTGAGCCACTCTCTGGGCAAAAACGAGCTGGCAGCCATCATCCCACTGGTGGTGAAGAGCGTGCACTGTGCCACGGTGCTCTCGGACATCCTTCGCCGCTGCACCATGACAGCGCCAGGGCTGGCCGGCATCCCTGGGCGCAGGAACTCGGGGAAGCTGATGTCCACTGACAAAGCCCCCCTGCGGCAGCTGCTGGACGCCACGATAAGCGCCTACATCAACACCACCCACTCCCGGCTCACCCACATCAGCCCACGGCACTATGGGGAGTTCATCGAGTTCCTCAGCAAGGCCAGGGAGACCTTCCTCCTGGCACAGGACGGGCACATACAGTTTGCCCAATTCATTGACAATCTAAAACAAATCTACAAAGGCAAGAAAAAACTGATGCTGCTGGTGCGAGAACGGTTTGGGTGAGCCCCGGCTCCTGCCACGCTCACTGGCAGGGTCTGGCCGCAGCACGGGGACTCGGGAGAGAAGAAGGAAGGAAAGTGGAGATCAGCTTCCCCCCATCGGCAGAGGCTGCTCTGTTCTGGTCTTCTGTTTCTTTTTTTTTTGTTTTGTTTTGTTTTGTTTTCTTTCTTTTTTTTTTTTTTCCTTTTAGTGTTACTCTTTCTTGGATTTAACCATTTCACACACTGAGAGGATCCAGAGATTCCTTGGGCACAAACCAAAAGGCAACCACGGGGAAAAAGGATGGTTTACTCAGCCCCCTGCCCTCCCTTGCCAATACCAAAAGCTAACCTGGAAATCTAATACCTCTTTCCTGAAGGACGTGGTCGCTGGAGGGATACGAAGGTTGCAAAGTGAAAAATCTTTAAAATTATGTGGGGAATTTAATGAAACAAAACAAAAAAAAAAAAAAAAAAAGGAAAAAAAAGCAAGCAAAGAAACCTGCGACACTAGAACCTCATGCGTCACCAAAAGCGATGGCTTTGCAGAGCGCTTCTCCCGCCCGCCCGAGACATGCAAACTCCTCTATTTGTGAAGATACTTCAATAAAAACAAGTAAAAGTAACTGTTCTCAGGGATTGCTTACTAAAAGTAACACAAAAAAAAAAGCATTTATGATACTGTAAATACTATAGTATATGTGTCAATTATTAAATTGTAAAGTTATAATTATTTATAATTCTGTCTTTTATTTGGGGGATACTTGAAATTGTTGTGGGCTGGGGCGATTATTTTTATTATTGCTATTATTATTATTATTGTTATTATTATTAAAACTATTATTTAAAAAACCCACACAAAACCACAGACAAAAAGAGGAGGAGGCACGCGAACATTTCTCAGGTTCCCATGGCATCGGCAGCAGCAAGAAGGGTGTGGGGGGGAGGCAAACATCTACTCGACTCACAGCCCTGGGACGGATGGACGGACGGACAGAGGAGCAGCAGCCCAGCAAAGGAAGGAACTCGGGGCGATGCTCACGGACACACGCGGCTGCTGGCGATGGAGGACTCAGCCCATGGCAGGGCAGGTGCAGGGCGCGAGTGCCTGGGCGGGCACCAGGGCTGCCGGCTCCGGGGGAGGGAGGGGCAGCCCCGTCACCTTCCTGCACCGTTCCCAGTTCCCAGCTCCGTGGAGCAGCCAACGCTCGGCCCTTCCCAGCTCACCCGGCGCTGGGGGCACACTCCAGCCCTGGGCCGGTGGCTCTTCAGTTTTGGTTCATTTCTTTGCCAGCACGTTGGGAGGGCTGGGGGGGGCCAGGGCCGGTCTGGATGGTGACTTGTAGTTGGGGAACGCGCGTTAGTTATCTGCTGTCTGGTTTAATTTTATGGCAAGTGACTTGTGTCCGCGCTCTGGCCAGGAACCCAATTGTACTCGGTCTGTGTCGCCACCGAAATAGCGGTCTTCAACCAGTCTGTTTCTCTCTTTTTTTCTTCCCTTTTTTTTTTTTTTTGCGTGCGTGCGTGTATGTGTGTGTGCGACCTCTTCATCTGATGTTTAATAATAAAAGGGATGAACGTTACTGCCTGTGTCTTTCCTGCCTTTCTCTGAAGTCGGGGGGTCACCACACTGGTGCAGAGCAGTGTTGTAGCCCCCTGTGGTAGCCAGTTCCTGTGCCCCAAAGAGGGACAGAGCAGGGACAAGGCACCCTGGTTGTTTCTGGGTGCAGCTCCCTGCCATGTACAATGTTAGCATTGCCCATGCTGGAGAACTGCCCTATCCATGCCAGCTAGACCAGCGTTTCTCCGTGTCTTGATCCATCCTGCTGCCAACTTGGACCACAGTGAGTGTGCTGCAGTGTGGAATGGGGTGGCAAGGAGCTGTAACTCAGGGTTCCTGGGCTGCTTTTTGCAGGGTTTGCTGAACCCCAGGCAAGGTTTGCCCTGAGGATCAGAGGAGATGGGGAAGTGTGCATGGGGGAACACTCTAGGACCAGGGGGATGGTCCTAAAGAGGCTTTGGGAGCTGGAGGAGGAGGGCTGTGGTGGCTCTGTTGCCATCCAGCCAGTGTGGCAGGGTGCTGGTGGTGACTGTGTCAGAGGTTCTCCTGCCGTTTTGCCAGCTGTCTCTCAGATGAGTCCTGCTGGCTCTCCCAGCCCCTTGAAACTACCCTCGGTTGAGGACACATTGCCCATTTCAGCCTGAGCAGGACTGTGGGACAGCTGATGGTGAGTCTGTGCCGTGGTGGGCCGTGAGCCCCGAGCTCCCAGGCTGTGACCCTGCCAGCCTCAGGCAGCCCACCTCCCCCAGCAGGGCTGAGTGCATCCATCCTCAGGAGATGGCTGTTGTGCTCACATCCTCTCTTGCAAGCATGGACACTGCAGCCTGGCAGGGAGAGGCATCCTCCACAATTTGTTGCCATCCCTGTTTCCCCAGGATGGGGCTCAGGGGCTCCCCCTCACCACAAATGCTCCTCTAGCAGCCTGCCATGACTTGCCATCTCCTTCAGGGCTGTCCAGTTTCCCATCCCCCCAGCCAGAGCCACACGGCTGCTGCAGAACAGGTCCTGGTTTAATGCTGCAGCCCAGCCTAGAGTGAGCCCTGTGACAACATGGGTGACTGCCCAAACCAGAGTCCTGTCCCCAAGGCCCCAGGCTCAGCTGTGCTTGTTGATATGACGGGAATGAGCATGCACAGCTTCCACAAAGGCACCCACATGTTCAGGGTTCATGTCAGGGTAGAGGCCGTGGCCCAGGTTGGCAATATAGCGTTGGGTCCCAAAACTCTCCAGCATCTTCTTCACCAGCTCGCCAATCTTCTCCTGTAGGTATGGTAGGAAACCATGTGTCACACCAATCCAGCTCAGGGTATTTCACCCCCAACAGTGCCTCTCAGCTAGCCTGAGGGGATGCTGGGACATGAGCCAGTGCTGCAGGTGGTAAAGATAAGGCAGAAGGCCTTTAACACAGGCTAGAACTAGCCCTAGGTGCTGGCACTAGCCATGGCTCACCTTGGGCGCGTAGAGAGCACATGGATCCAGGTTTCCTTGCAGAGTGACATCTTTTCCTATCTGTGCACTGCAGCAGGGAGGAAGCAGGTGAGTTGTTGCATATGGTACAGAGACTGAGGGCAGCCAGGTGCCTGCAGCCCTCACCACAGGACACCCAGGACCCCTCAGTGCAGCCTTTAGAAGCTGTAGCATGGTGGCCCAACTATCCCCACTTTTGGAGCAGCAGTGTCCAGGCCTGGGATGCTTCAGGGCAGAGGAGGAGGTCAGAGTACCTGGTCTGGGATCCTGCCCAGACACCTGAGCCCTGAGTCAGACTCTTACCGAGCTTCTTGGGGCCGGATGGTCCAGTCGAGACCAACAACCTCGTAACCGGCGTGGGCCAGGTCGCGCAGGGCGTAGTGTGCATCCTTGGCAAAGATGATCTGGGGAGGGAGGAGATGGGCAGCGACTGCTGTGGCTCACACCCCGCTCCACAGGCTGGACTGAGGGAAGCGGGAATGCACCCCTCTCCAGCAGCCCCCAGATGTCAGGGTCAATCCAGGCAGCCCAGACTCACCATGGGCACCAGGGGCAGTGCCTCCTCCTTCAGCTTGCTCTTGACAGCCTGGGCAATGTCCCGGATGTAAGGCAGGGCAAAGTCCTGAAACAGCTCCGGGCCCAGGTGCCCTGCATGGGACTCAAACAGCTGGAGCGCCTGCCAGGGACACAGAATCCTTTAAGCTGGAAAAGACCTTTAAGATTACTGAGTCTTAACAACCCAGTACTGCCAAATCCAGCAGTAAAGCGTGTCCCCAGGTGCCACATCTGCTTGTCTATCAAATACTGCCAAGGATGGCGACTCAACCACTTTCCCATGGGACTGGGAGAGCAGCAACTCAGTCCCTCCTCCTCCTTCCAGATACTGGATCCTCTCTGCTCCCTATCCCCAGTCCCTGCCTTCCTTCTTGGCCCTGTCCCCACTGCCCCAGGACACACCTGCGCTCCAGCAGCCACCTGCCCCACCAGGTAGTCGATGATGACGTCGGCCAGCAGGCGCAGCAGACGGTGGCTTGCCTCGGGGTGACGGTAGAGCCAGCTCTTGGCCTTGGCCATTGTAGTGGAGCCACCACCTTCAATCATGTAGGACATGAGCGTCCACTGTGGGGAGGAGTGAAGTGAGGAGAGTGATGGAGATGAGGGAAGACACAAAGTCCCAGTCACAGTGCTGAAGGTAGGACCTGTGAACACCCCAGAGCCTGGGGCACAGCTGCTCCTGCACTGAATGCCCCCTGTTATACACACATGTAGCACCCACAGCTGGTCTGACCCCAAGAGAGCAGAGGAGCCCATCAGTGAAACCCATTCAGAGGGGTCACAGCACTTACTGGTGCTCCTGAGAAGCCGATGAGGGGCACCTTGCCCTCCAGGCTGTGTCGTGTCAGAGTAATGGCCTGGAAGACGTAACCTAACTCTGCGGTGACATCCACCTTCTGTCGCAGTTTCAGCAGATCCTCCACTTCCTTCAGGGGCTCTGTGAATGTGGGTCCTTTGCCAGGGACCATGACAACCTCCATGCCCAGCGCCTGGGGACAGGGGAGAATGGAGAAGCAGGAATGGAGCAGCCCTGAATTCTGTCCTGTTACCAGCTGCTGTTCTCTGTGGCATTGGCTATGGCTGTTACCTGGGGCACCACCAAGATGTCAGAGAAGATGATGGCAGCATCCAGGGGGAATCGTCTTAGTGGCTGCACAGAGGAAGAGGCAATGTTAGTGAGGGGTTGCAAGTCACTTACCATGGAGGACCTGGTCAAGCACAGGAGGCAGTGGAGTCCCCAAGGGCTGCACAGTATACTGAGACCAGAACCAAGGTTTCTCACCATCCCCATCTGGACAGAGAGAGGGGACACACAGACCCCTGAGCGATGCTCACCTGCAGTGTCAGCTCACAGCACAGTTTGGGGCTCCGGCAAGTAGCAAAGAAATCCTGTGACGCCCGTGTCTCCCGAAACTCTACAAGGGACCACCACAAATGTTACCGGGTGCTTGCTGAGGCCCCCTGGCTACCCCCAGCAGGTCTCCACCGCTCACCTGGCAGGTACCGCCCCGCCTGCCGCATGCACCACACCGGGGTGTGCTCCGTCTCCTCGCCGCGCGCCGCGCGCAGGAACGTGTCGTTCTTCAGCCTGGGGAAGCCTTTGGGGCTGCGGAGCAAACAGCAGGCACGAGGTGTCACCCATGAGGGGTCTGGGTGCCCCGCCAGTCCCCCACGACTGGGGCAGAGGGTGCCAGAGTAAGCGGCTCGTCCCCACTCCCTGACCGCAGAAGAGGCTTGCGCCCAGCTGTGACAAATGCGATAAATTCTCCCCACCACAGCCCAGGACTTCTTCCTGCTGAGGACCGCGGGCCCCCCGGGAGAGAGGCGATGCGCTGCGCAGGGCCCGCGAGATTAAGTTATCGGGGCCACCAGTTGCTCCCGCCTGGAGAGATTCGGGACGCGCGGGGCGGGCAGCCCCGCACTGCCCCGTCTGTGCCCGGCCTGCGCCGGAGGGGAGCCCCGGCAACCGCGGGGCCTGTGGGAACAAAGTCCCCAAAACCCCCATTTGGGCCAGGGACTTAACTAGCAGAGCAGCGGCCCTGCTGATCCTCCCGGAGCAGGATCACCTCCCTCGCTCCGCGCCCGGAGCCCCTCCAGTGACCCCGTGCCGGACTCTTGTGCCAGCACCGTAATCCCAGAGCCACTCCGGTGCCTCGGCGGGGTCCGGAGAGCCACACCAGTGTCCCCAGTACAGGATGTCAGCGCGAAAGCACTATCCCCAGCGCTCCCACAGTGCCAGATCGCCGTTCCCAGAGGCACACCAGTACCCCCCGTGCAGGCGCCGGAACACGGCCCCGTTACCACACTAGGAAGGGACGCAGGCCTGCCCGGTCCCGGTTACTCACAGGAGCCGCTCGCCACCCTCCATGCTCCTGAGCTGCTCCCCGGCCTCGCCGTTGCTTCCCGACGCGGCGCGGTCCGCCCCCATCCCGCCCCCGTTCCCGTCCCGCCCCGTCGGCGCCGCCATCTGGACGTAGTCCCGCCTCTCCCCCCGCCGCCATCTTGCCCCGCCCCTCGCCCCGCTTTCCGTCCCTCCGTACGCTGCCATCTTGCCCCGCTCCTTGCTCCTCTGTACGTGGCACGGGCGCCGCCATCTTGCTCGGCGTCCGCCCCGCCGGGCGCCGCCATCTTGCCTGTCGGCGGGCGGGGTTCGCCGTAAACCGGAGGGGCGCGGAGCCGGTGCCCGGAGCGCGATGAGGGCGGGCGGGGAGGCGCCGCACCAGGTGCTGGGCCGGCTGCGGTTCCTGCTGCAGTGCAGCGAGTGCTTCCGCCGCGCCCGGGCGCTGCCCGCCGCGCTCTGCTACGTGCCGCGGGAGGTGCAGTACAAGATCTGCAAGGACCCCTCGGCCGCCGCGGCCGCCGCCGCCGCCCGCAGCCTGCTCAGCGTGTGGGACAGCCCGGGGCCGGCGCGGGGCGGCAAGCGGGCGGCGCGGGCCACGATCGAGGTGCGGAAGGGCGGCTGCCTGCGCGCCACCGGCGAGGAGTACTGCAACGGCGCCGGGCTCTGGGTCAAGCTCAGCAAGGTAACGCGGGTGCGGCGGCCCGCGAAGGGCCCGGCCCGGCCTCGCCTGACCGCCGGCTGTCCCCACAGGAGCAGCTGGAGGAATACCGGAGCGGCTGCGATCTCGAGGAGGGATGGGTGCTGGTGTGCAAGCATGCCGACGGCGGGGACCGGCTGGTGCCCGTGGAGTCCACGGAGCGGATCCAGCGGCAGCAGCAGCTGTTCGGGGTGGATTACAAACCCGTCATCAGGTGCGGGGCCGCCGCGGTGTCCCGCTGGGTCCCTGGGAGCTCGGAGGTGCTCACCTCTGTGCGGGCTCGGGATGATTCCCCACGGCCCCTCCTGCCTTGGGCTAGGGAACCCCCGGCCTGCTTGGACAGGTTTCATGGAAGTGAGGCAAGAGGGATGCCGGATGTGGAGTGAATTTGGTTTGGCTTGGGCACTGTGCTTGTCACATGCCCAGCGGGGTGTGGAAGGAGTAGACACGGTTTGAAAGGAAAGGGCAACAGATGATGCTGGAGGTGATGGAGGATGGAGCACAGTGGGGCTTTAAACCCAAATCTTCCCCTTACAACTACTCCTCAGTCACCAACTTCTTGTTCCTCCTGGGATGTTCTCACTCCACTTCTCTGTGTTGTTTCAGATGGGAGCAGGTGGTGGATCTGACATACTCCCTGCGCCTCGGAGCAAAGCCCAGGCCCATGGAGCAGGATGAGGCTGCAGTAGAGAAGCTTCGGTATGAACTGTTTCCTGGCTTCTGCAATGGTGGGGGGACAAGCTCCTGTCTCTTGTGACTGCCCAGACAGCTGTCTCCTGCAGACCTGGGGGAGAGGGGGGAAGACAGGCATCTCTGCACACCACAGTCTTGTCCTAGATATGCCTGCAAAAAGCAGGAAACCGAGCAAGGCAAGCAGGATGTGGACCTTCCTTTTTTGACCCATTAGCCTGGCTGCCTCTGGCTCTCTAGACCCAGTAATTCCTTTTCCCTGCTAGGTTTGTGCCCCCAACGTGGACTTATGAATGTGATGAGGACCTGGTGCATTTCTTGTATGACCACATTGGGAAGGAGGATGAGAACCTGGGCAGCGTTAAGCAGTACGTGGACAGCATCGATGTCTCATCCTACACGGTGGGTTAAAGGGACAAGGCTACATCAGCCCCGCTGTGCTGTGGGGCTGGGGAGCATGGGTAGTGCTTGCTGTGCTGCTCTGGTCTGAACTGGACTCTGTTTGAGGATGTGGGAGAAAAACCTGGGGAGTATCACGCAGCATGTGTATATATAATGCCCTGGAGGGACAGTGGTTTGAGAAACCAGTGCTAATATTAGCTGCAAAGCTGATGTTAGGGAGGGTTTGATACTCTGTGCTGTGTGTGTGACCCCAGAGCACCTCAGAGGGTCAGCCCCAGTGTCCTGTGTGCTCTGCACTGCTGGTGTCTACCCACAGCCCAGCAAAGGGAACAGGCCAATGTGATACCCTCTGACACTGAGAGTCATGATGAAAGTAACCACTAAAGAGAAGCTAATCCTATACTCATCTGATCTTCCATTCACTTGCCCTCTTCCAGGAGGACTTCAATGTGTCGTGCCTGACTGATAGCCATGCCGACACATACTGGGAGAGTGATGGGTCCCAGGGCCAGCACTGGGTGCGGCTCAACATGAAGAAAGGCACCATTGTCAAGTGAGTCATTTCTGTCTGCTCTACAGAGTTATCGCTGCTCTACATGCTGGCTAGTGACTGGAGCAAGCTTTGCCACTCCCTCTCTGCCTGAGTGTCATGGCCCAAATTTGCCCTGCACTCCCTGCCCCTCAGCCCTTATGCTGGCTCTGGGCTTGAGGTAGTTTTAGCACTGTCACAGGTACCTGGGAATCCCAGCTTGGTAACAACATGACCAAGTGATGGCGAGTAGCAATAGGTGTTCAGGTGCAGTTGCCTTCTTAATGTTCTGCTCCCCTTTGCAGGAAGCTGCTGCTGACAGTGGATACCACTGATGAGAACTTCATGCCCAAGCGGGTTGCTGTGTATGGGGGCGAGGGGGACAATCTGAAGAAACTGAACGACGTTGGCATTGATGAGTGAGTGGTGGAAGTACACAGGATGTCATGGCTCTTGCAGGGGCCCAAGCTGCTGAGCCTGGCCTTAAGCAGTCATGCAATAATGCCAGGCTCTCTGGGATGTGGGTTCACTCTGCCTACAATAGCGTGGTACAGTCGTCAGGGATCTCCTCATCCCATTGTGGGACACATCAGAATCATGGTACCTGGACCTGAGTCACCAGCAGGTTCAGGCATTCAGCTGTAATTGTTAGCAAGAACTGAGTTCTTGCCATAGGTTGCCATTTCAAAAGATGCAAACTGTCTTCCCGTACAAGTGTCCGAGTGGATTTTGGCAGGATGGGCAAGGAAACAGCCCTTTAATCCTCATCTCTTCTGTGTTTGCAGGAGCTATATTGGGGATGTGTGCATCCTTGAGGACATGACTACACACCTGCCTGTCATCGAGATCCGGATTGTGGAGTGCAGAGGTAGGGCTAGCTGTTGGGGTCACATCCATAATGCACCTGTAAAATACTGTACGTTAAGAGTTTGTTCTGTGACTTGTACTTCTTCTCCCTGTGGGCTGTTTTAGATAAGATTCAAAAGAACCATGGGAAACTCCTGGGAGATCTGAAGTTTTGCAAGTTCTCAGCTTTCATCCTATCTTTCTCTGCCTTCAATAATCTAATTATTTTTCTCCTGTAAATGCCCTGCTTCTTCTTCACAGAGGTATTTGAAGCTCTCAGTGCCCAGCCCCAGAGCTGTTGGAGCTGGTACATTCCTACTGTTTTTGCTTATAGACCTCCTACACTTTATTTAAGGCTTGTTTTCTTGTGGTCTTGGCATATCATCCATGGTCTTCCTTGGCAGATGACGGGATTGATGTTCGTATCCGAGGCATCAAAATCAAATCCTCCCGACAGAGGGACTTGGGGCTCAGTGCTGACATGTTCCAGTTGCCCAGTTTGGTGCGTTACCCTCGCCTAGAAGGGACTGACCCTGACCTGCTGTACCGACGGGCTGTGCTCATTCAAAGGTACCGTGTGGAGGGGAGCAGACCGGTGCCATTGCCTGCTGGGATTGATGCCATCTTCAGCATGCACATGGCTGGAAGCTGGAAAACTATGACACTCCTCTTGAGAAAGATGTCTTGGACACTGGAGAAGATAGCAGTCATTTGGGAGCAAAGTGGGCTCTCTGGGATGGCTCCCTTGTGCTTTCAGAGGAGTTCTGTAGCTCAAGTTTGTGTCATAAGCACAACATATCTGTGCAATCTCAAGGGCAGGTATATGCAAAGTCAGTGATGCAAAATCACTGCAGTGCCCAGGGAGTGGGAATTTAGTACCAAAGGTTCCATGAGGTAAAAATGCTGGGTTTGGTTTGGATCAGTTATTTTTCTGCTTGTGTTCAGGGATGTATGGTCTGGAATAGATTTGTGCAGATCCCCATCACTCCTTGTTGCAATACCTTCTTCCTTGTGATTTAGGTTCATCAAGCTCCTGGACAGTGTCCTGCATCACTTGGTGCCAGCCTGGGACCACACTGTTGGCACATTCAGCAAACTCAAGGTGAGCAGTTGGTTCTGTGTCTTGTTGGGGCCTCAGTCTGGCAGGGTGATGGTGCTTGTGCTGTGGCAAGGGAAGCAGCCAGGGCTTATTGCCTTTAAAGCAGCTGGAGGGAAATACCTTCCTGAGCTCAAGTCACTAACACTATGAAAGGTGATATTGTTTATTTTCCTGCTAAACTGCTGATGTAGAAGCATGCAGCTGTGGGCTAACAAGTGGACTCAAACCAGAACATTTCACCCTCAAAGGGACTTGGATCATAGCAGCACTGGGCATGCAAGCTGGATCCACATCCCCTCCAAGATCTCAGCCCAGGACACTCTGTTCCTGCACTTCCTGCCAGCAGCTTTGAGCTGGCTTGTCCAAACATCAAGGCTTTTACCAGTAACATTCTTCCTGGCTTTAATAAGCTTTTGCTTTTTATCCTTTACGTAGTGCTGAGTTCATCCTTCCAGTTGTCTGTTTTTCTTATATCCTCTCCAAGAATACACATGCTGGACATTACCAGGATAGCCCTATTCTGTGTGTTTCCAGGCCGAGTGTCAGAAAGCACTGTAATTCCTGTGCCAGGTCAACATGGACCCAAAGCATTTGGAGTTTTTTGTTTGTTTAGAGGAGCCGGCTTTAATTACAACTAAAAGGGATAGTAAGACCAGTGTTCTGGTGAGAGTGAGGGTAAAGGAGACTCTAAGCAACACTGGAGTGTCAGCATCAGATGACAGCCGCTGGATGGAGGGCTGAGCTTGTTGTCTCCCTTGAGCCAGAATGCAGAATCTTTCAGAAGCAGAGGGGAAGCAAATACTGTCAATGAGAATGTGTCTGTGTGTGAAGGCCCTGGGAAAGGGAGAAACCTGGAGGTGTGATGGCTTCAACAGAAAGTAGGTGACACGTTTTGTGGGTCCCTGTTGGCAGCACATCAAGCAGTTCTTGCTGCTGTCCAAGAAGCGTACAGCTCTCATTACCCAGTGTCTGAAGGACTCGGAGACCAGCAAGCCCAACTTCATGCCAAGGCTCTACATTAACCGACGCCTGGCCATGGAGCACCGGGACAACCCTGCCCTGGACCCCAGCTGCAAGAATGCTGTCTTCACCCAGGTACTGTCTCTCCTGCAAGGCTCCCTGCTGCTCTGGGGAGACTGGGGCATTCCACAATCAAAATTTTCTGCATTAGGATGGGTGGAAGGGAGAGCTTGGAGCTGGAGACCAAGCCTTCAAAGCTTCTTCACATGACTCACAGGCTCTGTAATTACATGTGCTGATGATCCCATAGGGAATAACATCTAGGAGGGTTTTGGGATCTCTGAGTTGAAATCTGTACTCTATCCTGGATGCTCTCTGTGGCATGTTGTTAGTGGAGAGCGTAACAATCCTGTTGCACTAAAAAGGCAGCAAAGAATTCTTGTGTGACAGCAGTCAAGTAGCTGCATAGAGTTCTGTGTTGAGGTTTTACAGCAATGCTGATTTTCCTGTGTGCATTCTCTCCCTACCTCCAATAGATCTGGGGCTCTGTGCATGCACAAACACCCCAAACTGCTGTGAGACTTGATGTGTTTGATGTACCTGCCTTCATGTGGCACCAGTTCCCCTGGAGAGGGAATACCAACCTTGATTGTCTCTGCTTGTTGCAGGTATATGAAGGCCTGAAACCCTCAGACAAGTTTGAAAAGCCTCTAGATTATAGGTAAGCGGTGTCTCAGGAAGGGAAGGCACCATGCAGTGCTGGGAGCTGTGTCCTGTTGCAGCAGGGTGTTTGGGAAGTCCCTGTCCTTTACTCTGGAGAGGGTTTGCTAGGACAGGAATCAGCTCAGCCATGGGATCAGGGTCCGTTCCCCAAGGTGTCACCTCTCTACTGAGGATGCAGTTGTCTCTGGAGAAAAAGATCTTGTCCTGACCTAAACTCAGACTGTTCCACCCTAGACCCTTGATGTCCTGCTGTGCCTGTCCCAGCACCCCCATGGCTTTGAGCAGCACCTCAGGTGATGCCTGGTTCTCCACAGGTGGCCATTGCGTTATGACCAGTGGTGGGAGTGCAAATTTATCGCGGAGGGCATCATCGACCAAGGTAGGGGCTGTAGGAGGCCAGAGTTCCTCTGGAACATTCGGGGGCTGATGAGGTGACTGTTGCTGTAGGTGCTTTTGTTTGGTTCCAGTGTTAATTCCTGTGGAGGAGAGGGGGAAGGCAGGTTGCCTTGTCTTGCCACCTCTGCCTGTGTCCCAGATAAAGAGTGCTGTTTGCTTGGAGGGGGACCAATCTTCCATTAGTCACTAACAGAGGCTTTACCAGTGCCAGTGATCCTTCTGGCTGTTCTCCACAGGCCAGGCAGGGATGTTATTTCTCTTGTCTTAGTCTTGTTCTAGTGCCATAAGGCTCTAATAGGAACCTTCTGCTCAACCCAGGGCCAGGTTGGACCAGAAATCCTCATCTTTGCTCCATAACTCTGAGGATCACACATGGGGTGTTCGCATCTCACTAAGAATGCCCTTCTTTTGGGGTTGCAGGTGGTGGTTTTCGGGACAGCCTAGCAGACATGTCAGAGGAGCTGTGCCCCAGCTCAGCAGACACCCCTGTGCCTCTGCCTTTCTTCGTGCGCACATCCAACCAGGTGCTGTGCATCGGGATGTTTGGGGCAAACCCTTCCATGCCTGGCAATGCAGTGCTGTCCCTGTCCCCTTGCATGCCAGGGACATACCTACTTTAAGCTTTTCTTTGTGAGGGGTTGGGTAGTTTGCTTTTTGGCATTTCATTTTAGAATATGCTGACAAGTGCCTGGATACCAGTCTGTCACTGGGAATATTGCCAAGAGGGATGGGGGGTTTAGCCCACTCCTGCTGTGAGAAGTGCCCAGAGGCATGGCAGGAGTAGTTTGTGGTGTTTCATGCTGTGCTGAAATTATGACTTGGAGTTTTGCCTCTCACTCCTACAGGGTAATGGCACTGGAGAAGCCAGGGACATGTATGTCCCCAACCCGTCTTGTAAAGATTTCCCAAAGTATGAGTGGATTGGGCAGATCATGGGAGCAGCTCTGAGGGGCAAGGAGTTTCTGGTAAGTTTCCAACCCTATCCCTCTGGGAAGATTTGCTGCAAAAAATTTTTTGATAGCCCTCTCCTGCAGCCTGTCTAACAGGAGCATGAAAAGGATCTGTGGTCACATAGTGGGAAAAGTGGTATTTGGGGCCAAGCAGTTTGGAGAACTCGCAGTCTGAGTTTTGGGGGATGATGCTGAGAGCTTGGGAGAAAGTGTTTGGTCTCTACTCAGCTACGATGAGCTCTGCATGTAGAGGGAGAAGTAGGGAATCCTCTTTGTGTTTGCATTGTTGAGTCTTATCTCCATCTTTGGGGAGGTCTCATTTTGACACAGACTCAATAAAATCTCTTTTCTTCTTCAGGTCCTGGCTCTTCCTGGCTTTGTATGGAAACAATTAACAGGGGAAGAGGTCAGCTGGAGCAAAGACTTCCCTGCTGTGGACTCCGTGTTGGTGAGAGGGGCTGGGAGGCTGTGCCTATCTTATTCCTTGTGGCACTCAGCAAGGTGCTGATTTGTGTCCCTGTCCTCATGTACTTGCTTCCTGCCTATGTCAAATAAACATAACAAAGGGCAACTCTCAGCTATAAGGATGCACCAAATGCTCTTATAGAGATGCAGCCATGCTGACTGCAGCTTCAAGCATGCAATGGCCCAAGGACTGCTAAACAGCTTTAGGGCAGCATATCCCATGTTGTGTCACTGTCACTTGTTTGGGAAGGGAGAAGATGAGGACTTGGGCACATCACTGCTCTCTGGCCATCTCTCTAACATGCACTTACTTGGTGCCTGGACAGGTGAAGCTCCTGGAGGTGATGGAAGTCATGGATAAAGACACATTTGAGTTCAAATTTGGGAATGATCTGACCTACACAACAGTGCTGAGTGACCAGCGCATGGTGGAGCTGATCCCCAACGGCAGCAACACCGCTGTGCGCTACGAGGACCGCAAGGAGTTCATCCGCCTGGTGCAAAAGGCTCGGCTGGAGGAGAGCAAGGAGCAGGTGACACTGTCCCACCCTGTGGCTGGTCATTGGCTCCCAGAGACCTGCCCCCAGCCTTTTTCTGGTAAAATGCACTGTGGTTAGTGTCCCTGTGCTCATTAGGGCAATGGTATCCAACCCTTTCAGTGGGGTCCTAGAGCCCAGGGAGCTGTTGAGACGCAAAGTGGCTTCTAGTAGTATGGGTGATGGGGGGTTTTATTCACAGCTCTGACACAGGCTTTCTCAATGAATGGGGATGCATCTCTCTGGGATCCTGTCCTGTTTCTTCAGGTTCCTTGGAGCATGTGCTGAGCAGTCACATGGCTTGAATCCAGTAGAGTACCTAGGCTCAACCTGGAGTCAGGGAAATGGGCAAGACATGCGGCTTACCTGCCTTGTCTCCTTTTCAGATCATGGCTATGCAGGCTGGGCTGCTGAAGGTGGTACCCCAAGCTGTTCTTGACCTCCTTACATGGCAGGAACTAGAAAAAAAGGTCTGTGGAGACCCTGAAGTCACAGTGGATGCCCTGAAGAGGCTCAGTAAGTGAAGGGCTTTGCTGAAAACTCTGCCTGAAAGCAAGACTGTCTTCTGTCTGTGCTGGCACAAGGAGAACTGTGGGAGGCCTTTCTTACAGTGAGAATATGGTCCTGTGTACTTCTTACCTTTAGCTGGGTGCTGATGGGGACAGGAGTGTCCTTTGACTCTGTCCTGGGCCTCACAGTAGAGGCTGGGGCATCCCTAGGCTCAGTATCTGAGCCCATGTGGAGCTGAGATGTGGATCTGGCTGTGCTTCCTGGGAGGGGCCTGACTGTCTGTGTTTCTTGCACCTTGGGTCTATATGGTCAAACCCTGCAGGCACCCACTGCCAAAGAGGGAGGAGCTCAGATCTTTATTAAACTCTTTTCTGTATCCTTTGTGACAGCCCGGTTTGAGGACTTTGAGCCACAGGATACCCGTGTTCAGTACTTCTGGGAAGCACTCAATAACTTCACCAATGGTGAGTAATTTGTTCTGTCCATGCATATCTTGTGCCATGACAGCTCCTGGCTGCTGGCTTGGGGCTGGGAGGGAAGCCACTCAAGGAAGGCAAGCAGCTAGGCTGAAGGGACTGCTCGCTGGTGCTGAGGGTACCTAGAAGGAGCTGTGCTGCAGCTCACACCCTCTAGGATTTGCTGATGTCTTTGCTTTTCCTTCACAGAGGATCGCAGCCGCTTCCTCAGATTTGTCACCGGCAGAAGTCGCCTTCCAGCACGGATCTACATCTATCCAGACAAGATGGGGTAAGTCCATTCTTCTGTAGACTGCAAAGCTGACAGATCCCACACAAAGGGGTGGTTGTCTTGGCTCCCTGCCTTGCTGGCCTGCTGGTTCTAACCAGTTTGTCACCTTCTCCCCAGCTCAGAGACAACAGATGCTTTGCCAGAGTCATCTACCTGCTCCAGCACTCTCTTCTTGCCCAACTATGCCACGTAAGTTTTGGTGCTTCTCTGTGTCTGGAGGACTGTGTGTGGGCTCTCTTCTTAACCTTGGTGCTGACCCGTTGGGCCCCATCACTTTGCCACAGTTACATCCCATGCCTGTCCCACGTGCCTGCTGAGTTTCTCTCTGTGAGCCCCTGGTGAAGCATATCTGCCATTTCAGAAACCATCCTGTCCTCTCAACTGGCAAATGCAGCAATAGCAGCTCCTTCTTACCTTTATCTTTTTTTCCTTCCTGCCATCCCTAGAGCCAAAGTATGTGAAGAGAAGTTGCGCTATGCTGCCTATAACTGCGTGGCCATTGACACAGATATGAGTCCGTGGGAAGAGTGATGTTGCAGCCTGAACAAGCAGCATGGACAATTGTTCAAGAAAACCATGCAGTGGGAAGCATTCCCTTGTCCCCACGGGATGTGTATATATAATAAATACATAGGTGTGAAGCCTGGCTCCCAGCAGTTGACATGAAGGGTTGGGTCTTCAGCAGGGCGGGAGCTAGCTTGGATTATAAATGTGATTGTGGTGATGGAACCCTGGCTGAGTCCTCATGCATCAAAAAGCTGGTAGGCTTTTGTAATGAGTTTCTTTTCCATGTCTTCTTGTAGCTCCACAATGCTCACTCCTTCCAGGCTGCACTTTGCTCAAACAAAAGTGGGGTAAGGAGATAAAGCTGCACAGCAGCTTACAAGACAGAGAACTGTGAGCTGCTGCTGAGACTAGAGGGTGGCCAAGATGCTCAGTGTGTCCTGACCATACTCTGTTGCCTTGTTCCTGACATCACATGAGGTCAGTGGAAATGAGATCATTCATCTAGGATTGAGAAGAATGGGGCAGGCTGGTAGCAGGTGCTGCAGGGGTGCCTTTGGCCACCAGGTGTCATAATAGACCTGCACAGCAGGACTGGGTGATTCCAAAGGGACTCCCATGCTTTCACATCACATAAAATCTGAGTTCCTGTCATTCCTGGCACCTCTTACACAGCAGCGACTGCTGGGGAAGCTCCTTCCTCACCGTGAGTGGGAACTGTCTGCTTCCCTTTTGTTCTTTTAGTTCTGCATCCAGCATGCTGGTGGCCTGGCAGCTGTTCTCCCAGGCTCTTTGAGCCTCAGTTTACCCCTGAATGGCAGTATTACAACTAATCTATTCTAGTTCTCATGGAGATCTGCCATCAGGGCCAAGTTCCTCTTCCAGACTGCAGAGGTTAAAGCAGTAGCAGGCATGGCAGTGCCAGACTCTGTTCCCCCGCCCTGTCCATGGGAAGGGACATGGAGATTTCAGGTGAATAGGAAAAGCATTTGCCCTAGGGCAGTGTAGAAACCGGATACCAAGAGTTGGAGCTCTTTAAGCAGATGGACACATGCTCTGTGACTGAGGAGTGGGCAATGAAACCTTCACAACTGTTTGGAAGTATTTGTGGATCTTTCCAGCTCTGGCCGGGGCTGGCCATTGCCTAGCACTGGGTGCTGCTAGGTGTTAGTCTACATTTATACCTCCAGCCCCATTTTCAGCCTGTGTGGTCTGTTGGACATCCACTACTGTGAGTCACAGAGTCATTGGGGCTGATGCTGTGAGTTAAGATTTATCCTGTCTTAATGTTTCATAGCTTTTTCTCCTCTGTTGAAGGAGTCTGTCATCCAGAAGTCACTTGCAGTTGTAAAGTCCTTCCCTTCATGAGTTTCTTTTGAAACGGATTCCTAGATGTGCCGAGGAGGGTTGTTACTAAAAGGGATGTAGGACCAGGAAGGAGCATGTGCTGCAATCTCCTGCATCGTGGTGAGTGGAGAGAGCACAGGGTGATTTAGAGAAGCTGTTTATGGCAGCCCTTGCTTGCAGCAGGGCCTTCCATGCTCAGCTGGGTGGGTGTGAAGTCCTGTCTGCTGGAGGAGGTCTTCTGTAAATCCTAGAGCTGTCCCAGAATTGATCTCTGTAGCTTTGTGGCTGATTTCAACCACCAGTGTGAATGGGAACAGGAGTGGAACTAGTGCGATAATTTTCTGTGCTGGTGGCTGAGTCACTTCCTAGGGTGTCATTTTAAATGGGCATGAGTAAGCTGGTGAAAGGACTTTGATCTGCTGGCTTGCTCTCAGTCAGGAGTGTTATGGATGAAGCCTGGAGCAGCGAGCTGGGCTTTGAAATAAGCCATCTGAAAAGGGACTGACATTGGAATGGAGTTGATACTGCTTTTTCCAATCTTGCCCTCTTGCCTCTACTGGACATCAGCAGGAGGCCACATTATTTTCTGAGCAGAATTAGAAGCAGCAATAAAATAGACTCCTCTCTTTATTGCTGGGCAGGGGTTGGTTGGTTGGTAAGTAGTTCAGGAGGGGATGGATAAGATGGCCCTAGTCTTTGGTGGAGGGTGAGCTGATGTCACCTGTTGGAATGGGCAGGTTAGGAGCCAGCTAGGGCTGCTTGGGGTGATTAGTTGTGGGGGAGAAAGCACCTCTGGCTCCCCTGCCCTTGGAAGCAACTGCAGCTGAAGGAGAGTAACTGAGGCAGTTACAGAGGTACACCCAGAACACTTCAGATTTCTCACTGAGATGTGTTTAGACATCTCTGTTCCCTCTCATTTTCCATGTACACAGCTCCAGCCTTCCATGATGAGGAGAGCTGCTGTGCAAGGCAACACTGAGAGCAGAACCTGGCTAAAGTGGTGGGATCCTTTCCTAGAAGCATTGTGATGCCTCTGTCTTTGGAGATGCTCAAGACTTCTTGTACAGCCCTGGGCACTGTGATCAGCCTTCCAGTCTCATCCTGCTGGCTTTAGATCTAGGCCTTCCCTAACCTGAAACACTTGATGACTGTGGAGTTATCAACTAGTTTTTTCCCAAGTTTCCTGCATTTCTCTACTCTTCCTTCCAGCAAGGTCTTTTAGCATCTGAGACCTCTTATTTCCTGCCACTGAGTGCTGCCCAAGGGCTTGCTGGAACTCTGGGGAAAGGATCTAGCTGGTGACAGAGATTTCTGTTTAAAAGATATTTGTAGTAACAGGACCCTGGCCCTAGCAGAAAGGGAATCACCCACGATGGTCTGAATTTAACTCCTACAGGCATACTGAGAAAAACATCTTTTTACCATATAAACCATTGTTTTAATGTCTATTTTGTGTTATCACTATATGCATGTTGGAGAATTGCAGCAGTTGCTGCTGTGGTGGTGTACTGGGGTGGAGAGACCTGTGAAAGCCCCTCTAGTAGGAGGAGGAGCCCATTGCAGCAGTGAGATGGTTAGGTGCATGGTCAGAGGGTCTGGAAAAATGTGGCTGCTGTGGAATTGATGCCAAGATAACCCACTGATTGTGCTGTTCAGTTTGCTGTGCAAAGGTAAGCTGGGAAGGGGGAGCTGGCCCGGATGTCCTCTGCGTGGTCCTCTCATCTGCAGCATTTTAAAGCCAATCACAAACTGAATGTCTGCTGGGACAGCCCAGCGAATTGTGGAAAAGGTCAGCCTGGCTCAACTCTGGCCAATCTCAGGGGCCCAAAATAGGTGTTAGGTCAGTGCTGGGTCACGTTTCTTCTCTGATGTCTAAAGCTGTGGGTAGGAACTGTCTCCTGTCATGTTTGACGGCACAAATCAAGTGCCCCTGCCCTGGAATCCTGCTGCATGTGGCCTGGGGTGAGAGTGTTCTGAGTATCAGGAACCAGCAGCTGCGTGTCCTTGCCCCAACAATCAGTCTCAAATCAGTGGAGATCGATTTTCAAGCCAGTGCTATCCTAAGGAAGGTGCTACTGTCTCTGTGCTGCTGAGGAGCATCTCCATGTGCCAGAAGTGCAGCTCTACAGGGTGGGTAGGGGTAACCTGGGGGAGGGAGTGATGCCATCATGGCTCCATATAACCACTTGCTCTCTCCTGCCTTCAACTTGCAGGATTGTCAGAATAGTTTCAGGTGATTAATAATGCACATGTAGTCTAGCTATTCTTGTTATGCTACTACTACCCTGGAGTATGACAAACTCTTAGTAGTTTGACAAGTTCTGTCTGTCCCTACCTCGTGTAGGATCTAGAATAAATTGAATGAACTAACTGCTTCTGGCCTTCCTGATGGTTTCTCAGGTCTGCCTGGGGCTCCTGTGTCCTTCTGTTGGGTTAAATACTGGATGTGACACTTGGGGACACGGTTTAGTCATAAACATGGCAGTGCTGGGTCAACAGTTGGACTCTATGAACTAAGAAGTCTTTTCCAGCCTAAATGATTCTGTGATTCTAAGCAGCAATGAAGACTGGTGCTGTGAGAGGCTGCTGGAGGTGAGGCAGAAATTGGCCCTGCATGTCTTGCACACAAAGTAGTGTCACAGAGGTGATTCAGAGTATTAACTGGCTTAACCCTTTGCAGCAACTCTGCAAATCAGTGCTACAGGGTGACTGTGGCTGCAGAAGGAGGGCCCAGAACCTTCCTGGCTATGGTTACTGCAGGTAAGAGCAAGGCCCAAGCCTGCATTTCTTCTGCATTGTAGTTCATGGCAGGGCAGGTGGCCATTGCTGCGGTGAGGCACAGTCATGCCTGTTCAATAGGTAACACTGCAGGGATGAACAGCTGTTGGATCTCTCTGCACTGTGCCTTTGGAGCAGGGATGGAGCTGGACTCTGACCTGCCAGGAGAGCAGGCAAGCACCAGGGGACCTTTGAGCTCTGCCAGCCTGCTTGTTTCATGATCCTTCAACTCCACCCTTTGTGCCCAACCTGAAGAAATTAAGGTAGCGTGGGGTGGAGCTGAGTTGCTCTCTGCCATCGCCTTGCTGTGGAATGCAACAAGCAGACATGATGTGAGGTGGCACACCCCATGTTCAGGGGTGGGGGAGGTGGGGTTGGATGCTTTTGGGTGTAATGGCCTCACTCCTGCTGCCAGGATGCCTCTGCCACCTGAGGTAAAGCTGTTCTGGGCAGGGAAGCCTGTCCTCCTCCCCAGCAGTGCTTGGGGCATCTCCACCTGCTGCAGGCCTGCCCAGGGCAGGGATATAACAGCCAGAAGCTGGCTCTCCCATACCACAATTCCCACTAAACTCTTTTCGCTATCTATGCTGGAGATGTAACTCTGTGCCCTGATGCTACAAGACTCCCTCCCTCTGTGCCTGTCGGAATGCAGGCAATGACAGCGATGTTGCAGGCCGAGAGAGAGCAGAGTCCTAAGCCGGGGAAAGGGGATGCCCATGACCCGGGGTCAGCTCCTGCCGGATACTGAAGTGGGCGTGCCCGAGTCACATCTTGGCAAAGGCGGCCCGGAGCTGAAGACCGGAGCGCCCGCTGCCCGAGAGCGATGAAGAAGCGCTGGGGCGTGCCCGGGGCACGGGCGGAGCGGCGCCTGCCTGACGCGGAGGCGGCAGCTGGGAAGTGAGGGCTGTCCGAGGCGGGGCTGCCCCGGACGGAGGCGGGCACGGCGGCCCCGCCGGAGGCGCCCCGGCCCGGCGGGCATTCCAGGGCGGGCACGGTCGGGGAACGGTCCGGACGGCCCGAGGCGCAGCGTAGCGGCGCGGAGCCGGTGCCCGGAGCGCGATGAGGGCGGGCGGGGAGGCGCCGCACCAGGTGCTGGGCCGGCTGCGGTTCCTGCTGCAGTGCAGCGAGTGCTTCCGCCGCGCCCGGGCGCTGCCCGCCGCGCTCTGCTACGTGCCGCGGGAGGTGCAGTACAAGATCTGCAAGGACCCCTCGGCCGCCGCGGCCGCCGCCGCCGCCCGCAGCCTGCTCAGCGTGTGGGACAGCCCGGGGCCGGCGCGGGGCGGCAAGCGGGCGGCGCGGGCCACGATCGAGGTGCGGAAGGGCGGCTGCCTGCGCGCCACCGGCGAGGAGTACTGCAACGGCGCCGGGCTCTGGGTCAAGCTCAGCAAGGTAACGCGGGTGCGGCACCGGGAACCACCCGGGAATGCCGGGTCCCGACGGCGGTGACAGGACGGGATGTGCCTTTAGGAGCATCTGGAGGAGTACACGGGCACCCGTGGCTTGGCGGAGGGCTGGGTCCTGGCGCAGAGGTTCGGAGAGGGAGGAGATAAATTAGTTCCGGTGGACTCCGTGCAGAGGATCCAGTATCAGCACCAAACGCTGGGCGTTGATTACAGACCTGCTGTCAGGTATGGCCCCGGGTAGGAACTGGGCGCTGGAGACGCGTGTGACCGGTCCCCACAGAGGACATGCAACCCAACCATCCCAAATTCCTTGGGCACGCTCAGCACAACCCACTCACTCCCTCCAGTGCAGGTGGGACCCATCCCCGCCGAGCACCGGCGGGCAGGTGGGTGCTCCCTCGTAGATGAATCCTGTTTGCTTGTGGCAGCGCCTGCACAGAATGATACCAGGGGAGTTCTGAGTCGTTTGCATTTGGGCTGAGCGATGACACAGAGGTAGTGCAGTGATCAGAGAGCTCAAATCTTATTTTCATGATGGAAGGTCACGTGCAGGGCGGGATTCCCCTGCTCCCTCCCAGCCGGTATTCGGGTGCAGGGACACTCATCCTTCCCACAGCTGTTCCTGGATGTCACCCCCAGTGCCCCACTACTGCTGACTATACTTCAGGCTAAGGCAGTAATGGACACACTGAGCACTGACACATCTTTTCCATTGTGTGACTCCTCCGCCCCTGCTGCTCCAGCTGGGAACAAGTGGTGGACCTGACGTACTCCATGCGCCTTGGAGAGATGCCCAGACTCATAGAGCAGGATGAGGCTGCCGTGCAGAAGTTTCGGTATGAATGCATCTCCTCGAGCAGGACTGCAGCATCCTGAGGGGCTGCTGGCCAGGGCCTGGACATGCCTGCAGGGCCAAGACTGGCTTCAGGGTCTGGAGGGGGGAGGATGAGTGCCATGAGATGCCTTTTACACTGGTACCTCGGCACTGCTCCAGCGAAGATGGCCTTTGCTCCATGGACCATTGGAGTGACTGTGTACTGCTATTCCCACTGGGCTGGAGTGGCCATTAGTACCTGGTGTGCTGGTGATGAGATAGAGCCATGCCATCTGTCTGCTGCAGGGACAGTGGCTTGGCACCATGTCCATTTGGTGGCCATGAGACACTGCAGCCAGTCTCAGCTGGGGCTGGGGCTCCTGCACATTGCTGGTGGCCAGGTTTGGGGTGCAGCCTGGTCTCCTCATCTGTTAACACAGAGACTCCCTGCAGGTCCGTGCCCCCAGGCTGGACCTATGAGCACGACATGGAGCTGGGGCGCTTCCTGTACGATCACAGCGAGAAGAAGCTGCAGTGCATGGACTGCACCAAGGAACACATCAACAGCATCGAGGTCTCCTCACACACGGTGCGTACTGGGGCTCCTCTGCAGCCTAAAATCAGCATAAGACGTGAGCATCGCCACCTGCCCCTGCAAGGGGCAGGACATGGTGGGGGGTTTTTGCTGCTCTAGCAAAGCTGTTGGGTGTTGGGGGCAAAACCCCATTGTGTCTCTGGGGCACCAGGAGTCCACAGCGATGCCCAGTTTGCTATGTCAGGGAACCACCATCCACCCACAGCCTAGCAAATCAAGGGGCTGGCCTGCTCCTGACCTCCTCTGGACCCACAAAACACAGAGGAGGCCGTGGCATCTCCAAGGATGCTCATCTCCCTCCCTCTGCTCACTGCACTCTTGCAGGAGGATTGTGTTGCAGCCCATCTGACAGACAACCTGACGTACACCTTCTGGGAGAGCAGCGGGCCCCCGGGGCAGCACTGGGTGCGGCTCAACATGAAGAAAGGCACCATTGTCAAGTGAGACCTGGGGGTGTCCCCTGCATGCCAACAACTGTGCCAGGGAAGGGCAGAGTGCAGGGCAAAGCACTTCCTCCTCAACCCAGCTGCAGTTGGGGGTGTGGGGTTGAGGTGGGGGACAGCTGCTGCCAAAGGCACCCCAGGAAGACACAGCTTTGCCCCAGGCTTGGTACAACTCTGGGGGCACCTCTGGACCCAGGCAGCTCATGAGGGGAGGACAATGCTGTTCCTTGCTCTTCTCTTCCACAGGAGGCTGTGGCTGATGTTGGATGGGCAGTCCAACTCCTATGTACCCAGGCGAGTGGCTGTGTATGGGGGAACACCAAGCAGGCTGCAGCACCTGAGAACAGTCCTAATTAATGAGTGAGTAATGAGTGAGGAGCAGCGTGTGCCCAGCTTGTGCCAAACTCCTGAGCTGTCTCTGCATCCTGAGCAGATGTTAAGGATGGGACTGGGGCTGGTTCTGAGTGACTTGCCAGTGACAGTGGCTCTCCAAGGGTTGGGACTCCCTGGGTGTAGGCTACATCTGCTCCCACAAGTGTGGTGGTCCCTTGCTTCCATGTGCCAGTCAAATGCCTTAATCTCCTCTCCTGCTCCTCACCCATGCTGCAGCAGCTGGTCTGCAGCATGCTTCCTTCTGCCTGGTGACTTTGGTGGTCTTCCTGCCTCTTCCTCCTCACTTCGGAACACACGTCACTGCTGCCACCTTCCTGAGCATCTCTGCCTTGCTGTAGCCAAGAAGTCCTGGGGTGCTTCACCTCTCCATCTTCACCTGAGCCCTGAACACCCTTCTCAAGCCAGGGGCTTACACAGGAGTGCAAAGGTCTCCTTCACCTTCTCCCAAAATGTGCCTGTTTGATGTTTTCTGGCTGACCAGTGAAATCTGTCTCTGAAGAAGAACCCTTGAGACTGCAGAGATGTCCTTTGCAGTGACAGGAGCCAGGTCCTTACTGCATCTGAATGCTTGCAGTGTTTTTTCCCCATGGGCTCACAGGACTTTGATGGGACCTTGACAAGGCATTGAAAATACACTTAGTAAATTGCTCATTTACACAAATCTGTTTCTTTCAAAAACACACCACCCTTGCATGACCAACTCTGCTTGAAGGATGGTTCTGCCCTTGTGAGATGTGCTGGGACCCCCCAAGAACAGTGACATGCTCTCAGCCACCTTGTCTTTCTGTACTGCTTTGAATTTGTGCTCTTTTCTCGCTTTTTGGATGCGGCTTCCACCTTCTCCAGAACGTCTCTGTGCCTCTGACAGCCTCTTCTCTGCTTGGGCACCTCCTGCCACAGCCCTGGTGAGGTGGGGGGGCTTTTGCATGGGTAGAAGCACATCCTTGGCAGGGGAGCCAGAGTGGCCTGTGCCTCGCTGGCCACCTCACCATTGTCTGTGCCTCATGGCTCTTCCATCTCCCTCCGTGCTGTGTGCAGGAACAGCTACCAGAGTGTCTGCATCCTCCGTGACATGAAAACACACATGCCCGTGCTGGAGATCCGCTTCCTGGAGTGCCGGGGTGAGCCTGTGCACCCAGACTGTGGCTGCCAGCCCAGCCTGGCCCTAAACCCACAGCTAGTCCTGATCCTGCAGCTCCTCCTACCACACTTGCTGCTTTTTGGGATCCACTGGCGGGAAGGTTGAGGAATGAGCTTCGTATGAGATGCTGCAGGTGCTGGGGGCACCTCGCCTCTTGTTGCAGCATCCAAGCCATGCTGGCTGCAGCACACGCAGCATCGCTGTTCTTTATTGGCAGACCAAGGGTACAATGTCCGTCTGCAGGGGATTAAGATCGTGTCCTTCTGGGAGTGGGACCTGATCCTGAATTCTGACATGTTCCAGCCGGCCCGGCTGGTTCGCTACCCTCTCCTGGAAGGGGTGGATGCCGACATGCTGTACCGGCGAGCTGTGCTCATTCAGAGGTACGGCACAGGGATGCCACAATTCCTGCAGTGATCTCAGTCCCAAAATCATCCTGCCTTGACCTGCAGGGCAGCCCCTGGAGGCAGCACTGGCCCCACAGAGACCCTCTGCAGTGATTCAGCTGCAGTGCAGCAGCATGGGCTGGGCAAAATGTTTGCAGCATTTTTTTGAGGGAAATGAAATAAAGTGCTTGGACAGAGGGTGCTGGGTGGGTGATGTCCCTCGATGGGCTGGAGGGGACCCATGTGCAGGGAGCACAGTCCCCTGGGGTTGTGGTGAAATGCTGCTCTCCTGCAGCCTCACACTGCTTCTCTCCTGTCTCCAGATTTGTCCAGCTCCTGGAAAGTGTCCTGTGTTACCTGATCCCCCTCTCCGAGGACAGCATCGGCACCTTCAATGCACTCAGGGTGAGCATGTGCCAGGCTTCCCTGCGATGGTGCCAGTAGTGGCATCTCCTCACAAGTTCAGGTTTTCTGGGGGCTGTAGTGTTTCCTCCTTATCTAGTGCGAACAGACCAGCTCAGGGCTGAGAGCTGCCATGTTTGACATGGCTTGAGGGATGGAAGAGCATCCCCTGTGACACCAGGGCTGACTTGAGGAGAGGAAAAGACAGCAGGTGGTGGCAGGATCAGACCTCTAACCATCCCTGCTTGTCCCTTGCTAGAGCATGAAGCCATTCCTGCTGCTGTCCAAGCAGAGTGAAGCCCTCATTGCCCACTGTCTGCAGTCCTCAGAGAGCTCTGCTCCTCACACCCTGCCAAAGCTCTACATCAACAGGCTCCTGGCCCGGGAGCACCGTGCCAACCCCGCGCTGGACCCCAGCTGTAGGAATGCCGTCTTCACCCAGGTATGGCAGCACCATGCCCTGTGCCAGGTACCTGTCACTTCAGCAGGTATCTTGCCCCCATCTCATCCCCTTTCTGCTCTACTACTCTCCAGCTGTATGAAGGCCTCAGATCTTCCAAGAACAATCAGCCCCTGGACTACAGGTAGGTCTTCAGTGTCATATTTGTGGGGTGTCACTTCCCCAGAGCAGGGTGCAAGGGGATTCCAGGTGCTGCTGGTATGCTCGGAGGAGGGATGTGCATGGGGCTGTTGCTTCCCCACAGGTGGCCCGTGACCCACAGCCAGTGGTGGGAGTGCGATTTCATCACTGAGGGCATCATTGATAATGGTGAGAGCTCTCCCCTGGTGTCTCATGTGTTGGGGTGCAGCTCATTGGGTGCCCAGGCTGGGAGAGGCAGCCCTGCTCTGCAAACATGAGATCATTCCTGTATCTCCCCTACCCCACCAGCGGTGCTGCTGCTGCCCCAGGGAGTGGGGCAGCTTGGCCAGATCCTGTGGCTCAGTGTCTGGCCCTGGTGTATCAGGCACTAACCATCCTCTGCCCCCCCTGCAGGTGGTGGCTTTCGGGACAGCCTGTCAGATGTGTCAGAGGAACTGTGTCCCAGCTCCAGCGATGTGCCCATGCCCCTGCCGTTCTTTGTGCGCACCTCCAATCAGGTTTGGCATCCCACAGTCTGCCTGTCCAGGCCAGGGGACTCAGCCAGCAGAGCCAGGGGTGTTAGCCCTATCTTCATGCTTGCAGGGCTATTGGCTGGGGGAGCTGTGCTTGTACCTGGGTGTTGGAGATCTCCTGGAGTGCTGTAAAGGGCAGGAGAGGCAGGTGGAGGGGAGAATGTAGGGGGGGCCTGCAGGAGGGACTACGCTGGGCTCGTCACATCTCTGTGCCTTAAGAGTCTCTCGCACAGGCTAACAGCAGCAGTGACAGCAGGGACATGTATGTCCCCAACCCCTCCTGCAAGGACTTCCCCAAGTATGAGTGGATCGGGCAGTTGATGGGAGCAGCCCTGAGGAGCAAGGAGCTTCTGGTGAGCACAGCAGAGCCTTCCTGGCCAGTGAGGGGGCTTGGCAGGGGCCACATTGTCTTGGGTAGAGGGGCTGCCCGTGGGTGAAGAAGAGGCAGGAGGAGAATGCGTGTGTCCACTCCTTTTGGCAGATCCTGTCTTTGCCGGCACTGGTGTGGAAGCAGCTGGCAGGGGAGGAGGTCAGCTGGAGCAAGGACTTTGCCACTGTGGACTCAGAGCTGGTGAGCAGGGCTGGGTGCTGGCAGGGCAGTGCTGTGCTGTCTCGTGGCTGCTCTGGCTCCACTGTGGTGACTACTGCACATTTGGATTTCAGGTGAAGCGGCTGGAGGTGCTGGAGAGGGTGGACAAGGAAGGCTTTGAGTTCATTTTTGGCAGAGAGTTGACGTACACAACATTGCTGAGTGACCAGCGCATGGTGGAGCTGATCCCCAACGGCAGCAACACCGCTGTGCGCTACGAGGACCGCAAGGAGTTCATCCGCCTGGTGCAAAAGGCTCGGCTGGAGGAGAGCAAGGAGCAGGTGACACTGTCCCCCAGGGCTGACAGGGCTGCAAGGGGACCCTGCTCCTGTGGCAAGACGTCCTGGTACTTGTGGGACTGGTGGTTGCCAGCTCCATCTGGGTGTTTCTTTGTGCATCCCATGCCCAGGATGTCCATGTGTCCTGGTGATGCCTTTTGGGGTCCTGTGGTTGCTGTCCCCGGAGCCCTAGGTGGCTGCCTGGGGCTCAGACCCACTGTGGTGACATGGAGCCTGTCCTGTGTCCCATAGATTGCAGCCATACGTGCCGGGCTGCTCTGTGTGGTGCCCCAGCCCGTGCTGGACCTGCTCACCTGGCAGCAGATGGAGAAGAGGATCTGTGGGGACCCTGAGATCACAGCAGCTGAGCTACAGAAGTTCAGTGAGTCACAGGGCCAGCCCAGAGCTGCTCCCTGCCCTCCACAAGGGCAGGGGATCCCCTTGATAATGCTTGTCGTGCACATGCATCCTGGTCACGGGGTGTCTGAGAGCCTGGGGGAGGATAAGCTAGAGGGTCCCTGGATGCTTCAGGTTTAGCAGCAAACCCCACTCTGGTCCATCTGGTCCTTATCCTTATCAGAGGGGAATGGCCACTCTGCAAACTAGGACCTCTGTTTCTCCACCCACCATGACACAAGGTGCTCGTCCCACTCAGGGGTGCCAGGGCTCACCAAGGAGCACAGTGTCTCCTCCTTTCCTTTGCTTTGCTGGAAGTTTCTAATTAAGCCATTTCACATTCTTTGTTGCAGTCAAGTTTGATGACTTCCCCTCTGATGATACCCGTATCCAGTATTTCTTGGAGGCACTCAACAACTTCACCAGTGGTGAGTGACCCCAAACCTTTACCTGCTCTTCTTGTGCAGTAGGACAGGCTAGGGTATGGGGTACCCACTGTCCTGTGCCCCAGGGGTGCTCACCAGATGCTTTCCTGGGAAGCAGCTGGGGTCATCCCACCCGGCCCTTCCTGGGATTCTGAGAGGATCCCTTAGCTTTGCCCCATGCTCCTGGGGTGATTGTGCAAGGCAGATCTTGCTGGGACAGTCCTGTCCCTGAGACCTGAGCTCTGTCCTTCCTCTCAGAGGATCTTAGCCGTTTCCTCAAGTTCGTCACCGGCCGGAGCCGCCTCCCAGTTGAGATCCGTGTCTACCCGGAAAGGTCGAAGTGAGTCCATCCTGCCTGGGGTCCCTGTGCCATGCTGGGGTCCCCCCATGATATCAGGTTGCCGTGCTGGGGTCTGACTCTCCTTTCTCCCAAGCTTGGATGCGTTGGACTTGATGCCACAGGCCTGCACGTGCTCCTGCAGCTTCTTCTTGCCCAACTATTCCTCGTGAGTTGAGCTGGGGCTAGGGATGCTCCCCACTCCCTGGGGCTGGTGCTGGGGTTCCCATCAAGACTCCCCAGGCCTTCCCCAGGGGAGGGAAGCCTGAGGTTTTCAGTGGCCATCGTGGCTGTGACCTGGTGTTCCCCCTGCCAGGGCCAAGGTCTGCGAGGAGCTGCTGCGCTACGCCGTGTACAATTGCATGTCCATCGACACCGACAAGAACCCCTGGGATGAATGACACCCCCATGTGCCCCACACCAGGGGAGCCTCGGGGACACTGGATTCAATAAAACTGCAGGGCCAGATCCTGCTGTCCTGCCCCAGGTGCTGTTTGTGTCTGTGCTTCTCGAGGTCAGGGGCTGCAGCTGGAAGGGTCAGCATGGCATGGCCGCTGGGTGCTGCCCACACAGGCTGTGGAGAGCGTGCCATGTGGGGACAGGGAGCACTGTGAGTCCTGTCCCTTCTCTGGCCATGGTGTGGGGAGCACAGCTGCAAACTGACCCCCTGTGTCCCCAGTACAGAGCCCCCGGTGTCCCCAGTATCCCTCACACAGAGTCCCCAGTGCCCCTCACACAGAGCCCCCAGTGTCCCCACACAGAGCCCCCAGTGTCCCCGGTACCCCCACACAGAGCCCCCAGTGTCCCCACACAGAGCCCCCAGTGTCCCCACACAGAGTCCCCGCTGTCCCTCCATTACCTCTTTCCGGCCGCCTGGGGGCGCTGTTCCGCCGAGCGCCCCCCGCCGCTGGGCCGGGATCCATGACTCGGTGCTCGGCAGCGCGGGGTCTCTTCGCTCGGCATTCCTCTCGCCGTCCTGGCTGGGTGGAGGCCGCCCGCAGCCCACCAGGGAAGCGGATCGATTCTATCGGCGCTCGCCCGCGATCGACGCTCTCGGCTGCCCGCGCGCAGGCGCAGCGCGGCCGCGCCGCCATTGCTGCGCTGTCAGTGCCGGGAGCGGTCGCAGGGAGCGGAGCCGTGAGCCGGCCTTGTCTCAGCTGTCCCGGTGAGGCCCTGCCTCTGTGTGTCACTCCGCCACACGATGGAGTTCCAGGCCGTGGTGATGGCGGCCGGAGGCGGCTCCCGCATGACGGACCTGACCTCCAGCATCCCGAAGCCGCTGCTCCCGGTGGGAAACCGGCCCCTGCTCTGGTACCCGCTGAACCTGCTGGAGCGCGCCGGCTTCGAAGGTGAGGCACGGCGGGCTCTGGGCGTGCTGACCCTGGTGACCGCGGGCTCCCCTGGTCACTGCGGGCTGTCCCGGGTCGCCGCCGCCGCTCCCGCCCGTTCTCCCGCCGTTCTCCCGCCGTGCCGCAGGTGCCCCGTTGGCCGCGGCAGGTGCTGTAGCGCAGCTCCCCCGTGCGCTGGGGCTGTGCTGTTGGCCCGTGTCGCATCCCTTCCTGCCCTCTCGGCTGCGCTCTCTGTGCCTGCGCCCCTCTTCTCAGCGAGGGCCGCGGGTGTCTGAAAGGAGGTTGTAGGGAGCTGTGTGTCGGTCTTTGCTCCCACGAGAGGAAATGGCCTCAAGTTGTACCACGGGAGGTTTAGATTGGATATTACGAAAGTCTTTGTCACTAAAGGGGTTTTAAAGCATTGGAAGAGATTTCCCAGAGAAGTGGTGGTGTTACCATCCCTGGAAGTGTTCAGAAACCATTAGGATATGACACTTGAGGACGTGGTTTAGTGGTGAACGTGGTGGTGGTGCTGGTTGGTTGGACTTGATGATCTTCATGATCTTTTCCAACATTGCAGCGATTCTGTGACTCGAGGCCTTTCCCAGCTCTGATGTCGTTCCCTGGGTCGCTAACCTGAGTCTCCCGTGTTTCTTTCTCAGAGTCATTAACGGCAGCAGCGTGAGACGTGCCAGCTCTCTGGGGATGGCTGGTGGTTTGTTGCTTCAGCCTGGCCCAAGCTCGGGGCTGCTGGCTCTGAGTGCTCAGTCCGTGTGGCTGCAGAGCTGAGCACCCTGCTCGCCCAGCAGGGCGGGGGCAATGGCAGAGTGCTGCTCACCTGTGCCTTTGTTTCACACCAAGACTAAGGTGCTGTTTAGTACCTGGTGAGCTTCCTCAGTATCTTCTAAGGTTAGGCTTTTGTTCACCTTTTGAGTGCTGGACCAAATCTTTCTGTGGCGCCCCCCCAACTTCTTACAAAGGTTCTTCCTGACACCTTTCAAGCATCTGGGCTTTTTGTGCTTGTGTTTGTTTTTTTGTGTTTCTTCTCTGTTTTGTCTCTGTGATTATTCTGTACTTCATCCTGAGTCTGTGGTTTTCTTCCTGACTGTTCCTATCTTCTGTAGAGATGAGCTCATGATTATCCATGTTAGTCTCTTACTATTTCAGTGGGAGGGAACAAAACTAAGAGCAGACTTTGCCTTTATTCTGTTTCATTAGAAAATCCTAAAGAACTTATGTTCTTTGGATTTGTTTTTTGTTTGTTGAAATC
The DNA here is from genome assembly GCF_017590055.1 of Onychostruthus taczanowskii. Lineage (NCBI taxonomy): Eukaryota > Metazoa > Chordata > Aves > Passeriformes > Passeridae > Onychostruthus > Onychostruthus taczanowskii. The sequence goes on from NW_024504786.1 coordinate 8,410,569, forward strand.
TGCATTCTGATTGTCTGCCTTCTGTCTGCCTGTTCTCCTGTCTTTTTTTATTTTAGTAGCTGCCCCTCTGCACAGCCCTGGTGAGGCACATCTGGAGTGCTGTGTCCAGTCCTGGGCTTCTCAGGACAGGAAGGACATGGAGCTCCTGGAGCAGGTCCAGTGGAGAGCAACAGAGATGATGAAGGGTCTGGAGCACCTCCCTTATGAGGAAATGCTGAGGGAGCTGGTCTGTTCAGCCTCGAGACAACTGAGAGGGAACCTCATCAATGTCTCTCAGTCTCTGAGAGGAGGTGTCAGAGGATGGACCAGGCTCTGCTCAGTGGTGCCAAGCAATGGTACAAGAGGAAACAGGGAGAAACTGATTCCCAGGAAGTTCCCTCTGAGTATAAGGAAGATTTACTGTGCAGGTGACCGAGCACTGGGACAGGCTGGCCAGAGAGGATTTGGGATCTCCCTCACTGGGGATATCCCAGAGCCATCTGGACACAATCCTGTGCAGTGTGATTTGAGATGAGGCTGCTTGAGCAACAAAGATGATGAAGGGACTGGTGCATATCCCTTATGAGGAAATGCTGAGGGAGCTGGTCTGTTCAGAGGTGAAAAGAGAAGACTGAGAAGAGACCTAATCAATGTCTCTCAGTCTCTGAGAGGAGGTGTCAGAGGATGGACCAGGCTCTGCTCAGTGGTGCCAAGCAATGGTACAAGAGGAAACAGGGAGAAACTGATTCCCAGGAAGTTCCCTCTGAGTATAAGGAAGATTTACTGTGCAGGTGACCGAGCACTGGGACAGGCTGGCCAGAGAGGATTTGGGATCTCCCTCACTGGGGATATCCCAGAGCCATCTGGACACAATCCTGTGCAGTGTGATTTGAGACGAGGCTGCTTGAGTAGGGAGGTTGGGTCAGATGACCCAGTGTGGTCCCTTCCAGCCTGAACCATGCTGTGGCAGTCAGACCTTTCTCCTTTCTCACACGTAGTGCTGCAGCTTACCTGTCTCCAGTGAGAATGTGGACGTGCAGGGTTGTACTCAGTAAATGTATTCAGCTCCAGTAAGCAAACTGCCACCTTCCTGCTCCTTCTGTGCTTCACACCCGTGACCAAGCTGTACATCCCTGCATTCAATGATCCACTGGCATGAATTCTCTCCCTGGATGATTAGTTCCTCATACTTGCTTATGTAAGTAAGTAGGTGTTCCATGGGCTGACTCACTGTTTCTTTTGCCCTAATTGCAAGTGCTTCATCTCCTAATATTTAGGAGGCCTTTGCCCAGCTCACCAGGTTTATGCTGAACTGCGTGAGCTTAGAACTTGCACCTGACACCAGTTCCCTCTTCATCAGTTAATTCTTTGCCTAGTTCAAGGTGTGCTTTCAGTCCTTTTCTCTAGGTTCTTCAGCCTCTTTTGAATCCACACTGGCATCCAGTATGGGAGTGGAAGAGCAGCCATGTCTCTGGCACCAAAATGCCACACAATTCCCATGTTTACAGTTCCTTCCTCTTTTCTTTTAATAGGTTCAAGATGAGTTGAGTTTTGATTGGTGCAGATTTATTCCTGATGTGTTTTCATCTTGCCTATACTATTATTATCATTATTACTTCTTATTTCCTATAATTCTCTGTTAAAATTCCATGTGGAATACAATGTTATAGTGTTGAGGTGTTTTGAGGGGGTATTTTAACTGGAAAATTTGATTGTTGCTTTTCCTTCCCATTCCTAAGACTGGAGGAAAAGGTTTCTTGTTGTCTTGTTTCCTCAGCCTTTTCTTTGCAGAGCTTCTGTTCTCACATTCTTCATTTTGGAAAATACGCTTTCATGCCAGTGTTGATTTCCTTCAAATATGTATTTATCCTTTTTCTTTTGTAGATGGAATGAGTCTGTTGCTCATATATTACTGCACTTTCTTGCCAAGCTGATGCTGAGAAATAGTTTAACCATTGTATTGTAATAGTGTGGTTGGTGTTGTCCACAGAGGATTGCACAGGATCGGGGCAGCAAAAGACGGAGCTCTGAAGTGTTGGTGACATGAACACAGGGTCCCATTGGTCTGTTTGAGGACATATGGTTTGAGGCTGCTGGTTAATGATAGAAGTGTCTGTTCTATCTTGCTAACTCATGCCACACATGCATGTGTCCCTTTCAGTAACAACCTCCACCCAGCAAAGCAGGGGAGATTGTTTTCACATTCATTAGAGTTTAATTCTTTTCGTGAAAAGTTACTGTTGCCAAAAGAGCTTGACTGGGTGGAGAACCCAGTTATGTTACTCAAGGCTTTTGACAGTTCCATCTGCCTTTCTAAATAACAAAGTGGGTGTATCCTATTTGTGATAAATACTATTTAGATTTTTTTTCTGCTTCATCTCATCTCACTCTCCTTTGTCCTAGAGGTCATTGTGATTACAAGGAAGGAAATCCAGAAGATGCTAAACCTGGACACAAAAATGAAGCTTGATTTTGTGTGCATCAGTGACAACATGGACATGGGTACAGCAGATTCACTGAGGCATATTCACCAGAAAATTAAGGTATTACTGTCTTTTATTGAACTTAAATGGAAGTTTATTTGTTTATAATTTTTTTTGTTGTGTTGTAAGGAGTTCCTGTGCATAACTGAATTTCCTGGTCTTCAAAAGAGCTGAATTTTGTAAAGGCCACCTCACAAGGGAACTCTCACAAAGACTCTGAACGATTGCAATTGGGAAGGCTGGAGCCTGTTCGGGCTGGGCTCTGGCTGCCTCTTGGTCAGTGTTAGCTTTCTGGAGAGGTAATTAAAAGGTTGTATTTGCTTCTATGATTTTTTGATACAGTGTGTGATAGTTGTTGTCCGTCTACCTGGTGCTCGGGGGAGCAGCTCTGCACAAACGTTCTTTGCTGTCTAAGGCTCCAGTGATGCTCCAGAGAGTTTGGGTTCGCTGCTGGCCGTGACACAGGCGTGCCTGCGCTCTTGGGTCAGTCCCTTGTGCTGGGCTTCAGTTTTCTGCTTTTCCTCTGCTTTTGTTCCCTTGGTCTTACAGTAAGCTCTTCAGTAAACAGTGCTCAGATGTGATAAAGGGCTGCTGTTCGAATAAAACCAGCAGTTTATAGAATTTTAATTTCCAGCTGCATAATTAAAACACTCCCATGTAAGGCAGAAATGCTGCTCGGAGCTCTTGCTGTGATCTGGGACGGAATTTTGTTTTTGTTGCTGTCATAGACTTAATCATAGGATTTGTTCCCTGTCTGTTTAGGCCATCTTAGCCAAATTGCCTGTTTAAATAAATGTTGCAACAGAACATCAATGAGTGCTTAAGCTGAGGTTTCTTTTTGAAGCTCTTTTTGAAGCTAATAAAGTGCAGTGTTACAGGCTATGTACTCCCAAGAGAAAGACTTAATTTGAGACAAGGTGAAACTTCAAGGCAAATACAGATGTGTAGATGGCATGAGACAGTTCTGGCAAGGGATTAATGTACAGACTGGTATTCAGAGGGTGAAGAGAATACATGACAAAGAAAATAAAAATTAACAAAATTGGTGTAACTGAACTGAATGTTTCTGTCATGTGGAGAATCAGGTTTTGTCATAACTCAGTTTGGCAGTGTTTTTTAAATACACGCTTGCAATAAGGAAGTATCTGCACTGCAAATTGGGACCCTGACCTTACAGTTTTATTGTCTGATCAGTGACAAGCCCTTATGTTGGGATGTCTGTCTTTTTGGTAATCCAGGCAGGTCTTCTTAGGGGCCCTGGGAGGCAGCAAGTAGAGTGTCTGTGAGTTAGAAAATAGTGTGTCTTCACAGGCGGCAGTGTTGATCTTCTGTTTATTTTCCAGAAAAAAGGCTTAGAGAAGATGTGAGGTAGTCCTGAAAACCACACAAGTTTTACTCAGTCAGATGCTATGTATGAGTGGCAGCAGCTGCTTCTGCCCTTTTTATTCCATGTCTGCTTCCCTGGACACAGAGGACAAAGTGGTCTCTTATTTGAAAGAAGCCTATACTAAGTCCTTGAGCAGATTGCTGCACTGTGTATTTTGGAGTCATTCCTCTAGTAAATGCATACCACTGGTGCACCTCTTACAGGGAATGCCCTCTCCTGTGTGATATAGGTGAGAGAACTCCACGGTAGAGGTAGCTGAAAAGCTGCTGTATGTTGGCTGTGTTTGCGGTGCAGCGGGAGAGTGATCACGTTGAAGAATGAGTTTCCCTGGTGAAAACAACTGCTTCTTGTGGCCATAGTTTGCTGGCAGGCTTTTTGCAGCCCATGCCAAAAGTCTGATGAGAAGTTTAAACTCGTTGCTGAAACTTAGTTGTCACAAATTGAGTTAATTGCCCACAGACAGAAGAGCAAGTATGCTCAGTGAAAGCAAGGTAACGTGGCACAGTATAGACAACTTGCTTGTGTGCAGTGCAAGTGACAGGGAGTAGAGCCAAGACTATAAATGCACAGTAAGAAATATGGCTAAAGGTAGCAGAACTGCTGATCACAAATTCTAAGATGTGCATAAAGCACTCTATAACATTTCATGACTTGCTGCCTTGTCTAGCTTTGACTGAAGGAGTCTCGCTGCTGCTTGCTGTGCCTGCAGTTTTGGGCCTTTTTGTTGTGTCCCTCCTTGGGTAATGAAGCTTGATACTTTAAAGATTAGATGTCAAGATTAGACTTACAGAACTGCATTCAGAAGTAGCAGGAGAGCACCTACATGCAAAACCTGTAAGGGCTAAGGAAGCTAGTTTCCATTGTTTTCTCTCTTTATGGTGCTGCTGTTTTTGGTGGCACGTGAGACTGACTTTTCATTCACAGTAACAAGCATCTGACTGTCAGTCTTACTTTTTGCAAGTTGTTAAGAAGTTCATGAGAGCAAAAGAAACTCATTAAAGTTTTTGCTTGCTATTTGCCCACTCTGCACACATAATAACGTTTTTGACAATTTTGCTTCGAAAGTTGATATACTAGATGCAGGTTCTTTCTCTATTGGAAGTCTTCCTGTTATTTTTGGCTGTCTCAGCCTTCACCTGATTGACAAGGTAGCAGCTTCATTGGGTTTTTTATGTTCATTACAAATCTGAATATATCCTTTTCTTGGATCCTTCATACAACAAAAATATTATGCTAAAACTTCATTCCTAAAGACATCTACTTGAAAAGTAGTGAACACCAGAAAACTTGGTCCTGTAAGTTTCACTTTGTGTATTCCTAGGCCTGGGTGTCAGTCTGGCCTGTTCTTTACCAGTACTTCTCTAACTGACTTGTGTAGTGCATTGTTTTGTTTGGTTTTATTGAACATTCAGTTCTAGGGTGTGAATAGCAAACACCATTAATCAGCTTGTCCTCTCAATTCTCCAACTGAGAACTGAGGCATAATGAGGTCAAGTGATTTACCTGGGATTGTTGAAGAGATTTGTACCAGTACTGGAAAATGAACTTCTGTCTCAAATCTCTTAGTTTCAGCCATAAGATAACCTTATGATATTACATATTCTGTTTAATATTGCATACTCTGTTTCCCTACCTTCAGAAAGCCAGCAGGACAAGACATTAAATACAAGCTGAAGCTGTTTTAAGTGAAAACAGTTGAGGACTGTAGTTCAGTTTCTGAATCTCCAGTGTTGTGGTTTATTCAGAGTGCTAGTTATTCAGTGTGCTAGACTATGATTTAAAAAGGTCCTCAATCTGGAATGTGTCAGTCTGAATATAAGTAACTGAAAAATACTTTTGCATTTCATTATAAAAATAGTTCTAATTATAAAAATATTTTTTCACTTAAATAAGATTTAAAATACTTAATATGAAGTAAAAATGAAGGAATATTTTGGCCTGCATGTATATTACCAAATTTTTAAAAAAGACTCTTAAAATTTGTTTTACACTAAGTGCAGCACTTAAAATTAAGTTGTCAAAAAGCAAAACTGTGGGTATAGGACCTATTTATTTCTTAAGTTATTTGCTTTATACAGGGATATGAAAGCAGTTTGTTAAAGAACATTGTGACAGCTGTTGATCAGATCCCTTAACTGCCCTCCTATGGACCGTCCCAGCATTTCCCTAGAATGCAGCTTGTTTTAGGATCCTGCTACAGTCTGTGTGCCTTATGACAGCTTTTGTGGGTAGCATTTTAATACCCAGTCTCAGTGTTTTGATAGAATTTTAATACATCACTGTCAGTTTTACTTTTGGCCTTTTAAGTTCCTAGTTTTCTGCTCATCCTTTGAATGACTGCTAATGAATGGCTTTTCAAAATAGAAAAATGAAAGTAGAGCTCCAAAGACTTATTTCATGTTTATATGTAGAATTAGAAGTGGTAGAACACAGGCTGTATAGACTCACAGTTGATGGTAACAGTGCTGCTGTTGAACTGCACCTGTACCACCCTAGGGGTGTTTAGAGGTCTCTGTTACCTCACCTTCTAGCCTTGGCAGAGCAGTCAGTCAGTCTTCATGCCTTTAGGTTTGGCTTGACCTTCCTGCTCTTGAAGAGTGAAGAAAGCTCCCCTGCTTCAGATGGAGCTTCAGCAAGGGCATGGTGTATAGAGAAATTTAATCTATTCTGGAAGATGACAATCTGCTTCTGTAGCTGAGTAAAATCATTACAGGAACACTGTCTTTGTTTGTTTGTTTGTTTATTTATTATGCCTTCTGGCTTTAATTTTCTTTCAATTGTTCACATATGCAGTAATACTAGAGTAATTCTGAACGGTTTTACTCACTAAAAACTTCAGTACCTTTTGAGTTACTGCCTTCCCTGCAGTATGAAAGTGAGGTGGGTCCAGCAAGACTTACAGGACAAAAAAAGGGGCACTGCTTTTGACTGTTTTACTTCATGACTATCAGTGTTTGAAAAACTGTGTTAAGTAGTGGTGTTCTAGTCTCTTGCTTTGATGGAGTCAATCTGCTCTTGTCTTAATCTCTTGTTTGCACTAAAGAATATTCTTAACCTGTCAGGAAGTGTTGGAAAAAAAAATAGTTAGCATAGGTATAAAAAATTCTTATTGTACAAAAAAAGAAATCAGACTTTCTTTTATGAAATCTCATTTTCCACACCCAGATTTTTTTTTCCTGTCACTTTCTGATTCTACTCTTTAAATATCTTTCATCAGTCAGTTAGGCTGTTGCTGGTTGCTGTTTCACCCATTACAGGCATGAGAGGCATGTTGCCTTTGCACACTTTTCTAGCAGCCTGGAGAATCCGTGTGGGGGAAGAAATAATTTGCTTTCTTAGGGATCAGGTCTTCTAAAAACTAAGCTTCCATTAGGGATGAAAGAGCAAACAATTTGAATGTAAGTAAGGCTTAATCTAGCTCTGGGCATGAACAACGAAATACCTCATCCGTAGATGATAAGAAAACATTAATCTTGCTCTGGATTTGTACTCAAATTTCCTCATATATACTGCTTCAAGATTAAGGGGGTTTTAGATGTGATTAGTGCTTGGCATTTTTAGTGAAACAGTAAAGCTGATTTTGCAGGTGGACACAGCAGGTGTTAAGGTGTAATTTAATAACTTCCACGACCTTGTTTTTATTTGTTTAGCATCCTAAACTTGCTAATTGCTTGGAGCAGTGTGGAAGGGGTCCCATGTAAGAGATACAGCTTTTCTTTAAAATCATATATAATTGCTTTTTCCTCAATAAGTATTACTAGTCCTTGTTTCTGGTTTTCATTGGTAAGCAGCACTGGTTGGAGCACTCAGCTCAGTTGAAGCTGAGTAATAGGGAAATCAGTAAAAGTCTTGACCATTTTAGTGGTGATGTGTGATAACACTTTCTAGCAAGAGAAGAGATTGAGTGCTGTCTGCTGCAGGCTGTGGTAGCAGATGATGCAGTGTGGTTTTGTAGGCAACTTGTTTTTCAGGGGTAATTTTGTTGTTGTTGTTGTTGTTATGGGGAGCAGCCTTTTTAAAAGTGAACTTATTTTGATGTTCCTTGTAATTTTATGTAATGAAATCCCCTGGCTCACTTAGGGAGGCTTTTCTTCTGTAGCTGGTATTAGTGGACATGATTTTTTCAAGTCATATTGTAAAGTCTTCTGGTACATCCAGTGTGGTTTTTTGCAGTCCAGATATAGGTCTTCATTTATTTGACTTCTGCTGCCATCCTTAAAGGCCTTCTCTTGCAGTTCAGTAGACCTCCTTTGGCAGATTCACAGGACCAGCATTCAAAATGCCATGACCTTCCATGTTATAGCACATATAGCTTGATTCACAGGACCAGCATTCAAAATGTATGCCATGACCTTCCATGTTATAGCACATATACCTATATAGAGTTTGGCTGGTAACACAGAACTTGTGATTTTGGGAAATAGTTAACAAGAAATTTGTGGTAGGAGCTAGAAGCCCAATAGTAAATTGCAGTGTCTCAGAACTAGTTGAAATAGTGTGATGGTAAGCAACCACTCTGATGGAGGAAGGAAAGGTTGATGCAAACTAGAATGAATCAGGTAAAGTATTCTTTATGGTAGAAATGAGAAATTAGTGGTATTGCTTAAGGCAATGAGAAGGGGTTGTTTGTCAGGAATACTGAGCAGGTGTGGAACTCAAATGTATCAAATGTGGGACAAACACTAGAAAAGGAGATAAGCTGTTCAGAGTGGAGTATAAATGGGTTTAAATTTGCTGTGAGAAAACAGGCTGAAAATTACAGAAAGGTTTTCATCAGAGCAAAATAGGATTGTGATAGTTTCCAGGAGTAAACAAGATAAGAATCCCCCAATTTCCTCCTAGAATGAGAATCTGTTTTCTTGTTGTATTTTTGTTTGCTTTTAAAGAAACTAAGTAAATCAATAGCTGGAATGACAGGAGGCAAAACTCTTGACTCAGGAAACCCCTTTGAGGACTGTGTTTCTGGAACCTTCTGCTTGTACCATTCATCAGGCTGCTAAAGCCCTTTTTGCAGATTGTAGATTACTGTTGATGAAAAAAAGTAATGGCAAGAGGTGTCACTATAGTTTACAAATGAGTTCCTCTGAAATTTAGGCATCTCTAATATTTGACCATTTTGTTTCTTGTGCCAAATTTTACCAGACCCACACAGCTGCTGTCTGGCACCCCTCCCAGGCTGGGGCTCTCCAGGCAGCAGGTTGAAAAAACCGCTTAACTCATGAATCTGTGTTTTGGGTGGATTGGGTGTGCCTGGATCAAACATTTGTCTTCACTGAGTCTGTATTATTTTCATCTTCTATTAAGCATTTCTCTCCCTTGTGTCACTCAACTATACTCCAGACAGTGATTAAAATGTGGCGTTCCAGCAGAGTAACAGCAATGGAACAATTTCATATTTTCCTCTCTTGATGAGCCCTTAGTTGTGTTACTGGAAGGCCTGAATAACATGGTGTGAATTAATGAGCTTGTCTTCTGCTGCTATCGCTGGTGAGTGCTTGTGAGAGAAATGTTTCGTCTCAGGTGGTCCACCTGGTTTTCTCAGTTTCAAAACGTAAGATTACAAAGTAATATAGCTCTTTAAAAGCAAAGCAAAACAAACCCTAAAAAGCTACCAAAAAGAAGAAGAAAAACCAACTTTCTTTGAGCAAATAAACAAAGACTGAAACTCCAGATTCTCTTGGTGTGTGCATCTTTGGGATCCGTGTTGTGGAAAGTGTGATGTCACGGTGGTGGTCTGTGTGCTGCTGAGGGTCACTGATCCGTGGAGTCTTGGCCAGCGTGGCGCAGCGCTCCGCTTCCTCTGCTGAAAAATCTCCTTTCCAAACACATGATGTAAGTAAGCCTGCTGCAACGGCTGGAAGATGGAATCCGAATCCTTTTGGTACGACTGAGCAGAGTTTGGTGAGCATGGAAAGAAAAACTTAGGTCCCCATAATACAGAGTTATGTATTTTTTTGTACTGTCAGTGGAAATAAAAAACTCAAATTCATTTGTAAGAGACAAGGTCTGTATAATAGCAAGGCTGAACTAAATATTCTATTAATCTGTTTTGAAGTAGTAAAAAAAATTATTCATTTTCTTCCAGCTCAGCTGACAGCAAGCATTTTTTACTTAAGTGTTTAAAATGCAAATAAAATGCTGTCTTGGTGGTTTTTCTGTTTCTGCCTTTAACAATGTTGTTAGTAGGGAAAGCAGATGTGTCAGATGAGAGATCACAGGGTATGTAGCTTTTTTTTTTTTCTCTCTCTCTCTGCCTCTTTCTGAAAGCTGCCACCACTGAAGCCACTAGTCAACTTTTATTACAGTTTGCATGCCCAAGTTCCATTCTCAAAGCAGAGCTGGTTGTCTTGGTAGAAAGCAGCTACATGGGCAGGTGCTCAGGCTGGGTGGCTGGGAGGAACAATACACCACTGCCTGACTCTGTGCTTGAAGAATGAGTTCAGGACTTTCAGCTGATCATTATTTTTTCTGGCAGGGTAAGAAAGAATTCAGCAGTTGTTGGGGGTTTTTGTTTGTTTGTTGTTTTGTTTTATTTTTTCTAATGTTGCTCAACTTTAAAAGACTCTAAATAATTAAATTATTTTGCTGCCCAGGTTTACTGTGGATAATGGCTTAAACACCGGAAGTTTGAATAAGGCAATTGGCTGTGAAGGTTGGATCAAGAATGATTATAAGGGCATTTGCTATTCTGCCCATGGTCTGCTAAAGAGGATGCCTTCCATTATACAGGCTGCAAAACCTTAGGTGTTTTGCAAGAAGAGTCATTGACAGACCTGATACCTGTCAGTTTCAATTGTTGCATCTCCCACTGCATGTCCTTATCCTTTTCATGCTCCTGGGAACTCCAGGCCTGTGCTCATTATGTTAACCAATACCTCTTGTTCCCATGTAGAAGTTAATGGTCATGGCTTTTCCTGTATTACAGTGTGTGTTTTCATTTAGGCCCTCTGTGGTTTCTGATGAATTACACAAATTCAGCCTATTCTACTTGCAGACACAGCAAGCTCTTTGCACAGGCATATAGCTGAAGTAATTAATTTAAAAGCATCCTGGTAAAAATATTTTCCTGGTTTTGTCAGTCACTACTAGTTTTCATTTTTGGGGAGTAAATAGTAGTATTCCTTTTGGTAAATCCTCTTTCATTTTCCCTATTTAAAATATATACAGCTGCCCTATGTAAATAACTTACTGTGCTTTAAGGATGACACTGCGACAGCTGTAATGCCCACAATTGCCATGAAAAGCCTAAACGTGCTATGAGGGAAGATCTGTTAAGATCCAGACATGGGGAAAATACACGAGTAGAAATCCCACAGCCTAGAAACAAAGTAAAAAAGGCTGCACGCAGCAGGCAGCAAGGAAGGAATGTTCTTCCAGAAAAATGTCCAAAAAAGGCATAATTGCAGGTGATACTCTTCCCCTGAAAGAGAAAATGGAATTGTCCGGATCAGACACAGCTGATCTAACTGTGCTGGAGCCTGAGTACCTAGTTCCAGGTTTTGGGGAATGTGGGAGGAAGGAGATGGCAAATGTCAATGCATGAACTTAATTGTGCTGGGGAGGGTTTTCCCCTGTGTCTGGTTTTGCAGCTTGGTCCAGTTGTGTAACACTGATAATAGGAATGTGGTGCTGTGAACAGCATGGGCTGTCCCAGAGGATGTCACTCTTCTCAGCACTGGTTTTCTGTCACTGCTTAATTTGGTGAAAGCCATGGTGAAGATCAGTGGACTTCAGGATGCCTTGAATTTAATTTTGCATTTTTGTCATGCTGTGTTAACTGGGAAACCCAAACAGGTTATCTCATTTTTTCTCGGTTCTGTGCTGAAAATGGAAAAGCAAACGTGCATTTTGATTTTTCATTAAGCAGATTGAGGTATTCTTCTGTAGTATAAATTCAGTGAGCTTCTTTGGAAAGATGGTGAAAATTCTGGATGTAGACTAAAAGACCAGTGGAGGTCTTGGAAATTTTCATAACATTTTTCTTACAACAGCAGTTGCTGCATAACAAACACCATTAGAAAAATTGGAAAGGCGCTAGAGGAGAAAATTGTCCTGTGTGGAAGATAGTTTAGGAATCTACAGTTTATAATAGTGCTTTTATTTACCATAGCATGAAAAGTGTTTAGAGAAGAGCCCCAACATTTGAATAAGGCTGATGGGCTTTCAGGCAGGTGGTCCCACTCCTGTGCAGGCTGGTGCACAGTAGCAGGTCCACTGAGCTGTCTCAAGGAGCCTCTGCTTTGCAGAGTACATCAGAATTCGGGTTTTCTTTTGAAGCAGTGTTGAAACTGGGTGTTGTGTAATGACTTGTTTTGACCTTGGAAAGAGTTTTTTTTTAATTTAAGATCGTGCTGATACTAGCTGCAGGATGGCAGAATGATTCCTGAGGACACATGCTTGTATGTTTTGGTTTTTATTTAGTGTCTAGTTTGAGACTGCAAGGAACCATTATGATCCTCCAGTCTTTATGGGAGTTTGCACCCACTAGTTGGGCCTGTTAGCCCCAAAACTTAGGGATGTTTAGCGACAAACAGCGAAAGTGTTTCTGAAATATAGCAAGACTTTCTTCATCTACTAGAATGTGTGAATTATCTGTTACATACTTTGATATTTTATTCCAGATTATACTTATTCTCCCTCTTGAACCACTTTACATTTTATTCCTATGCTGATCACTGGTTCCTAGCCCTTGAATCCAGTCATTCCTGCTTTTTGTTGTGCTGCTGAGAGATCTGCAGTTGAGCTGATTGCTGGCTGTGGGCAAAGACCTTCTTTCTCTTCAATAAGTTGAGCCGGTTGAGCTCCATTAGGACTACTTTTTATTATTATTGTGTGTATGACTGCAGCACCTGACTGCCTAAGGCTCTGCTTACATTAAGTGTTAAGCCTGGGCTTGAGCTCTGGGCTTTGGCAGCAATTCCTGCTGCGCTGCTGCTGTTGAGGTTGGAGCCCGACTGCTGCGTTCTCCTTTCTGTTCATGGGAGGCAGAGTCCAAGATCAGCTGCACAGCAGGTCTGGCAGTGCTGCCGTCCAGGTAGTCCTGGAAAACTGCCTTCCAGGAATAGGAGTGATGAGGAGAGTGCCATTTGTTTCTGGAGTTCTGCCTGTGGAGAAGGGATCTGTCCATGCACTGCATTGAGAGAGAGAATTTACCTTGCCAGACTTACCCTCCATGAACTGGCAAATGCAGGGTCTGGGTTCTGGGGTGCTCCCCTGAGCCTTTGCAGGCACAGTGTACACTTCTGGATACCTTTAGGTGGGAAAAACAGTCTCCTCTGTGGCATACTCAGGATTGGGACATAAACCCAGGAGATGACCCTGGTCCCAGACAAATGAGAGAGCCTCCCATTACAGGATCAACTGTGTCAGTCCAGTGCCCCAGCATACAGATAGCACGACAATTGTCAGTGTTCTGAAAGCACAAGGGTAGCAGATTTCTTTTACTAAAAAAAAAAAAAACAAAAAAAAAAAAAAAACCCAAAAACAAAAAAAAAACAAACAAACCAAAAAAAGACAGCAGCGGCTGAAGCCACACCTTTAGAAGATACAAATAGATACTAGGTCTATCATCCTGTATTGAAGTGAAGTAGAAGTAGATTTGTTAAATGCGTGACAAGTGGATGGGATAGGCTGTTAAAAGGACGGTAAACAGCTTGTGGTTCATGTGATAGAAAACAGAACCAGTGAAGAAGGGAGATGTGGGTAGAGAAATAAGCTGGGAAAATTGCTTTTGGAGTACTGTATAAGTAGGACAAGATTGATTTAGTTGAAACCAGAGAAAAAGGTGGATTGCAAAGCTTATGTTCCAAACCAAAAGTTTTACAGTTCAGCAAGTGTCATAATATCAATGCTTTGAAAGTATCTTAATAAGTGTATGAACTTCTGTTCATCTCTATAGTTCTGGGTTTGGTTGCTGAGAACTGTAAATTACACTTTTCCAGCTCACATGTCAGTTTGAGCATAGGCAACACGACTTCCTTCTGGGAGGAGACAGGATGCCTTCTAGGCTTGAATATCTTTCCTGTTCTTAGCTTATATGTATGTAAATTTAAAAATATTGATTTTGGATGGTAGCTTGTGAGATGAAAAGATAACCTAAAATGGTGTTTTCATTGTACGATCCCATCTGATACAAAACATAGGATGAGCCATATGATGGGACTGGGGTTAAGTCTCCTCCCCAGCTTCTGGCATCTTTCTTGCAGCTTTCCTTGGGAAGATAAACAGTGATGCTGACAGGTTACGTATGTGAAGGCATTCACATTGCCTTAAGATATCCTCACCTGATGAATTCAGGGCCATCCAGGAAATTAGAAGAGACTCCCTTGGCTCCCACATCAGATTTTTCTGTTTTCTTTTTTTTTTTTTCTTTTTTTTTTTCTTTTTTTTTTTTCTTTTTTTTTTAAGAAAAAAGTAAGCCTCTAAGAAGCTTCTTTCACATTACACAGATCTCAAAAAATAATTCTTCCATCCTTTAATGAGGAAAGGTTGCTTCTGGATTTCAGATTGAGAGACATTCTGTGCCTCCACTGTCCTCTATCCTCAGAGTAGTTGAAGAAGGTGCTGGTCTACAGCAAACTTCCTGCTGCAGGGTGACAGCAGAGTAGGTAAATGCTTCATGTCTGCTAGCAAAGTACTAAATCATTATTTCCTTCTGAATCTCGCCATCAAGGACATTACAAAAGGAGAGTGGGAATTCCCAGTGAAAGGCAGCCATTTCAGTTGGTAGCTAACAAGATCTTACAGACATCAAAAAATAAATGAGGTTCCCTGCTCCAGTTGCAGCAACAGCCACAGAGCTTCAAAGAGGTCACAGGTGTGGAAATTGGAGGTCTCTTAATGGAGACTGAGATAAAAAGGCATTATTTAAAGCCTTGGATGTAAGTTTCTGATCTGAAGAGTGGTGAGTAATGCAATTGCTGGGAGGTATCTTTGACTTTGCCTGGAGAATGCTAACAAGCAATCAAAATGCTTGCCCACAGCCAAACTGTTTTTTCCCTTTCCACTCTTTAGAATAATAAAAAGCATTACACACAAACCCCACTGTTAATGCAACATGTGGGTGAAGTTCCAGGCTATTGTGTATAAAACTCAGTCCTAATTCCAGCAGTAATTATAACTTGTTCCTCTCTCTCCCCCCTGTTGTTTGGTGACACCGCAGGAAGTGATGCAAAGTTCTCTGTTTGTGCATGTATTAACTTAGGTTGAGTATATCTAATCTCTTGATTTTCTTTCTTTTCCTGTCAAAGTCTCAGCTGTAATACTTTGCAATTGGAAACTTTTAACATTTAGTTTCAGTGCTTTGTCTGTTTTTAGTTCTGTTAGAAGCTGGTTCTACTGCTTGTGGATGTTTTGCTTCTTTTCTGTTTATAATGCAATCTGACATTTGTTTTCCTCTTTCTCTTGAGGCTGATTTTGTTCATATTACAGTTTCCTTGCAACACATGTTTTCTCATTTTCTAGTCTGCTGTTTTTGAGGCCATCAGCAGTTTAGGCTGTGAGGTCCTGCCCTTGTCTATACTTGATATAAAAAGCATAGTGAATACCACTAAAAATTCATAATTTGCTGCCAGCTATCTGTGGTATCCTTGACATCTCCTGTTTGATCATAAGGGTTCCAGCAATAATTGCTGAATATAAAAGGGTTTTTAGCATTGCCTTTGTATGTGGGGTGTGAGAAAGTCCAAGGCTTTTTATTTATGTTGGTATATTACACCATATAATTGCATCCATCTTTTGATCTGTGGTATGAATTAGTTCCATTGAAAACATGCTTTCTATTTTTAAATCGGCTGTCTTGATCCGAGTTCTTGAAGCAATCTGCTTTTTGGTCTTGTTTTTGTGTATATTTTCCATATTGTGCTGGGTTTAATATAGTTGTTGACATACTGGTTTTCAGTGTTTTTTCCTTACTGTTTTCTCCATTTTGTAGAAATCTCTTCATGTTTTATGTTACTCTGTTTTATTTGTCTGGATAAAGTATTTAACTTACTTCATATCTGACCGTTTCGCAGTTTATAACATTTGATGGTAAAGTGCTGTTAGCCAGTGTTAGAAAAGGAGAGTGGAGATGTGGGGACCTTAGTGCCATGTTTTCCTACTTGACTTAACTGAATGCTCTGTATTCAGGGATGGTTGGACTGAAAGCCCAGAGCTCCAATATTGTATGAAGTCAGTAGGGATGCAGAAGGATCTTCTTGAAACTTGGATCATAGGTGGGATGATCTCTGCAGAGTCCCACTTTTCTCCACTGGTCAGTAGCCTAGTCTCAGTTTTTCATTTGAGTGAATGAATTGCAAATCTGAGGTTAAAAGGGATTGCTAAGGCCCAAGTTAACACTTCCAAGGAGCATTATATTCTCCTTGTCTTTTCTGTGGCTCTTGTGATGCTCACAAAAACATGAGCTGTGCTACCAGGAGGGCAGGGCTGCTGTCCCTGAGAGTAGCAATACAGTGTTTTCCTGTATTCCTCAACCCAGTATCATTTGCTGTTCACTTATGCTTGATTGCCTTTTCACCTGCTCTGTACAGCAGCTTCTGTGGTAGATCCTGGTCTGTGATGAGGGCTGCTCTTTGTCATAAAGGTAGTAGAGACAAAATGGCACGTGTCAAGTTTGCAAGAGCAGGAAAATACCAGATATTCCAAGTATTTGTTTCATGCTCCATCCATTAGATGGTCCTTCTTGATTTAAGACTCTTGCCTTGCCCTGCCCGTGGTTGTAATACGTGTTGAGAGTGCATTTGTGTGTGCATTTTTTTTCTTTGCAGTCTGCTTGAGGTGTGTGCTTGCTGGGGTTTTTTTAATCAGTTCGTGTTGATTCTTATCATCTCTATAATAGTTTGGGGTTGATGTAATCATTGTTACATGTATTTCATTAAGAGATGTGTGTGTACTTAGGCGTTTGCATAATTCATGAAGTCAAGTATGTTCACATACCCTTTGTTAGCACGTGAGTGCATGTAGTAAGTATGTACTTCTCTTCTTTGTATCAGTGGCTCATTGGGAAAGGTGCACTGCATTTATTTGGTGTGTGTGTATATGTAAAAAACCCACAAGTTCTACCATTTATTTTCTTTCTTCTGCACCCACCTCGAAAACGTAAAGAAAAACACACACTTCTGCTAAGGTTCTAGGATAGTTTATTTTTTCATTCAGCCATTAGTTTATTCGTTCAGGAGTTGTACACTGGAAAAAAAAGTGCATCCATTAGACAGTGAGGGCTTTATTTATGAGGGTGGTGGTGTTTCAAAGGGGAAGCTGTCAAGTCCCAAAAGAGCCTTTCATGGTGTATTCTCAGCGTGCTTCTGAGGCCACTGCTCTGCTCATCAGGAGGAGAGGCAGAAATGTGGGCTTTACAGAGCAACTGTGTGTTTCACTGGTCCCTGCGCTCACTGACGTTTATTTACATATTGGGAGAGTAAATGGGTAGAACAGATGGCAACCAGACATTTGGTGGTTCTGTTCCCGTATGCACCTCAGGGGTCTTGCATTCAGTTTTTGCAAAAAGCTTGTCCTATAGGGAGGAGAAAAAACCCAGGAGCCTGGTCAGAACTATGAAACGCTTGTTGCGTTTTTGTGTTAGTGACAGATTAAAGCATTTAGTAAAATGTGAAATAATTACAAGGTTTGCTTTACAAGTCCAGATAGTCGTTCCTTAGTATGAGACTATTGGGGTGTCGGTCTCTCTCATTTGATTATTTCTTATTTTCACCACTGGAGCGAATGCATCTAGATTTGAAGCTGGCAATCTCTTCTTTCTATAAAGTGAGTTTGAAAAGTACAGGTCTATTTATATGGGTCTTGAATACCTTTTGGTCTTTTCTGTAAACGTTGTTATTCATTCGTGCTCTTGTAAAAACAGAATATCTGAAAATTTTGCAGGGTTTTCCAGGATATTTAATATGTGTTTCTTCACAGTTTACAGTTGTGACGCGGGAGATTTGCTTCCACACCAAGCTGAATTTTTTTCTTATTTTCTTTGTGCACCCTGGAATGTTGGAGCAGGGCTGCTCCAGAGTGCTGGGCAACTCACTTTAGTGGTTTCGGTTGTTGGGGTTTTTTCCAATGTGTGCATGTTGGGTTTTTTTAGAGAAGTGCTAATTAAAACACTTTCCTTGGGCAAAACTGTAATATAAAATACACATTTTGAAAATACGTCAAAAGGAGTGATGCAAGAAAGGTTTTGAATGTGTAAAATTCTCAACCTGCAGATTGTTCCTTCCTGTAAAGCAGCCAGGTGTTTCTCAGTAAAGTGGGGACAAATCACATGAAAATGGAAGAGCTTGACCTTTTGCACAGCATGCCAAATCAGCAGCTCCAACAGTTTGTGACATGATGAATTCCAACACCTTATTGGTAAACACATGAAACTGCCTAGCAGTTATAGAAGAACCTGTCAAATAATGTAAATACCAGACCTCAGCTAATCTCAACTATAATGTGGAATCTCCTCATGTTAGATAAAAAAGCAAGCTTTTCTTTAATAAACCTTTCTGGAATGAGAGGTCAACCCTGAAACAGTTTGCTTTAAACCAAGTTTTCAAAAGTAAGAGTAGAATTACTGATCGATCCTCCATGGATTAACTCAGGTTTTTTCTAAGTATTGTCTAATGCCCTTCTCATTAAATATTGTATTGTATTGGTAATTGTCAGAAAAGAAACACTGTCTTCTGGAGAGGCCTTTAGAAGGTTGATTGTTAACAAAAAGTAGAAATTTGCTACTTTTGTGTCGGCCATGCTGCACAAATATTATGTTAGGATTAGTTTAAATTAAGTTAATTGCTGAACTCATAGGTTTTTGGCAGCATATCCCACAACCCACGTGAAATATAGAATTTTTTTTCTAAGTAAGAGTTTTTAAGTGGATTATATTGATAGTGCCCACCGTTAATGAAGCTGCTGTCTTGCTCAATATGTGACAATGTTCCTGTGACTTGTGCAGCAGTTCTCTTAAAAACTGTATAAAGTATTTAGGAATCCTTTGAGATCAAAATCAAGCCTCCTGTTAAATAGGACCTAATGTCCTCTTTTTTTTTTCTTGTAATATACAGTATTGCTGGTTTTAGGAAATGTATTTCTATACTGAGCCCACCATCACAGTGCAATTACTGAGTAAATCACTTCCTAGATAGTCTTTGTTTTTTTTGTCCCCCAATAAAATAACATAGTTTAAATATCTTTTCCAGCACTTTGTAGCCAGATGCAAAGTCAGCTAAAAAAGACTTCTTCAGAAAGACTTCTTTTCTACCTCATTATATAACTAAAAGTAGCTGTTGAAATTACTGCTATATTTCTTGTTGGTCTTGAAAGCCATGGCTTCTGTGTCCTTAGGAGCAGATGAAGACAATTTAGATGGTCACATATTCTTTATGCTTCAGATCTGGATAAGCATCAGCCAAATAGCAGTAACAGCAAGACTCAAGAAAAGCCCACTGGTAAAAACCAGGAGCTATTTTTGGCAGTGGTAAATTAAAAAAAAAAAAAAAGTTAGTGTATTTGGTTTTGGGTGCTCAAATGCTAGTCCATATGTTGCAATTTGTATCTCTGAAAGGTTTGCTGGTGTTTTTCCTTCTTTGACAGACTGATGTCTTGGTGTTAAGCTGCGATCTGATCACAGATGTTGACTTATATAAAGTTGTGGACCTCTTTCGGACACATGATGCTACTCTTTCCATGTTGATGAAGAAAACTCACGAACCAACAGAAGGGGTACCAGGACAGAAAGGGAAAAAAAAGCCAGGTATGTAGGAAGGAATACATATTGTTAATAAAATTATAGAGAAACCACTGGTATGTATGATATGTTTACTTATCAATCCCAGAGCAAAAGAAATAAAAAAGGCACAGATAGCCTATTTTTCCTCGGATTCCCTGGTGAGGGTGTGACTTGGTTTTTTCCAGCTCAGAATTAAGTATTAGACTCATGTAATCTTGCAGGCTGTGATCCAAAGCTCACAAGAGTTAAGGGAAAAGCTCCAGGTGACTTCAGTGAGTTTTGGATGAAACTCTGAATTTTTGTTACATATGAACATTAAAACCGTTAGGTTTTTCAACAGCACTAAGCATCAGCCAGATTATAGCTGGGAATTTTACACTGACTGTAGGGACCAGCACTGGGTGGGTAACAAGCACTTCTAGAAATTCTCCCCTCTCATGGTATGTAGTGAATTACTCTTCTGAAATCACATCCAGGAGCCTTTTGCTAGGCAAAACTCTCACTGATTTCAAGCAGTTGATTAGATGCTTATCTTGTCCATTTTACCATAATATCTTAGTTACTGCCTTGTAATCTTTAATGTATCTGTTCTCACAACACTGCTGTAAGGCAGAGCAGGGCTATTATACCCATTTTACTTATATGCTAAAAGTACTAAATACCACACAGTTGTTCCCACACCATACCTCTCATTTTCTTTTAATGATATCTGTTAAAATGCTGAGCCTTGGCTGTTGGCAGCTTAGTGGGACCTGGTCTTTGATTAAAGCTCAAAGGCATTACTGGAATACAAGTAAGAAAATGTAACTTCAAACTGTTGAGAGAGGAGTGAAATGCAAGCCAACAGTTGTCTGAAAGCGGAGGAAATACGTTTTGAAAAGAAAACTTCTTAGGCTCTGTATGAAGGTTTTTCTGGAGCAACGTGTAAGGTCAGTAGGACTGAAAGCATTTAGTACTTGGACTCTCAAACAGCTCTAACTCCCCTATTTTTGAAAAGGCAATCTAAGTGAAGTGCTAATGGCACATAAAACATTGTCAAGAGCGCTGTTACAGTGGAGAGTTGAGCATTCAGGACTTGTAAACTAATGGGTCTGTGGTTAAACATCATAGAGCTTCCCAGCATGTGAGCTCTGAGCACACAGGGTGGGGGTGAGGAGGTCTGTGAGGATAAACAAGATTATCTGAAGGCTCGTTGCAAATATAAACACAACAGATTTTACATGCATTCTTATTTTGCTTGTTTTTTATGTTGGTGTGCTTGACTTTGTAGCATAACTCTTCCTACATGACATGCTGAAATTTGTGTGTGTTTTTCCAGATCTGTAAAAGACCAAACTTGAAAAGACTAAAATTCCGTTATGTGGAAGTGTTCTGTCACCCCTGGTGTTTTTTTGTGGGGCTCAGTGCTAAGATCTCCCACACAAAGCACCACTTGAGCTGCCATGGACAGCAGTAGTGACATGTTTCCTGTGAACTGCCTCCGATAAGGCTGAACTCTACCAGGCCTGTTTCAGTCATTTGTTAAAAGCAGGGGAGGGCCAACACAGGAATCTTAGGTTCTTCTCCAGGTTCTGGAGGAGGGAAGTACAGTTTAGGGAGTACCAGACCCTCCTGGCTTTCATTCCTGCTTGATTAAATCTACCCTATTGCTGTCAACATTACCTTTGCTCATCCATCTTCTTTTGC
This sequence comes from Onychostruthus taczanowskii, assembly GCF_017590055.1. Lineage (NCBI taxonomy): Eukaryota > Metazoa > Chordata > Aves > Passeriformes > Passeridae > Onychostruthus > Onychostruthus taczanowskii. The sequence goes on from NW_024504786.1 coordinate 8,431,819, forward strand.
CTATGGTGGCTTCTTGCTGCCACCAGTTTTGTGTTCTCTTTCCTAGTTTCCTTCCTCAAGGATCCTTGTCAAGAGCCTGGTTCTTCTGTGTCATTTATTACTCTTTTTTTTCACTGAAGATGGATGAATTGACAGTTGCATCTTCTGTCCTGTTTCTGACTTCTTGTCTTCATCTGGTTAATTTATCTGCCTGTAGTCACCTGTTCTTTTCTGATTTCTGTCCCATCTAGTGTCCTTTAACAGCCAGTCACAGTTTCCAGTAGTTTTCAGGAGCTGCTTTCTGCCCCTTCCAGCCTGTCTTGCAGAATCCTCATTTTTTAATGTTTTTTTTTATTTTCCCTCACCCCTGTGAGTTTATGACTTTTACTTCCTTGTCAAAAACAGACTGCAAAAAGACAAACTAAACCTTTCCCCTGGAACAGTCATTGTAGCATGGCTGTGGAGCCTCATAGCTTGTGTGCTTTGCCTTTACCACCCGATGGTACAGAAAACCTTAGGTAGCACCTGCTATTTGATCAGTCCTAGGAGCTGGGGAATTGGAACCATCTATCCTTGAGACTAAAATACGCGGAAACATTTGCAGCAAAAATAGAAGGTAAAGAAGGCTAAAGAAGAACTGCAGGCATGTGAACCTGCAGTTTTTCAAAGATTGGTTAGAGTTTTTCCAGGCAAGGGACACCAACCCATTTCCACTTATGCTAAACACTTTTTTTTCCTTAGCCTTAGAACCAGCTGAATGGTTTTTGCTGAAGTTTTTCAAATGTTCCTCCTAAGCCAGGCACCTGGCATTGAAAATTTCATCCCAGACAGGTAAAACGTGGTGAAGCTTATAAGCACCCAGAGACAAGATATTAGCATGGAGTATGTTAGGCAGTTTTTCATAATAGGTGGTACTATTAGCTCCTTCTCTAAATTGTGACACATTCAGGTTTTTATGTACTTGGACTCTACTGTTCAAGTGTTTGTATTAGAAAATGGATCCCATGACAAGACACTAGATTTATTTTTTCACTGTTCCTACAAAGCAATTCATTTTTTGAGAAGTCTCAACAAGATTTTATTTCACATATGTCATGGAATATGCTACAAAGTTGTTGCTTTTGGGTTATTATTGAACATTCAGGAACTGTGATATAAAGAACAGTTCTTAAATTAGCATGAATTGCAGTGTGTTAAGTGCTGTAAATTCATCCTGATGGTTTCCTGCAATGTTTGACTCAGCTGAAAATTACAGGGTCTAGTTCACTGGGTTTTATATTTAGGGGATTATATAGTGACAATAAGAATCTCATTGGCTTTTTAAATTGAGCAATAAGAGCAATGGCAATAAAAAAAAAAAAAAAGCACATGAAAATGCTAGTCAGTGGTAGTAACCCAAATAAACAGAGAGGGTCAGGAATTCAGATACCCAGAATGGAGCTGTGTTCTTAAAGATGACCTGCAAGGGATTGAGTGGAAAATAGTGTCTGAACCTTTCTTTGTTTAAAGAAAGGCAGAGAAGATGGGGATGGTGACTCTTTCCTGCTTATTTTTCTTGTCTTGAAAGCAGCAAGCATCTCATCACTGGTATTCTCTGTGTTTGCCAGAGGACCTCTTGGTGGTCTTGAAGGCTGCATCCTGTGAAATCCTCTCCATTTAATTGAAAGGGTGGGGATACTGAGTCTTTAACAGAGGTGTCTTTTTCTCGAGTCAGTTAATTATGATTGATTAGAAAGCATATTAAAAAATATGACTGAAATTTATTTATTTTTGTCACTAAAGTGCTTAATGTTCTCTAATGATATCATAATTTCTTTATATCATTAAAGCCCTTAAAATTGATGGGGATCTAATTTGTTAGGTAATTAATATATTGCAATAGCAGTGTCAGGTCCTTATTTATGTATTGTGAGGGGGCAAAACACATCCTGCATTTCATTTTTATACTTTAAATGATTTTGTCAAGTTACTGTCACTTTAACACTTTTCTCATACTTCTTGCAGGGATTTTGTGAGCTAGTTATGTGTCTGCTCTTCCATTTATTTTTTCCTTCCTAAGTGATGCCAGTGGGATTTGAAACAGCACCCTTGTACCTCTGGATAATTGATTTTACTGTATAAGTTTTGTCTTTTTTTAAATTACTGAAGTGATGTTGTTTATTGCCAGTGTACAAGGAGAAACCTGACCTGGCATCTGCTACAAAAAATCCCACGGTGCACTCTCATGGTTTCACTATTTGTTTCTTGCTTAATCCACACAAGCAAGAGCAACCTGTTTGGTGTCAGTCATGTGCTTGGTCCTGCTCTCTTCAAGTTTTTCCCCTTTTTCCTGTTGCATAGAGTTTTGCTGCAGCAGAGTAGTAGGTTCCTGTAAGAACAGCCAGGAGATGGGCAGGTAGGACCTGAACTTGTAGGGAAGTGGTGGTGCCTCGATGGAGGAAAGTCAGTCACTGTTGTATTTCCATCCTGTCAGGAGACCCCATTTAGGTGGGAGAGGTGAGGGCTCATTCACCCCTAATCTCAAAGTTCACTGCCCTCCACAGAATGAAAATAGGCACTGCTTTCAAGACTTACTCTTGAGTTTTTACAGCAAGTGAGCTTTATCATAATTGTACTTACTTTGTCATGGTGTTAGATGTTCAGGCCTATTTGCTGTGTAATGAATTTCTGAGAAGGCTTGGGGGTTTTTTGAAGAGGGTATGCTTGATCACGTGGATCAGAGATCGCACAGGAGAACTTTCACCAGCTGCATAGATTTGACTGTTTTAATGGTAGTTATTACTGTGGTAACTCTGAAAGAACAGGTATAGGTAAAACAAGGGATGGGCCTGAACTGGGAAAAATAAAGCTAAAAATACTTTGTCTGAAAAAGATCTTAGAGAATTAGCTGCTTCTAGGGCATGTTGTTACTCCGTTGTGATTAAAGGCATAGAACTTAGAAGATCAAATATTTGCCAGTTTTGGCCCAAAATAATAGTATTTATTGTGAGAAAAAAAATTTTTGTTTAAATTATACTGTGGCTTACTTGTACAGCCTGTGTCTGTAAAGATCAGTATATGGCTGCCACCAGAGTGGTAGCTCAGCTACAGAGTGAAAACTAGAATGAGCTGCCACCACTGTATTCAGATGGTGTGGAAAACTGTTAAAAAATAAAAGCTTTATATTTCAGTAGGCCAAAGTCCCTGCTGATGCACAGTCACTGATTACAGGAGATACAGATTGCCATAATAATACATGTGAGTGTTAGGTATTCTCTTGGTGGGCAATTTTATAAAAAGAGATTTAAACCAAGTTAACCCACCCAGAAGCATCCATGGTAGAAGTCTTAGATTCTATACTGTGTGTTTGTGATTTACATATTGGTATTTGTCTAAAATAGATAAGTTGCCAAATGCTTATGTCTCAATTGAAATCATAATCCTCTTCAGACTCCCTAATTCTAACATGGAGTGACATTATAAAAAGAAGCAGTTGGATTTGATGAATTCACTGCTTGCCTTGAGTTCGTTTTGTTTTAATTCATGTAGCAGGGCTTTTTAAAAAAAAAAAAAAAAAAACAAAAAACAAAAACAAAAAGCACAGCTCAAAATTGAATGTTGTATGTCAGGACCTGTAGTTGGCATGTTCATAAAAAGGATGCACAAACCTTTCAGGGCCAATGTTTTGAATGCCATGATATAGATCAGCTACCCCAACTGACAAGAAGTTGAAAAAGGTATCAACAATATTTATTAAAGTCATGGATTTGCTGGGGTAGTCTGATTTCATATTTTGGGGGTGGTTGGTGGTCCCATTTGTCTTTCCTGCCTGCATTAAAATGGGGTTATATAATGATTGTTCTTGTTTTTCTACTTCAGTGGAGCAGCGCGACTTCATTGGAGTGGATGACACAGGAAAAAGATTGCTCTTCATGGCTAATGAAGCTGACTTGGATGAAGAACTTGTCATTAAAAGATCCATCCTTCAGAAGTAAGCTCATGAGTCCTTGTAATAGAAGCTGAACTTGGGATGAGATAAAAGAATTGTGTAGTAGGAGAGATGGTTAAAGAAAAAGTAGGATGAGAAGGGAAGAGGAAAAGCCCCTTTTGCAATATTCAGGGAGCAATATTTTAGTATTTGTTACATCATTGGAACCAACTGATAGGCTTGTCTTATACCTTTATTAGGAAAAAATCCAGAGAAAGAAAAGGAATGCATGAAAAGGTAGCTCTTCTTGAAATGAAACCTATATTGCAATAGGTCAGATAGAGTTTAGATTCAGAGACTGTGAAGTGTTAGGCCTATAAATGAATAGGTCCTATTCCATAAATGAAATGCTAGTCTCACCGGTTGAGTCCCAAATGGATTTGTGGAGTATCCATGTGAGGCTCTCAGGATTTCATAACCTTCCTACACATTTAAGGCTCAAAATCTCAGCTGTCTTTCCAGGCCCCAAAAGATTCATTACAGAAACCATGCTATATCCACCATTAAACTTCACTGGGGACTTGGATAAATTTATCAAATATGCCACACAAGCTGAATTTTCTGCACTGTGTAATTCATATCCATTAGTAGGAGAAGGAAAGATGACTTCTTCTTTATGCTCTCCAGTACAGTGATTTTAGTTTTCTCAGGCACACGTTGTCTGACGTGTTCTGTGCAAAGCTGTGTTGGCTCCTTGAGAGGCCAACCTTTGTAGTTTCTCCCAGGCTGACAGTCAGACTTTCACCTCTGTGAGATGAGACACCTGTGGAACAGCCATTTGAGATCTGGGAATTCATCCATGTGGACCTTTTAAGTCAAGGATGCAGACATCTGGGGTCTGCTCTCAGATAAATCTCTGCTGTGAAAATGCCTCTGGTGTGTGCTGTAGGCCACAGCTCAGTGTAATCTTTCCTTGAACATCCCGCTACCAGATGTGAGGGAGATGCTCTGTGCCCATGGAAAGATGACACCTCCTCTGCCTGAGTTTAAGGATTATCCTAGAAGGAAGGTGATCAAGAGTGGGCCCTGTTAACTGTTGCAATGGAAGGAGCCTGTCCCAGCATGTTTCCACTGGCCCTCTCCTGGGCTTATCTTGGGGCATGGCAGGGACCAAGCTGCAGGCAAGCCTTCTGTACATAACACACAGCAGTTGATTTGTATAGAGTAGGAAATTCATCACTGATGCATTCTGTGGGTTTGTGCATATGAAGACTAATAGATCTATTTTGGGCTAGGGGAGGAATATTTTATCTACTGTTAGTGACAAGCTTGTCTTTATGGCTTCCTCCTGGCACTAGAGGGTGGCTGTGGTATAATGACTTAGAAATTGCTGTAACATATGTGATCTTAGTTGACCCCTGATTTTACAGGTTCATCTAACCAGAGGATTCTCATTCCTATAGCTAAATTTATCAGGCTTTATCCTGCAGGCTAAACTTTGCCCTCAGTAGCACCTGTTCAGTTATATTGTCTTCAGCAGATCTTAAGCATTACTGTTTGGGATTTGGTAAATGGAGTGTTGATGATATACAGATGGGATAAAAATCTATCTGTCTCCCTGTAGTTCTTACATGCACAGCTATGAAAGCGAATGTGAAGTGTTAGCCACCCCTCAAGTAAAGCCCAAAGATGCTAGGATAGTGTAGAAGAACAAAAAGAGATCTGCTAAGTGTTAAAAAGAATAAAAAATAAATTAAAATGATGCTTTGAAGCATCAAGTAGAAGTATTGGGCCAGTACCCACGTGGATGAGCCTCTGACATCTGAAACTGCCAACTGTCAATGTTGGTGTGCTCTCTCTGTCCTGCAGCTGCCATCTTTGGGAACTCTGAGGGAAGCAAAATATATATGGAAATCATCAGTAATTTCATTTGAGGCAAATCCAGGGTAGCAACAACTGTGGGAGCTCTAGGAAGACAAAGTGTTGGCAGCTAATGGTGTTTTAACCACTGAGCTGTCTAGACCTGCTCAACCCCATATTTTCTCATGTGAGAAACAAAAGCAACGCTTGAAACAATCTTTGAAGTTTTTTTTTAATACATCATACTAAAGAAAGGGGGGGGGGGGGGGAAAGCAAGCCCTATCTCATTTTCTTCATGGATCATTTGATGTGACTGACTTTCAGCTGCCATGTTGTCTGTTTCATGATCTCTGGACTTCGTTTTGATGAAATAACAGACTTTGTGGCAAGATGGTGGGAGAATTTCCAGTACACTCATTTGTTCCTCTGTAAAATACAATAGACATCTTGAGGGTGTTGCTTTTGTTTGTTTTGCTTTTAATGGTCCCTTTGAAGGGCTATAGTGGTCTGTTACATGAACTCTAGAACTCCTCCAGTGCTTGTTTTGTTCTTCAGATCCTTTGTCTGTTTTCTTTTTCCTGTCTCTTTTTAAGGAGGAGAGTGGAAGGAGGGACAGGGAGGGAGTGGTGAAAGGAATGGGAAAAAGGAAGATGAGCTTTTCTTTAAAGCTAGGAATCTTGTTACTGGTAAAAATCTAGACCCCATACAGAAATGGTTCAAAGGCCCTTTGGCTTCCCCTCCTCACAGGAGGGAAGTTGTGTTGACAAAACACGCAAAACTGTAGAAGGCAAATTTAAATCCTTGAAGAAAAACCTTTTTCCTGACCTTTGCCTTCTTCCTATCATTGGATTTCATGCTCTTCACTTTCCTGCCATAAAAGAGCAGCTGGTGAGGAGGGACAGGGGAAAACACCTTCTCCTGAGTACCTTTTGAGTATTAAATATTTATTTGCTCTTGACCCCGTGTTTTGTAGTGGAAGTGTTACAGATTGAAACATTTTAGTGGAATTTCTAAGCTCATGGTGTAACCTGTTATTCTCTTTCTCAGTTTGGTTAGGATTTCTTTTCCAGATTTGTTATTTTGATTTGTGTTGTGGTTTTGTAAGTCATGGATAGCCATTTTGGGTCTGGGATTGCATCTCCTTGTTACACCACAGAAAGGAGTCTGGATTTTGCTCCTTTGCTTGCCAAAGCAAGTCTGGCAAAGCTTTCAATTTGGTGGGTAAAATTTTCTTTTATTTTCCCTGTGCTGTTAATCACCCTGATGACAAGTCCCACAGGTAGCATCCTCCCTCAGTAAACAAGTGGAAAACAGTATCAAATACATCTATTCAGGCACGTTTTGGAGTGCAACAGGCTGAGCCAAAAGACAAATTTATTGGTGGTGCCTAGAGAGACTAATGCTGCTGGGGAAAGCATTTTCAAGGAAATGGTTCCCTGTTTGGGTAATGAGAGCTTATAAAAAACCATGAACAGCCTGTGCATGTCATTCACTTTGGCAAATAGCTGCAAGATGAGATACTAGAATGAAAGAAATACAGTTTGGGGACGTTTCAGAGCCAGCTTAGGGCCCTTTGAAGAGAAAAAAAATAAAGTTATGTGCTCATCCCTGGAGCCTGGTTTTGCCGGTGACATCTCTCTGACTTGGGTCTTGACAGGATGAAGGAGTGAGGAAATGATGAGAATTCCATAGCTGCTGCCTCTGCTTTGGGAGGGGGCAAAGGTATTTGTTTTCAAAGCACGATTACAATGGACAGGGAGCTTTTTGCTCCACCTCTGATATTTATGGTCATGCAAAGTGAAACAGTAAAAGACACCTGTTGGAGCAGGTCTAAATTTGGAGCATTTCCTTTTAAGATCTTGTGGGCTGTGTAGGGGTGAGTTCAGCCTTCGTGGGTGTTCTGTCTGCACAGATGCAGGTGCAAGGCTTCTCCTAGAGAATATGTTAATAAATCACCATGACAATTCCAGCTACTTATTACCTCATGTGCTTCAGACAGAAAGGAATACCTCATCTATAAATATATGTAGTACTAACATTAATAACCTTGAAGTAACAATGCAGATCTGTTTTTAAGGTAATTTAGTAAAAAGAGGGGGTAAGACTGGGGAGTTTTTTCGTCCTTTTCTCCTTGCATCATGAAAGTAAAAACGAATGGTGTAGTATAATTTCAAAAGTCAGCATTGCCAAGTGGATAGGTAAAGGGAGCTCAGAAACAGCTTTGATACACTTGATTTACTTTCTGTTGCCTTGGGATATCGTCCTTTTTATCTTTTTTTTTTTTTCTCCTGCTGATAATTGGTTTAAGTAAGTGACCATATATAAACATGCTGCAACTTCCTTAATGTTTCTGCTCTCTAAAACTGTTGTTCTTGGGAAATTGGCATCTCTGAAATACTATGCTGCTCCTATGGTGGTTCTTTTTCTCTTTTAAAATCTATTTCCTTTAGAAAAGCTGGGAATGACACTGGTATAGGCAGATGCTCTGCAGTGTGAAGCATCCTCAACTAAATAATGATGGGCAGATGTCCTGTACCAGATCCAGCTGTGTAGGTGAAGAGGACCAACACCCTGAGCTTATGCCCAGCTGGACATACAGTTGAGTACTCCATAAGCCACATTTGTCAAAAATAGGTTCATGACTTGCGGTAGATTAAATAGCAGGACTTTGATAACTTGGTTTTGTTTTCTTTGTGCATTTGGGAGATGTCCCCACAAGCAGTGCCACTGGCAGGGAATGGGGGGAATCCAGTAATGCAACTCAATAGGAAATCCCAAGCAGCAGTTCAGGGCAGACCAGGGAGCAAAAACTCTTTGCAGGTCTCAGCTGCATGCAGAAGGAATACACATGCTAGCTTTGGTGGTGGTCTTTTCTTTGAAAAATCTGGAGTTTTCACAAAAAACTATTAGCAGAGTTTTCTGACTAAGCTTCCTTTGCATAGAAGCGATATTTTGAGAAATACCATAGAAAGTTGTTGGATATAACTTCTGTTCTCTAAATATGACCTCTGTAGAGTGATGTCTTTTCTGTTGATCCAAATCTGCTCTTTCAATTAGTCCAGGTCTGGTCTTCTCACAAATAAAAATAAAATTTTCTGACTAGCATCCAGAAAATAAGTAACATTCTTTCTGGCTCCTCTATCAAAAAATAGAAATTGTATGTGTTGATTTAGGTAATAATCCTTTTACAGATGCATAAGCCAGAAAAGAATCTGGTTCCCCTTCCCAGAATTGAATTGGTTTCACAGTACTAATAGGAATTTAGAAAGCTGTAAAAAGTTATTTTAGCCAGTAAAGTAAGTGGATGTGACTGAATCAAAACCAGGGAACTAAGTCTATTGAATATAAGGGTGTGACTTTTACACACTAACTTCTCAAACTATAATCACACTTTAAAAATGTTGATTCAATCATATTTCTTTAGAAAATAGGGTTTTGCTGAACATTTCAAAAAAAAGATACTGACACAAGAGCTGTTGTTGTTTGAGACATGAGCTTGGAGTAGATGTTCTCAGGATGTCCTGAGTAGGATTTGCATGTCTGTTTACTTTCTCAGCTCACTAAGAGTAGCTGCTGTAGCTAAAAGGCATTAATTTTCAAAGAAAGTTTGCCCTTTTTATTGTGCATTTAAACTTCACTCAACTTGTTCTGCTTTTTCTGTAAATTTCTTGGGGATGAGTGTAGCCTTTAATTTCAGAAATTGAGTATTTTAAAAATTATTTACTATTTCTAAAATCAATGTAGCCAAGTAAAATGAAAAACTTAATTTGATGCTTTTATATGTTCCACTTGTACAATAAACGTGAACATAATACAAAAGCAGTTACTGAAACATTGCCTTTATATTTTAAAGAACATAGTGCTATTACTGATTTTAATACTGTTGCTTCCATAGGATTTTATTGTTTTGCTGCTGTTATTTTATTCATACATTGGTGGGGGGTTGAAAGGAAGGTACAGCATATTCAGGTCCTATTTATAAAAGAAAAGTCATGCTGTGTCTTGACAACTTGTACAGGTAAGAGGTCATGAATCTCAGAATCTGGAATATTAGCAGGAGCTTCTCTTGAATGTAGTTATAGAAAGGCTTATTGTCAGTGGCTTTCATTTTACTGCAGGATTCTGGCCAGTATTCTAGTACACATAAGGCTAAAAGCAGAGGGCTTGAGGCTCAGCATTTGGTTTCTAATCGGCAGTAAATGTATGTTGCATGGATTGCCATTAGTCATTTGTCTGTCTGTCTGTCTGCTGCGGTCTCAGACCAGCACTTAGCCTGTGATTTGGTTTTACTTTTCAGAGGTTTCGAAGGAGGAAGGGATGACTGTATTGCTTGGACACCCTCAAGTCCATGTGACTTGGTAAATGCAGTACTCTGCATGAGTCATTCAGTCTGGACAACACTGAAGTTGAAGCTCATTGTTACTCTAAGCCAGGCTCAGGTCCTAAAAAGATGATAAATGGTCTGTTCATTTTAGAAAGACATCTTAATGCTTTTTATACAGTTGCCACTGTGTACTTTTTAGCGAGGCTTTGAGTTACCTTATTTCACAGAGTTGATGAGGAGGCATAATCGTAGTTCTTTCTGTGACATACTTACCCTAGTTGATCCAGATGTAACCTGTGTGGTCAAAAATTCCTCTGGATGGTTTGCGTAGGGCAGAGACACAGAACGACCAATTGCTTGCTTTCAACATACATTTTCAGCCATAACGAGTATTCAGCGTAGCTGCCTCTTGAAATGTTAGGGTTTCAGCTTGTGTCCAGTGATCCCCGAGTGACCAGTAGGCGACAGAGGGGCACAGAGTTCTCACTGTGCAGTTGGGATGTGCGGAGAGGAAAAAAGCCAAAGGTCAGAGGAGTTATCCCCGCTTGTGCGAGCGCTGTCAGGCTCTCCCCTACCACATGTCCGCCATGTGTTCCTCATCAGTGGGATGTGGAACTCCATGACGCAGAGCAGACTGGAATGCAGAGTTAGTTAACACCCGCCGTTGGGGAATTTATCAGCCAATGTGGAATATGGCGGGGGAGGAAACAGCCTAGTTTAAAGCAAAGTAAGGGTGAAATGAGGCATGTGACTGTTCCTCTTCAGTTAAAAGGTCTGATTCTGCTTTGGGATGAGGTTCTGGCTTATGAACCCAGCCAAAGTTTGTGGTTCCCTTACTGTTCTGTGTTACTGATGCATTTTCAGTCCTTTAAATTTTCATACTTAGCAGAAGGTTTTTGCAGTGGCAGGAGGGAAATACCCCTGGGATTTTCGCAGGGAACCATTCATCTAATTTATTCCAAGAAATCCAGATTTCAGAGAGCCTTTTCCTTTATCCCAGGATACGCTTGAAGACCCAAAATCACTAATTTGGAAGGGTGCATAAAAGTGATAGCCTCTCCATTAAAATTAGCTACACTTGGTATCAGCTGAACTGCAGTTGCATAATATTTTTAGTGCTGATTTATTGCACTTAGTTCATGGCTCCTGTGAACTCTAACCCGAGTGATTTACTGTGATGTTTCACACTGCGAAGAATTGCAAAAGTCATAATGGAAAGAGTCACAATTTGCAATTAGCTGATTGAAGGTGTATGTGGGCTCACATCCTTACTGGGTTTGCATTCTCCTTTAGTTGCAGCAAATATATATCTTTGAGAAAGTTTCCATTCATTCAGAATACAATGCCGAATTCCCTGTTGAATAGCTGTAGTGTGGTTCTCCCCAAACAGCATTGTGCTGGCAGTTTCTGGAATTACACAGGAAATGAAGAGCATAGCAAACTTTCCTTTCTCTTGCTAAGACATGCTCCCCAGGAGTTCTTCCAGTAGATCAAGTAAATAGCGGAGATCTATTCCTAAGGGCAGCGTGTTTCTGCTTTGAGAAATCCTAATTTTCTCTGGCTTTAAATCCTTCCTTTCTTCATCAAATTTATTGCACCATTTCCCTAGAGAAAGCTAGAGAAGATGAGAGAGAGATTCCTTTTACAAGCAGTAAAACTACTTATCCACTTTTCTTGGAGATTTCTTGTAGAATTCTCCTTCCCCAGTCACCAAATACAATGTACTCTGTTAAGAATGAAGAGGAGGTAGCTATTAGTTCTTGACATGTGAACTGGCAATGCAGAATGCTGTAACTTGCCCTGTTATTCATTTTAGTATAAGTTGCATGTACCTGCATATCTGCATATTGGCCAGCAGCAGCTGTATTTCTTGGGTTGATCATCTTGAAATTCTTTAGTCTTCTTAAAAATGTGTGTGTATGTGTGTGTATATTCATAATCAGGTTGGTGAAAGCTCAAAAGTTTTAAAAATCTGGGTTAGTTTGTACAGGAAGATATAAAAAAGGAGTAACTTACGTCCTCAAGAAAAATTTGGCTGATGGACTTTAATTAAACTCCTAAGGTTGGAAGCAAACCAGTAAGAAAGCAGGGAAATTTAAGTAAAAGCTCAACTTCTAGGTTTTTTTGCATATAAATCATCCAGCAGCTGGTGATATTTGCAAGAGCACCAGAGACTGTCTTCTAATATTCCCTTTGATTTTATTCCCCCCCCCCCTTTGCTTTATTATTCCCAAGGTGTAGCATTAAATATAATTTCAGAGGCTGTGTGTGTCCTTAACTTCTCTGTCCCATCTCTATGGTGTATGTGTTCCTATATGTATACATATATGTGTAATATATAACTTTGTTCACTGATGCATTGGTACAGCATTTGTAGAACTAAGTAATTTTTTTTGTTGAGTTTTTTTTCCCAGATGAGCTACATCATTTCTGAAAATACCTCTGAAATTCCCACTTCTGTGACTTTGAGCCTTAGCCAGGTAGAATAGTAATAACAGAATCATGGCCAGTGGTGCCATAAATTTCAACTAAAGTATTGGGCAAGAAGTCTGATTTCTGTTTGTACTGTTAGAGATATTTATGCAGGGCTGGTCTTTCAGCAAGTGTGATTATTTTTAGAGAGGCCCTCACTCCATTCTTGCTTTAGAATGTGCTGAGGATGTGTGTGGGGAACGGCACCTGACAAACAGCAGCCAGACAGAAGGAATAAAATCCCTTGGGAAATGAGACTTCTTTTTATGGCCATTTTTCACTTCTAAGGCCACTTGAAAAATATTGTTCTTCAGGTAGATCTTGTTCCTAGATCCCTGTGTTAGCATTTGGGTGCCTGCCATTTTCCCAGAGCAAGGAGCTACTGAAGACTTAAGCTTTTCCAGTAGGAAAGTATGCAAGTACATACTTTGCAGCACCAGACACTATTGAAAGAATAATGGACCCTTACCACATTCAACTCCATTCTTTTTTGCACACACTCCCAGACCTCTGGAGCCACTGTGCTAGCAAATGATTACATTCTGTTTTTCTTCCGTAACTCTTCCTAAACAAAATGTTAATTGAGACATTGATTTATACAATTCAGATTCCTGTGTTAAGTCAGCATACTTAAAAGTAGCCTCTGGCTATTGAGGGGAGAGATCAGTGAGACGAATTGGTGCTTGCTGGTATGTTACCCTTTGAGAAAATAATCTATATTTCAGATTTAAGGAATATGTCCTTTGCATGTGTTTGTTTTAGATGTACCCTCGTTGTAGTGTGGCTTTAGAACACAGGATTGTATGTGTTCTCTGACTTACATTGCTATATGAAGGAAGCATACTGGAATAAAACAGACTTTAGCTTTTTTTTTTATGTCCTTGATAGTTGTTTGAAAAAATGTTACAATCCTAGGGACATTATGTGGATTCCATGCCTTCATATGTGATAGGGGTGACCTTATGCCTGGGGGTAAAAAAGTACTTTTACTTTCCTAGACAGCTGTTGAATTAAAGTATTTGCAGAAAAGTTGTTTGACCTTACTTCTTTCTAATCTGTTCTTCTGTTAGAAAAAATAGAAGTGTTAATCTTTTTGTTGTAGAGAACCATTAAAATAAGCAACCTTTGTATTTACAGAGGAAGCGTTCTCTGGGAGATCTGATGCTGGAAGGGATAAACTTCATACAAATTGGTGTGTTATCGCCTGTTTGCATTAAGGATGCCTTGTATACACAAAGAGATCTCACCTCTCCACTTGGCTTTGTGACCTTACCTGTTTGCATTAAGGATGCCTTGTAATTTATACACAAAGAGATCTCACCTCTCCACTTGGCTTTGTGACCTTGAGAAATCCACTTCATGTTAGTGTCTCACACTTTCTTTGCTTTTTAAAATGAATGCAGTATTTCTTTCCTGTCTCGAAGGGGGATAACTCGAGAACATTTATGTCAGTAGTGTAAATGTAAAATGCTGCTCTGAGACAGGGTATTAACTGTTGGCTTTCCCACACTCTGAGTCAGAATAGTACTTGTTAAAATGACCTGCAGGAAACAGCTGATCTAACACTGCATCCAGCCTGAACTACAGGTCATGTTTGAACCCAGATTTTCAGTTTCAGCACTTGTATTTTTGCATGTCAGATGCCTGTTGTTTATGTTGTGTGTTACATTGTTATGCACTGCTGTTCTTACCACGCCACTGTCTCTAATTTCCTTTCAATGCACTAATTCTCCTTTTTTTCTTTTTATTTCTACAAGGGCACTTGACGTGCGGCAAAAAATTAAATCTGTTTTCTTTCGCCTTAAATACAAGCCGCTCCTTCTGGGTGTGCAGGGATTTGTGTACAGGTGTGTGACTCCTGGCAAGCACGGGAACTGGTTCTACAAACGCCGGCTGAGGCTGACACCCCAGGGCTGCCAGGGCGTGTGTGCAGCCCCGGGGCTTGTGTGTCCTCCTTTGCCGGAGCCAGTCCTGCCGCAGAAACCCTTGTGTCTTCTGGGCTTTGTCAGGTCCGTATTGTTCTGCATAAAGGAGAAAAAGTGATGTTCATGTTTCCTCAATTCTTGCATTTGTTTGCTGCTCTCCGCTTCCAGTTGGGCCACCTGATGGCAGCTTTAAAATGCTGTGATGTCAGCTGTGGTTTTGCGGCCCGTGTGTATAGCTTTGGTCAGCACTTTCAGGATCCGATAGGATACAAGTATCAAACAAGAGTATAATCTTCTATAATTCCTCAAATAGTTTATTTTCACAGTAGAAAAGCAATTCCGTTTAGAATGTGATCGCTCCAAAGACTAAATGCTTTCATTTCTCCTAAACATTTTAAAAACATGACAGATACTTTTGCAAGCAATCTGTTGTAAACCATCTTCCCAGTTGATTTGGGCAGCTGTGTATGATCTACTTCTTCACTTTTTTTAATGTCAGTTTTATCCATAAACAGAAAGAGTGAATATTTTCTGAATGACAGGTTATGGTAATAAAACAAAGTGATACTGCCCTACTGAATAGTGGCTTCATAAGGGTTGTGTGCATAAACAAAGTCATAATGAACCTGTAAATCAAGAATGCCGTGAACAGCAGAAATGCCAGACTGCAGAGCTGAAATAACTTTGCAGTTCAGTAGCCTGCTGCAAAGAAATCTGTCACTTTACCTGCTCCTTCATTTCTGTGTTTCAAGTTCTAGCTGATTGATTCACCATCTTGGAGGCAGTGGATGAAAGGATATGAACTTGTCAGTATGAGAAAGGTGGCTAGTACTGAGTGTGAGTGAAAGACCATTGCAAAGTGCAGCACAATAATTTAAAAGTTCATTTTACTTTGATATCTGTGCTTTGCCTTCTTAATTTTCGTACATGAGAACATGTTGTGTTCACAGTGGAAGTGACTCACAAGTTCCAGTCAAGACTTCTGGGAGGCTTCAGTCTGCTACCTGCCATATGTCTGCATATCTACTGCTGATTTCACTGCTCTTCCAATGGCAATAAAAAAATTGGCCATGGGTGTTAGTTCATGTCTCAGTGGAAATATCCAGAGTCTTAGGATATGGTATCTTAGCATATGTCTGTTTCCTAAGTTCTAGATACACTGACCTGTGAATGTTTTTATCATTGGGCAGTGCCTGAAAAGTTATTGTATGGTGAAGAGGTGAAAGCTGGACCAAATTGTTCAGCATCCAAAAGCTTGAAATGAGCAGGGGTTTTGGGAAGGTGATGGGAGGCCACCACCAGCTGGGTGCTGTGCACACAGGAGAGTTAAAGAGAGCTGCAGTGTACACCAGGGAAAGATGTTGTGGCTGTCTTTGCAAAGGCTGATCTGACTTCTCTGTGTCAGAATTGTTGATCCCTGCTTACTGGGTGCTGTATGCATAGGGAAAATTAGATGAGGTTATAAAGAGCAGAAAAATTTATGAGCTTCAGAAGTATTCATTCAAGGCAGACACTGACTTGAACTTGGATGTAGTCTCTAAAAGTGAATAATATCTTATTTACACACACAGTTGAATGTTCATTCCCAAAATTCTGGGATATTGTGGCTTTTAAATCTATAGTGAGGAAGGACAAACAGTATCTGTACTCATGGGGATCAAAATGCAATGGGGGAAAAAAGTGTATGAGAGCCCATTCTTAGTAGTCCTGTTTGTTACTTTAAGCAGAATTGTCACCCTCTCTGCCACTGTTTGTGAAAATCCATTGTTCACATCTCTGAGGAACACATTGTCATCCTGTCGAATATTAAGACCCAAAACTGAGATTAAGAGTTACCAAAAAGCAAGAAGCCAGTGTTCTGCTGTTACTTGATCATAGTGGACTTATTTGCTCATTTGACCACTTAGGGGTTTTTAGGCTTCTGAGTACTGTTCATTAATGTAGTTATTTCATTGCTGAATGACAGCATGCTTTGGGGCACGGCTGTCAGTTCTAGCATTGTTTGAAAATGAGAGGTGTTTCTCATTGCCAGAAGTAGAACTGTAGTATGGTTTGTACTTACAGAAATTCCTTCGTGGCTTCAGTTTGTGTTTGATTTTTGGCTGGTTTGCAAAAATATATGATCCAGTCGATCCAGTCATGTTTTTAATTGAAAACATGTGTAGTTTGTGTATATTAAAAAAGGATCATTTGCATGTAGGGAAGAGCCCATGAAAGTGTGTTTGAGAATTCCTACTTGTATCTGGCATAGAAAAAGTTTAGGCAATTATTTTGCGTGTGTCCACTGTGTATTTTTTTTCTTTTTTTATCGATGTACGTCAGAGGTCTGAACACAAATAAAGCATGCTATGCAGACTAATTAAATCAATGCCTCTGTGGAAGCAATTTAGTTTCTGGAATTGCTCTTCTAAATCAGCGATGTAAACAAAAGCCTAGTTATTTTTATATCATTTCCCTTTGCCTCATGTACGTGATTCTGGAAGTTGAAGAGTTATATGTTTATGCCTCTTTTTACAGCAGAATATTTGCGTGGCTGAATTTTTATTGAAGCATAATTCCTGGTTTCCTTAAAGCTGAGCAAGACTACTGTACAGTGGGAACACACATTAATTTGAGTTGCTGTGAAAGGCTTTTCACGTTAAAGCTGTCAAGGCAGCAAATTGTCCACAAGTGTTTTTTTTATTAAGAGTTGTTTGCTGCTTTTGTCCAAACAGCTGCTTCAGGCACAGAAAGTAAATGGACACCTTTTCCTGAAACAAAGGTGTGCAAAGAACAGTGTTTAGATCATGGGCTCTTACTGTCCCTCCTTCTTCCTTCTCTGCCTACCTAGGAATGATACAGCTACCACTGCATTTTGTTCTGTCCCCAGAGACTCCTTTTTTTTCTGAGATTGGCTTCAGTTTGTTGTTTCTTGGTTGTTTTAGCTTCCTCACAGACCATGAACTCATTGTGCTGGTTCCTTTAAAATGTAGAACACAAAGATATTACCTGTCTTAAAAGTGTAGAGTGTAAAAGACTGTGTACTTAAAAATATGGTCCATGCTCCCATTAAATGTGCAATTCCAGCTTTTCAGAATAAAGCTATTTTCTAGAGAAGTCCAATTTAATAATCTAATTGTGAAGAGTGTAGCTTCTGTGGTGTGGAGATTCAGACCCACCTCTTCTGTTGCAGTGCTAAAACTCCCTTTTCTTTTTAATAGCAAATTGAGAACAGAGCCCAGAAGCATGGAATTTTTAGAAGTAAACTGGTCTTTTAAGGCTTCCTGCTCATTTTTGTTGTGCTTATTTCCTCTTACCTCTCTCTGTGTTTACTTTCTTTAAACTGTCTCTGCAAAAGCAGCCATTGTAGACTTGGGTCTTTTTTATATTACTAGCATAGCCTAGAAGGTTAGCACAGGTCTTTATAGTTACAGATTGGTTCCAATACATTTTTTTCTTTATAAACTAAGGGCAGGACTGTACATGAAATCTGTTATTGTATTTGTGCTTTGTACTCATGCACTTGTTGACTGTTTTACAAGCCAGTAACGTAGTAGCCACAGGCTAGGAAGCTTGCCCAGAAATCTGGCATATTTAATTAGTGCTAGTAAACAAGCAGAGTTTCAAATTTAATTTTTCCTTCTTTAATTCCTATAAACCTCAAGCCATTTAAAACTTAATTTTGACACTAGTTTCGTTTATGCAGTTGGATAATACTGAAACAGTCTACAACCACAGACAGAATGGTCCCAGTCTTTTCCAAGCAAGAAGGGAATAGAAGTTGTTTTGTTTTAATAGTATCTGAGGTTGATGTAAAATTGTAAATGATAATCTTCAGGTCATCCACTACCCATTTTCTTTTTCTTTCTCTTAGGCTAAATGTTTCAAGATGAGGCAATTGTCCTACCATGAGTTTAGCCTTGCAAAGGACAGGGACTGGATTTGTTGCTGCTCTGGTTTTTGTACAGAGAGCTGTTCTAAGGGCGAATGGTGGAACATCTGAGCTCTGGTACTTGCCGTGGCCAGTTTATTGCTTCTAGGCTGTGAGGTTTAAAACTCACTGCCCCAGGTGGTATAAACAACAGAGGATTCAGTTGCTGTCTTCTCACTTGCTTTTCAATACCAGCTTGTGAGCTGTGCTGAAAATGATTCTCTACTGCTGCTTTCACTGTGAGGGACCAATGAAGTCTAGATTAATGGCATTCTTCTATCTATTTAATTGCTGAAGCCACTCTATTTCCAGACAAGTGATGTGCTGGGTGTCATAGCAATAAATTATGTGGTAATTCTGGCCAAAAACTGGACTTCATAACTGCAGCTAAAATTTTTAAAAAATTAATATTGGAATTGTGAAAATACACAGATAAGCAGTGTTTTATTAGCTGTCCTGACAACTTTTCTTTCAAGAATGTGTTTTGGTTTTTTTTTTTTGTTGTTTGTTGGGGGTTTTTTGCCTACTTGCTTATGAAGGCAGCTCCCACCTTAGCATGTGCCTAAGTGAGAAACTTCACTCTAGTGTATGTGAAGATTCTCAGTCAGCAATAACTGTTCCAGAAAAGGAAGGAAACCTGCTCAAAGTACCTTCTCATTGCATTGAATTCACCAGGATTTTCTTCTGCAGTGTTCTAATTGCTGTATGATTACTGTTCCAAAGGAGTAAAATTCTTTCAGCTCAACCTTAAGCTTTTATTCAGGTGCTACTGATGGGTGAAAGGTGAGAGAGATTCTTGGCAATCCAGCTGTGTCTTTAGTGCAGTATGTTTTTGTTCATCTGGGCTTAATGCTATAGATCTCCAACTTTAGCATCTTCCTAAAAGTGTTTTAGTTGTAGGTTCAGTTTCTTGTAGTAATAAGAAGCAGCAACTTCTGTTATAGCTATTAACAAGTCTGAAAATTTTAAATCATGAGTAATCTGGTCTAACCAGAAACTAATCCAGTGTGGTTGTAACCACTGTAATTACTTGTTAAAAAAATTCAAATTTGGACTTTGGGTGGATGTTAAGGTCATCTTGTGGTGATTATACTTTTTGTGTCTAGTCTTTTTTCCTTTTTTTTCCCTCTGATACTTATATTCCTCATTCCATGGTATTTCTAATGGTGTTTTGTAAAATGCCAGTTAGCTATTAAAAGAAGTAATCATAAAGTTCTTTTGGGCTGGAAAGATGAGTGATGTTTGTCAGTGTCTTCAATCTGACTTCAGTTCTCCTTTGGTTTTCAATTCTGCCGTTACTCTGCAAAAAGAATGTTACACTAGCTAATTTTAAGACATTCTTTTAATGAAGTTCTTGTTTTATGCTGTCAAAATATTAGTTGATAAATTGTATAGGTTCTTTTATACTAGAAAAGAGCATAAGAATATCTGCATTTCTTGTGTGATATTCCTAGCACCTGGGCAATTTTACAGCAGGACTGGGCTGTACTCTAAAGCGGTTCATGTCCCAAGCTCTGATGGCTCTCCCTGTCCTGAAATCTCACAGCTCAAGACCAATGCTGCCTTAAATCTGAGCTAGGGTGTCTCTGAGGGTGTATCTGAATACACAGGCTGAGTCATCACTTCAGTATAACCAAGTCAGGAAACCCCTCTGTTTTCCTGTAGGGAAGCAGGGTTCATGAAGTCTGAGTGCTGATTCCTTAGAAGAATTTCCTCAACATGTATTTTTCTTTTATGTACCTTTTCAGCACTGCCAAGGTGTGTGGAGCAGCCTGTCCCCTGGCAGTCACAGCCTGGCTTCCTCCACAGTGGCTCCAGAGCCAAGTTCTGTGCCCACTTGAATTTCTGCCTGAGATAAAGCTGTTCTCATTACCTAATTAAATATTTGACAACTTGCAGTTGTTGGGATCTTGTCAGTATGGAGAGTTATTACCATGTCAAGTGCTAAAGCGTTGAGGTTCCAGTGGAATTGAGATGTGAGTAGATATGGTAGTAAAAGCTTATTGTGAACCAAAACTGAGGCAGAAGCAGTAGTTGCCAAAAATCAACAAAAACCCCACAGGTCAAAGCATCAGCTGAGGAAGCTACAGACCATCAAGGGGCAGGAACAAAGCGTAATTCACTTACAGTAAATGAAGGAAATTAGCATTGCCAGGTTTAAGGCAGAAAGTCTGGATTTACATGGGCTGGATTTGAGTAGATTTTGGTAATAAAAACCATAACACTTAAATTTTTCTCATCTTTGGACTCAAAGCTCATGTCTTCTTGCTTTCTGGACTGTATGTTTTGGTAGGAGCCAGATGCTGCTTTGTCTAACATGTGGTCTTTCTTCTCCACTTCTCTTCTTCCTTCTAACCCTGGTGACCTGCTGTCAGGCTCTTGTCAGGTTGTTCTTCAGTCTGGTGAAATTTAAATTTCTTGAATACAAATATGTTCTACAGAAAGACTCACAAAGTTGCACCTTCTGTCATGAAGAGCCCTTTTGTTTGTCAGGCAAAGATCCTAGCAAAGGGAAGTAAGTGATGAGCCTGTGGCCTGTGCATGGCAATAGGTTTAAAGGGAGATTTTTAATTTTAATAAACTGGTGGTGCAAACATAGGTGATTCTCATGAGGTACTTGAACAGCAACTCACAATGGGAAAGCCCAAAGATGTGTGTGACAGCTTCAATTTGTTCTGCTCCTGGGCCCTGTGAAATGCAAGGGAATCATTTATGCTTATTTCAGCTTTGGAGGGGTTTTTTTTGCTTATGCTTTTACTTGCAATTTAAAGTTAGGGGAGGAAGAATTTATTTTTGCCTATGTATTTTAGTAGCACAAAGGGATGCCCTTACCTTAAATTTCCAGATTTTGAGGATTGTATATTCTAAGTAAGACCCACCTCACCTGGGAGGTGCAGAAGGTCTTCAGAGCTTTGTCATGCAAGGCTTACACTGCAAGTACAGTTTTATTTGCCTTTGAGTCCAGGCCAGTGGCATGAAGAAATTGAGTCAGCCCTGCTGTGTTTAAGCTACATATTGCTAGTGACCTGCAGCTTTGACCTAGTATTCCGTTTCCCATGCATTTACTGTAATTATTTGATTTAAAAAAATATATCATGTGTCTACTGCTTAGCCCTTAGGGAACTGATGTAGGAGGGATCAGCAGGAGCTGCTGTTCTTCAGTAGCCTCTATACAATCTTCGGCTTCAGTGGTTTTCTTAAAACTTGTTCCTCTGAAGTGTTGTCATCCTTTCAGCCCTGGTGATTTTAGGGAACAATTATTTACTAAGGTGAATTTCCATGAAGCAGGAAGCAAAATGAGCTGAAAATTGGAAATGATTAGGGTTGCCAGGTGCAGACTCCTAGTTCTTTCTCCTTCTTCAGCAAAGAAAGCATTTCCCAAAGCTCGATTAAATCTCTTAAATCACAGTTTAGCCCAGCATAAGAAAAATAAGCTCAAACACCAGATCTGAACTAAGTGACTAAGCCATGTCCCGTTGTGTTGGAATTGAATTGGTTATAGCACACAATAATCTACTTTATTGTCATCCTGGCCTTAACTGTAGCATAAGATGATTACATTGAATGTGTATAATAATAAGGCTTACACTTTGTATATAGCCCTTTAAATATTTTGGCAGACCATAGAAAGAACCTTTACGTGCAAGGCTTGATTAATCCTTTTCCTCTGTGTATAGAACAAGTAGCTGCCAGAGCTCAAGGGTAAAACCTATTAATAATGTCTCTGGCAGTCCCCGCCCTCCTTCACAGTGTATTCTCTTCTGTTCACACCAAACTCCAGGCTTATTATCATTTTGGTCTCTCTCTTTTGCTTTCCCAGTTTATACATAGCAATCAGGGTATTCTAGCAGAATAGTATCTAGTATAAAAGTGTCTAGTATAAAATATTTGCATGAACTCTGTTTTTCCAGTGACAGGGAAAGAGAAAAGGGGTGGTAGTGTTGTGGGCAGCCTGGCCCCTGCGTTGTTTCCTACAGCTGTTCACACTCAGTGTGGTAGAGAAGACCCTTGGAACCAAGTTTAGGGAGGTGCTTTCACAGGCAGCTGTGTCTGGTGTGCTCTCAGGGGGATGCACGTGCATCCAGTGACGTGGCCATGCAGCCCCTAGGGAGCACTCCTCTGACTTGGGGTGGCTGAGGAATTACTGTTGTTCTCCTTTTCATATGGGAAAGCTGAAGCAGGATGAAGAAAAACATTTTTTATGGGTTCACATGATGGGGTGGCTGTGCAGCCATTGGCACCCTTGCTGTTCAGCATCAAAGTCAAAAGAGATGTTAACTTTAAAACACAGTGTTGTTGCCAAGAAAATGACTCCTTCTACAGAGAGGTCACACTGGCTTGTTGTAAAGCATTACTGACCTTGAGCAAATACTAATCCTGGGTTCTGACTGCTAACCTATACTCTTTATACTAGAGAAAATGATTTAATCTTTGGCTTTCCATGGAGGTTAGTTCCTTTACCAAAAAGTTTTCAGCATGTTTTTGTCAAAAGTGAGTTCAGAGTTTGTATTATAGTCTCATGGGTATATTAATAACATAATACAACAAAGAAAAATGGCATGTGGTGAAGGTTTTAAATGAAAAATATTTATTATTCAGAAGGCTTTCAAGCAACTTAGGTCACCAGATCAATAAAACATTTTCATTTGGAAAGTACTTCCTATTTCTGGTGTAGTGTCTCTTTAGCAGCAGCAGCTGTGAGGATGGATGGTGGGTAGTTGTTACCAGAGCTGCAGTGTCCTGTCCTCCCTTGCCAGATCCTCTACGGACCAATGCAAACCTTGCCCTCCTGCCTTTTTAAATAAGGCTGTTACAAAACTACAGGGAGGGGAACGATGAGAGGATGAGGGGACGTCCCTGAGCAGGGAAACAGAGGTCAGGGTCACCCGGGGCTCATGGTATGTGTTGGGAGACACCTCGTAGTAGCCCATGTCTTGAGCTCTTGGGGTCCCATTGCTGGGGGGCTTCTCAGCCAGAACTGGAGCAGTCCCCTCCAAGCAGTAGCATCCTCTGCCTCCCCTCTGCCCACCCTCCTCTGCAGCGGCCCCGCCACCGCAGCTCTGCAGCCCAGAGGTGGCAGCATTTCACCGGTGGGCAAAGCAGCCCAGCACACAGTGGGGACATTCATGGGGATAAGTGCTTTGGGATCTTTTTGGCCAAAAGCACTGTGTAAAAAAAAAAAAAAAATTAGGGTCATAAGGTGTCTGGGATTTTTGAAGAGCCAGTGTAACAGTGGTCTTTTATTATTAGTGAGTTTACAGCCAAGAGCTGTCCCGTAAATGAGCAATGCGATTTAGGGATTATTTTTTTTTCCTTTAAAAGCAGGAATGCTTGAGACATTAAAGGTGGTCTGGCAGCTTTTGCTGTGAGACTTCTCTTCATGTTGATCTGTGCACTGGCTTTGTATCAACACGAGAGCACCACGTTCTTGCAGACAGGCAGGGGTCAGCGCTGTGTTTGAAGTGGACCGCACGCTGCTCCACGCAAGAGCACAGTTCATGGTGTGGGGAGAGGAAGAATGTGACAGAGTGTTGGCTGTATGGACTATGTGAGCTACATGCCATTAGTTAGAAAAGATGCAAGTGTGGAATGCATAGTTTGCACATAGCTTGCTATTATTTATTTACTTTGGAAGGATGGGGAGGAAGATTAACTAATGCCCATGAGCCCACCTGAGGTAGCTCGGGTGTAGGTTTAGGAGCCAGGTTAATAGCAGGTATGATGAGATTTTTATTGTGTCATTGCCTGGATTAGTGTTAGAGTACGGACAGCCTCAGGTCCTTGAGCTTATTTAAAGACCTTCATATTTTCCGTCAACAGCTGTATGAAGTTAGGGAAAGGGAGGCCATGGGATTTCTCTTTCTCAGCTAGTTTATTTGTGAGGTGGTGAGGTTAATGTGGCAATATCCTATGCTTAGTAGAGAGGCTTTTTGGCTTTAAGCATTGTGTGTGCTCCCTTCAGATTTATGATTTTGACCCCAGCCTGGCATTATCACACTGTCAGTGGGAGTATGGAGCTGGTTGGAACCTCCAGCTCTTGGTGGTAATCTCTCTTAATTAGTTTACAGTTGAAACAATTGTCCAACTTCTTGCCTTTAAACAAGGGAAGTTTGCTCTATCAGTGGTTGATTTCCCTGAGGGAGGAAATCCTGAGGGGGGTTATCAGGGAAAGAAAAGCTCTGGGCTCCACTTTCAAAGCAATGCCATGTATGAAGCATGCATCAATCCTGTTAGTACTGCTTATTATTTCACAATGGCCTGTCAGGAATTACAGGCACAGACTTTTCTAAGGACTCTTGCAGACCTTTATGCACTCTCATCCTGAGTCAGGATTTTGTGGAATTATGTGCTAATAAAAGCTAATTTTACACGTTGAAATTGCTCTTTTTATCTTTCCCTGACTTCTCCACAGATCTCTTCTAGCCTTCTAATTGTCGACTTTCTGCCAGGGAGCCCTCCATGCCTCATGATTAGGACTAAAATCTGCCGTCAGTTAACACACAGAGCTTATAACTGGGAGCAGCCCCCTCCCTTGCCTGGGAGCACAGACAGTAATAGACACTATAGTAGCAGCACCAAAGGGAGTTTTAGTGTGTATTTTAATGACTTGTGCTTGATTACATTTGCTAGATTGAACTGAAGTTCATTTAGTAATTGGTATGATTCTTACAGGGTACACATTTGACATTCCTCCCTCATTAAAGAGCTCCAACAATGGCTGTTGCAACTTTCATCTCAAGGGTGACCCTCTCAGATACATATCCAGTCTTTTTCTTTTGATAAACCACCCAACCCGGCATTCATTAACACTTAACCATCTGCAGCCAGCCCCTCCTAGTACCTTCTCTCTGGCTTTGATGATATAATTAAAAGCCTTCTGCATTATCTCCCTCAAAGCAATAAGTCTAGGTGCGTCAGCTCCTGCATTGTTTGTTATTCGATTCTCTCCGTATCAGCTGTTCTTGCGACGCGCTCATTTTTCATATGTTGTAAAGATTAGCTGATGGAGTGGGAGATCAGAGGCATGAGACGGGAGTGTGGCTCTCCATATTAGTAACCAGATGCTCATTTGAAATGGTGGTGGGGTTTGCTGTTATCTGTTAGATTATTTGGCTCCTTTGCTTTTACCTGAAGATAAACTGGTTTAAGCACTAGTCAATGAAAATGAGCATCATCTTTAGTGCCTTGTTATGACAGAGTGCTCTTATCAGACTGGTTTAGTGTGGCTATTCTCTTCTTGAGCCTGGTTTACAGAAATCACAGCTTTGTTTATGCATGTGCCCAGACTTGCCTGTTTGACCTTTGAAGCTGTGATTATAATATTAATCTATGGGACTATTCTGTTGCAAATCACTTAGGTGGTCCGTATTTTAGAGGATTTCATTGTGGGACCTCCCTCTTGTCCAGCATGATGTTCCATTATTGTTAGTATATTCTGCATTGAAAGCTAGCTCAGACTGATGTTTCAGTACATCTTCTGTCTGGCTGCTTTTTGTGGGGTTTTTTTTTTGTGTGTGTGTGTGATGGAAGAGCTGAGATAGCACCATGCTATCCACTGATTTTGTATAACTTTATAAAAAAGTTGCTTAGGTACAGAAAAACTTGGTACAATGCTTGCATGCAGATACAAACTTCAGCCCACAAATCCTCAGTGTCCTGTGGTGTAGCTAAATAGCACTATTCCAGTTTGCAGGTGGGAAGACTGCACGTGTCAGAGCCACACAGACACTGGCAACAGAACCAGCATTTACTGGGAAATTCCTGTTTTACAGCGTTGCTTGATGCCTAGTCCCTGCAGCCTTCCTCTGCCTGGTATTTAAGGGGGAGTGTATAAAAGATCTTGAATAGGAAGAGAAAAAACTGGCATTCCGACACTAAAGAAATTTTGTCTTGTCATCTTCAGGTTAGGAATTGGATTTTTTCCTCCCATTTTTGCCTCTCCTTCCTATGTTCCATCTGTTTCTATATTTTTACATGTTTACTGCCTGTTCCATTAATTTGTTAATTTTCCCAGTAAACTATTATATTCATTACATAAATACAAAGGAACCCTTCTCAGAGAAGATAGGAAATTTTTCCCTCTCATACATACACAAAATGTGGAAACCATTCTCAGGATGCAGAGCAGGAGGGAATCTGCTGACTTCCAACTGCAAGATCTCATTAAAATTAGTGGATTCCCTATCCTCTTTGCATAAGGAACATTGCTATTTGGGCTGCCTTCCACAGCAACATCTGGGCCACTGATAAAATCAGTACTGGAGCATTGCTAGGTGAGCTCATGTTTTGTTAATGAAGTAATCTACTGAAAGTGCATATATCATTTTCGAGGACCACATATTTCACTGCAAAGTGTTGTACTACTATTATAGGAGCTTTCCATTTGCAGATGGGACTTAAAGAATTTTGTTATAGTCAAAAATATGCGTAGCTTGAATGGCACGCTTGAGAAATGCCACATAAGTCATGAAATGTTAAGACTTAAATACTTTGGTAGTTCAAGGCATTAATTGTGAAGTGCACTGAAAAATGGCTTACTAGAACACCTGATGTTCTTGGTAGCTTTGGTGTTACTAAATATTTGGTGTGGTAGTATTGGTTTACTGTTTATATGCATGCCCCAATTGGTGAGTGGTCCTTCTACTGAGCTAACTACATAATAAAAGTTATCATGATCACAAACATCTGACTTTAGCGTGTTCTGGAATAAGCAAACCAAGTTGGATAGAGTACACTGATAAAATATGTTCATTTGAACTTAATTATGAAATCCAGACATCAAAGGAAGCAAAATGAAAACAGAGACAATTTCAGGTGTGGATTGAAATTTGTCTCCTTAATAGCCTCTGACCGTGAGTGCAGTTATGGGTGTCTTGAACAGCTCAGCACAGTCCCTGACTGTTGTTGTGTTTTGTCTTTTTTAATCTGCAGGCTAAATATTCTTGTGGCTTTTCTGTTCTGAGAACTAGTGGCAAATGTTCAGGCAGCCAGAATGCTCTCAAATGAGGCCACAGATTTGTACGAGGGAAAATAATATTGGCCTAAAGTATCTAGATGGTTTGAAACAGGTTCCAAAAAGGGTTTCTGTTATCTAAGAACAGAGAAAGCATAAAGAGAAGCAATAGAAGCAGTCAATGAGTCTTTATGGTTTAAACTTTGTTCTTAAAATTCTGAAGCTACCAGAGATTCCCGAGGTTCTGAAATATTAACCTGACACTGCTCCAAAAGCAAAGACTTCCCTGTTTGGCTTATGATGAGTGGGAGTTTTATGGATCTCTCCCAGCTTACTGGGCTGGATAGCCAAATGCTTTGTAATTGAGCTGTGGCAATCATTTGTAATGTGTAGTGAAGGAAAGGTGAGCAGACCCCATCTCCTTTCCCTCTTCCCCTCCAGGAAGTGTTGGAGAAAATACAGTAGTGTTGTGTTTGCTAGCAGAACATGCCCAGCCTTGCATATATATTAAGGCAGGCACTTAGCCAGAAGCTTTGAATTATTGTACCCTGACATTACCCACTGTAACTTTTAGCACTCTGGGCCCATTACTTTGGCTTCCTGCCCAGTAATGTGCAATTTCCACTTACATGAGAAGATGTAGCAGGAGTAATGACTCCTTGGAGGAGGTGTTTTCTTTTGCAGCAAATCAGCCCAGGGCCAGCAGGTGTAAGTTTATAGACACAGCCCAATAATGGCAGCCTGAGCTCTTCTGTTCCAGCAATGCAGCAGTACGTGGAGAGGAACAGACCTTTGCCCACTTGTCACTTATCCCCTGACCTCATTGCAAAGTCAAGTTCTTGTAAACAGCCATGCAAAAGCTCCATGATTTCCCTTTCTTTATTCTTTTCCAGGCATCCCAGAATGCACATCAGAACAGGGCTGATGGATGCCCATCTCTACTGTCTGAAGAAATATGTGGTAGACTTTCTGGTAGAAAACAGGTAAGAAACCAAACAACACACGAGGTGGTAGCAGGCACTTGCACTGACGTATGGTTTGCACCAGAGCTTTTAAAGGGATTTTTTCCCCATTAAATTAGCTAGCATAAAATAGAAATATAAAAGAAACCAGTTTTCAAAATATTTTAACTATAGTAAAAGGAATACCAAGTATTGTGTTTGAGTGTCTTGTTATGATCTTTTTGAAAACCAAAAGAATCCCAGCATAAGTGAACACTAACATTTTTGTCTCTTTTATGTATCCCTTCTTTTTCTAATGTATCTATTCTTTTTGGCTGCTCATTTTAGCAGGACTTCCTTATTGTTAGGCTTGTGAATACATTTCTGACCTTTGATTTCCCCCACCACAGTCTGTTTTGGTCTTTGCAGTCACCTTCCCTCTGCCCCTTCACATCCACCACCACTGCAGGTGGGCTATCTCTGTAGCATCCTATGTTTTAGCTTGTGATATTCCTCTGTCAAAACTCTGAGACCACCCACTGAGAGTAAGAAAAACATCCATTTATGGAAGTGGAGAAGGATCTTAGCTATAATATTTCATGAAACAGACAAAAAAAAACCCTGTTTGTCTTTTAAAAACAAACAAATGAACACTCCCCCTCACAGTAAGTAGTTCAGTTTTGGAATTATGTCCTGTTCCTAGACTTTTTATAGCCCTCTCATGCCCATTACATATACGGAATGCTCACTGAGTTCTCAAGAGTTTTTCTACCCTTTTAAGTAAGATAAAAGATACAGGGGCTAAGTGTTGTGTTCATAGTACATTTTCTTAGCAGATAAACTGACATGTGAAAAAACATTGAGGGTGGGAGATTTATGTTAGTCTTGACCATATACAAATCTGGTGATACAGCTGGATGCATGCTTGAAGGAGCTCTTCCAGAATAAGGGTCTGTGAGCGAGTTAAAATTAACTGGAAAATCTGTGTTAACCCTGAGGGCAGTTTCTTACCATGCATAAGAATAAGGCTTATCCAACACTTTGGTACACGGGGGACATTGTACAAGTTCTTTTAGTTCCTACTTGTGTACAGAAACCTGTGAAAGGTGAGAAAGTTTCAGGAGCATCAGATGCTTTAAACCTGGAATAAACCATTTATTTTGTGTATTTTAGAAAGTTGGTGAGGGTTTGGAATTCTCATGCTTCCTGTGGTAGCATGAAGCAGTGTTTACGCCTTTCTTTTGTCATAATACAGCACGTAGAACTCATTTCTTGAAATCCTAGCCCCTGGTTTTGCTGGGATTAGACATTTCTGGAGTATTAGACATTTCATATATTCAGTTATTTTTCCCTAGTATTTCATTTGGTTTTGACTTTAGATCTGTGGGACAAGGATGTTCTTTGTCAGATATGTCACTCAGAGAGTGACTTATCAGCCTCTAGGTGTAAACTTCAGATTTCAATTTTTTTTCTGCTATTTCAGTGGAAACTGGTGAGATCTTTGACTTTGTCAGTCAGGATTTCACCTTGTATTAACCAAAGCCAGTAGAGTAAAACTCTTCTAGTTGCCCCCAGATCTCCATAGAAGAAGACCACTGACTTTCTCCAAGTATAACCAACTGGGTTTGTTGTTTTTTGGTTTTTGTTTTTTTTTTGGTTTTTTTTGTTTTGTTTTTTGTTTTTTTTTTTGTTTTTGTTTTTTTGGGTTTTTTTGTTTGTTTGTTTGTTTTTGTTGTTGTTGTTGTTTTTTATAGCGAGGTTATTCTCTGTCTTCACTATTTTTTGAAGCTGTGCTGCTTTTCTGTGATACTTCCATGACAAATAGATCATTACAGCAGTTAGACAGCATTTCTTAAGACCTGATAGCAACATCTGGCTTACTGATGGTAGATAGCTGCTTCATTCTCTTTATTATACAAATACTGCTTATTCAGTCAATTGAGAGAGTCAGTTGCAAGTAATGTGCTTAACTGGCAAATCTGGGGAATGGGACTTTTGCCATGAGGAATAACTTCAGCTTTCAGACTTCTGGCACTAGTGGGCATGTGCAGCTTGTTTTTCTTCTCTGAGGAAGGGGAGGACAGTGCATACCCAAAGATCTTTCCATGTTTGGCAGCAATATGCCAAGACTTCTGAAAGACTCTGGGGATTTTTTTTTTTCGCCTCAAAAGTACTGACATCTACATAATTGTTTGGGTTTAAGGATTCATTTTAATACTTTGGGTTTTAGTCTAGAAAGAACCTACAGTAAGATTTTGCCTCTCTGCAATTCTGCACTAGGACTGGAGAAGCTCAGATGCCTTGTTTAAGTTGTGCGTGTTTAAAACTAACAGCAGGGACTGAAGGGAACAGTGAAGCTCTTGTACAGTGCCAGGAAGTACTGACACAGTGTACTTCCTCAATATTACAATATTTACATTGTGTTAATATTTTAACAGCGGGGTTTGATGGCAGGCAGAACACCTTTTTTCATTGTTTGTAGCTCAGTGAAGCATTTACATTTTTTCAAATTTTTTTTGACATACAAAAGTTTAAAAGATGTTGCCCAGCAGTAGAAAATTCAGTTGCTACAACTGGCTTTTGTAGAGAAAAATTATGATTACTTCCAGGTTGAAGCATTATGTGAAAACTAATGTGATTATCTGTATGGAATCTGTTTCTTCTTCAGTGAGTCCCAGCTTAGCTGCAAAGATATGGCAAGAACAAGCTCTGCCTGGGTGAATCTAATTTGTTTATAGCTGTACCTGTAAGAGTAATTGGCATTCAGTTTAATATATGTGTTGTAGATAAAGTACAAAGTCACAAGCAACTAATATGAAAACAGGGAAAAAAACCAAAACGTGAAATGCCTAAACCTTGGTTCTAAGTATATAAATCTTGCTTTAGGATTTGGAACAACTTTGTTGAGTGGCAGCTTTGGAAAAAGGCTGAATATTCAGCTCCAAGATGAAGTCATGATACCAAGAGTTTTTTCATCAGCTTTACCACTGTCTTGCTTTGTGGTACTAGACAGATCCTTTGATTTCTCTATGCACTTGTTTCCTCTTCTGGGTGGGATTGTTTGGAAAATAATCAGTATTGGCTTGGCAGCAGTGAGGTTCTATGATGAGGGATGTTAGGAGAGGTCAAAATACTGTTTGGTAGCCTATAACTCAGTTTGTAGTCCTTTAATACATTTTTATGAACTATTTTTAAAGGCCTGAATTTATGATTATCCTGCCTGAAGTTTTATTGCACTATAGCAAATCAAATTCTTGAGTTTTAAAAGGCAGAACTCGCTAGTGCCTTTGAATAAAAGTCAGAGGAAATATTCTGTTTATTAGAACACCCTCAAATATGTAGGTCCAGACAAAAATAAAAAATACCATGCCCCTAATGTAATTTAAACCTGGGGAATTTATTTTTCAGGAATGAAACTGCTTTTTCTTTCCTCTCCTAGGAGGAAAAAATGCATATTGGCAGTTAAATCTCCATCTTTCACTCATCCACTAGTTCAGCACTGAATCCTAGTGAAGTCAAGTGTGCAAGGGTCCTACCCTGTCCAAATCTGCCAAGCTCAAATGCTCATGGTTCCATGCTGGCTTGGGCAACAGCTGAAGAAATTCTTGCCCATAGCAGTTTGTTTCCTACAGCTGGAATTTTTTCCTTCTCTTCTTTCCGTACTTGTGCTTCACGAGGGTAGGTTGATTAAAAAGTGCTCTTTAACCAGCTGCACTGGCAGCCTCTGCACAGGGGTGCCAGTGTGGGACTGGGAGCTCTGCCTCGGATGAACGTCTCCATCCCTGCATCTGCAGTGGATACCCAATCACTGGTGACTTCTGAGTCTGTCCACATGGGATTCACAGACCATACCCTGCTACCAGCCAGATTTATCCTGTCTGAACAGGAGCTGTGACCTCAGTGTGAAGCAGCTCTTGTTTGGCTGAATTTTCTGCTGGTGGTACCTAGCTCTAGGGTTTATTTCAGCAGAGGCCTTTGATTCTTCACCAGGTTCTTTTCTTCAGGAGTGAAATTGGAGTTGCTGAGGTCAGTCTTGGTGGAGAGTGTGGAGTTGTATCACACCTGCACATGGGAGGGAAGTCAGTTAAAAATACGAGCTCTTTGCATTTAGGTGAGAGCTTTCCTTTCCTCAGCATTTCCTCTTTCAGAGCAAAGCCAGCCCGTGGATCTCATAGCTGCCACGCTCTGTGGCGTGAGAAGAGAGGCGAGCAGAGGCTGTGCGTGCTGCTGGAGCTGCTCTGCCAGCCCAGGCAGGGACAGTTGAAGGTGAACACCTGCACCACACGATGAACTGCACAATATTGCTGTTCCTAAAGCGATCGTTCCACGCGCTGAGCCAGCAGTGAGACAGAAGCAGAGGCTGTAGCTGGCTGGGGGCACGGCTCCACCCCACAGCTGGCGGGCCTCACACCCCTGGGGCCCTGGAGTGGCAGCCAGCACAGTAGCCAGTCCCTTTTTTGGCACTCTCCTGAGTGCTAGGTTGGAATCCTGCCTCGCTGCTGCATTCGGAGCAGATGGAAGAAGAGAGTCCTTATTCCCTTTCCCCCTGAACTCCACGTGTAGCAGAGGGCAGGATGCGGACCCGTGCCGTGCGAGCCCCGCGTGCCTCACAGACATGTGCTGCTATTTCATTGCTGTGTGCTGACAGTTGGCTTGCTAACAATCCCAGCAGAGCTGCTGCCAGGAGAAACGTGATCAAAGGGAAGTTGCGTGGTAGCTTGTGTTCTGCTTTTCCTGAAAATTTCTAAAGCTTCGGCCTGGTGAAGTGAGATACATAATTGAGAGGAGGGCAGAGGGGAGATAGGTGTAGAGCAACCCCTTTCCTTGTAAAGTTTTAACATGGAAAATTCAAACTTGCTTTGGAAATTTAAGTCTTGAAGATATGTCTCTACATATCCTGTGAATATGCTTAAGAACATACCTAATATGCATTTATAATACATGTATACATGAATAGCCTTGTGCCCAAAGTCAGTTGTGCAGGTACAGATGGTAGCATTTGTTATATTTGTTAGAATTTTACCCCCATGCTCACAGCTGAAATCTGTAGGCATATGGGGGCTGCTGTTTTCACCCCTCATTGAGGTAGACCACAAAGTCCAGAGCCAGATCAAGGCTGCCTAAAGCAAAGCAGTATGTGGTCCTAATCAATAAGGTCCCCAAAATAATTTTTCTCAGATTTCATCAGTGCAGAGCTTATCAGGAATATACTAATCAAACTGTAGTTACAGGTTGAGCATACAAAAACCTTTGCAACTTTTTGCTTTTGTTTTTCCCATGTATTATGGTACAGCCTCAGTTATGTGACTTTGTACCTTGTTTGGGTTTTTTTCCCCCATCTGTGACCATTGCTTCATTTATTGCCTGAGATGTTTACTGAAGGAGACACTGCTCAGTGTTGTACATAACTTCTGTAGTTCAGGTGGAGGCTGCCAGCCTTAATCCCTGTTTAAACCATGTTCTGTAGATAAGTCAAATACTTTGTTTTGAAAAGGTAAAAGTAAATACGCTCCTCTTGACGCTCATCACTGATTCTATAATGCCCATTAACTCTTTCCAGCATGTCTATTAGTGAAGCAGTGGTTTTCCCCTTCTGAGAGTGGTAAACCAGAGTACATAAGAGTTGAGGTTTGAAGCAGCTTTGTCTTAAGTATGCCATTTTTCAATTATTAATGTTATACAGGGAGCTCATAATGTTGAAAAAGTATTTTCCATTGATGATAGCTGTTGCAGGGTGATAATCAGTGGCAACCTGCAGAAATTAGATTTATGTTCTGCATTCAGCACCATCCATAAAATCCCCTGACAGAAGGGAATTACAAAAAAAAACCAAAAAAAAAAAGTAAATCAGTTCTTCAGGCACATTCATTTGTCTTACATCTTAGCAGTTCTTTTCTCCTCTTGCAGCCCTCTGCCTTGTACATTTAACACACATGTTCTAACAAATGAGGCATTCTTCTGCCTCATTACACAAAGGTGATCCATCCCCAGGGCATAGTCCATCTTTGCATTTGGTAAAGAAGAGATTGAGATTGGCGAGAGAGGAAAAGTAGGTGTGTTTTTAAGGGTTGTATCATAATGTGAACACACAAAGTCTTAATTGAGGTATAAGCAACATGCTGCTAGCTTTTCTTAATTTGAGTGCCCTAACTAGTACCATGATGTTCTTTAAGTGTGTGTATATATATTTATGTATGTGACACTTCTAGAATTAATCAGTGTCTCTTGCTGTGACTCTTGCTAACGGAGTAGCTGTTATCAGCACAGATTTATCACCTTTCATGTCAGCCACCAGAAGGAGAGGGGATGCTCTAAACCTCAAAGAATATCCATCTCAGCATTTATAACCTTGACCCAGAGCATACTCTGTGGAACAGAGCACAAATACTTCAATTGCCTTGCAGAAAAGAGAGAATGGAGCATGCCCAAGGAAGAAGTACTTCTACCTTTTAGAAGCAAAAAAACCCAAACCAAACAGGTCTCTTCCAAGCATGTGCAAACAGTGTTTTTTCAGACTTAGCCTGGTGTAGTATGGGCACTTTTCCTGTTTACAAATGTAATGCCCAGACGAAAAGACAACCCTGTGGTGTGCCAAATTCTAAGCATGGAAGTGCAAGAGCTTTTCAGCACAGCAGATGAAATATTTTTAACATGATCAAAACAAAGGGGTTTTTCCATAATTTTTTTCTTGGAAATAGCTGAGACATTTTTGGTGACGCTATCCAAAAAATAATCAGCTTGAGGGAAACACCTGGCATGGGTAATTTCAGCCAGAACAGTTATACTTTGGCAAAGTTTACAAACAGATGAAAACAGAGACTTAAAATAGGAAATTCTGGGCAATTTTTCTTCAGGCATCCTAGTTGCACCACGTCTGAATGTTGGTCATTTCGGATTTGGTGGAGGCAGATGCCACTGTGTGTATACTCAGATGTTCTGGGTTTTCTGTTCTCCACCTGAGTGTCACATGCACTTTGTGACGTAAGGTCATCAGACTTCATTTCTACAGACTGTGCAGGCATACGTAAAACAAAATTGGCAACACGCATTCCTCTTATGTAGTAGGACATTTCACATACTTTTATGGTGTCCTTCCCCCTTTTTCCCCCACCCCTCTTCCTCCTAAAACCATAAAATTTTACTGTGTTTAGTAATGTGTTTTGCAAATCACCATTTTGTCCAGAATCTAGTGCTTCTGAAGTTTTAGATGTAGAAAAAGCCACAGTTTCCCAGGTACAGTCACCTGGGAAGTGGGCAGCCCCTCCTGTGTCCAGAAGGATCGATTGTGGTACTGGAAAGGCAAGAATGACAAACAGCAGCACTGTGCTTATGTCAAAATGTCTGAGTTAGCAATTCACAGTGCCTTATCCTGGAAATGCTGAGTGCTAACATCTTGCCTGCCACCAGGGAAATCCACTTTCCCTGAGGAGCCCTCCTCTCAGGGTGCACACTGTGAGAGTCTGAGCTGTAGCTAAGAAAACAAATCAGCTTTCTGCAGTTCTTCCAGCGCTGGAGAGACGCCTGCCAGAATTTGCCAGTAGAGAAACTCTTTTCTGAACTGAGCAAATTTGCAGTAAACTTTATAGCCAAAGTCAGTATGATTTGTTTACAAAGTTAAACACTGGGGTTTGGGTTGGTATTTTTTTTTTAAACTGCTGAAATAAATAAGAGCAAATTGTGTGAGGTCATAGTGCTCTGCCTTTCCAAACTGCTTCAGCTGCAATCCCAGAGCACGCTTCTCTGCACAGCTCCCCTCTGCTGTGTCCAGAGAGCCTCTGCTGGGCCAGCACCAAGAGGGGAGAGGAAGGTTTGCTGTCTCAGTGTGTGTTGGGAGATCTGTGGCCATGAAAAGAGCTGCAGCAGAGCCACCCTTCTCCGCTGATAAAGGGCAGGGCAGTGTGAGATCTTTGGAAGCTGGAGGTGTGAGTGACTGTCTCTGGAGCTCCTGCTTGGATGGCTGTGTGCTATGCTGTACACAAAGGCCCCTGCAGGTTTATATTAAGGTGCTGCCCAGACTAAACCAGTGCATTTTTTCTTTTTCCCCTCTAAATGCCTTTTTATCATTCAGGCTGTCACCTGTGTTTCCTGGCAAGGGCTGCTGGCTGGGGGAGGTCTGGCAGAGCTGAACACCCAGCTTTGGTGGTCTTTGTGTGGCTGCCTGAAAGATGGCTTAAAACAGAACCTGCTCTGTGAATACCTGCAAGTTAACATGTGTCAGCCGTGTGGCTGGAAGGTTTCTCTTTGCTGTAAGGAGAGATTTTATAATGAATACTTTCCTTGTGATTAAAACGGATAAATAAACAAATAGCTCCTACAGGAAGTATACTGTGTGAAGTCAGGGCAAATAGATTGTAGCTTTTCAAACAAGGAAGAGAAAAAGGGTGAAAAACAACCCACAATCAACCCAACGCAGGCTCCTCCTTAGTGCATTTAATCTATTACAATGTGAAATGGCAATTCATCTTCCCTATTTCCTTTCCTTGTCAAACATATCCAGCTGTTGGAGCTTTCCTTGCTCCTTACTAGAAATGCCAGGATTTAAAATTTGTTGATGTCCTCGTCCTCCAGGGTATCATTACTGCTATCATCTTTCCATGGTACCAGTCAAGCTTACTCCTGAAACCTCAGGGGGAAAAGCCCTAATGATCCAAACTAGATTTAAACACATTATGATTTTCAGCAAATGCCTTCTGTAAGAAATACAATTCCTTTTCCTGTTGGCAGACTACCTGGGAGTAGACATATCTTTGGATATGCTCCATTGGAGCTAATCAACTTCATCAATAACTGCAAACCTTTTGGTGGGACCATGATACTCCATAGTGGCCACCTGCCTGACATACCAAAGCATGCTTGGTGACAGCACCAAGATGTATTCTTGCACCCAAGCTGCTCCTAATGCAAATTTTTTCTAAGATAAATGTTAAAATGTGTCAATTTTGTTCTCTTACTGTGACTTACAGCATCATATTATGACCCTTTGGATTCTGTAAAAAAATATAGGAAGGGCATGAAAGATGTCATTCAATTATAAAATCATAGAAATATTTAGATTGGGGAGGAATGTCTAGCAGGATCTAGTCCAGCCTCCTGCTCAAGTCTAACTCTTGTGTTGCTCAGGGGTTTTTTTGCAGTTGAGTTTTGAGAATCTCTAAGGATGGAAACTGGGCCTTGTCCCAGGACTGTACCACTCACTGAAAAGTTATTTTCTTTATGTCCCAACTGGAATTTCCCTTGTTGCAGCTTGCATCTGTTGCCTCTTGCTCTCTCACTGTGCACCTCTTGGAAGACTCTGTCTTCTGTATCACTTCACTTGTGGCAGTGGAAAATCATAATCAGATTCCCCCGCAGCCCTCTCTTCTCCAGGCTGAACAAACCCAGCCCCCCCAGCTTCTCCTCCCGTGTCATGTGCTCTTGGCCCTCTTGGTGGCCTCAGCTGGGCTCCTTCTGATCTGATAATAAACATTAAAAATGGTTAACTATTTTTCCACTGTTTGATGCAGTTTCAGTTTCTTTGGGTAACCTTCACTCAAGCTGACTTCTGTCTTCACATGAGATGTGATTTCGGAGCCAAGTAATTAGTTTACCCATCTTTGTGTGCTTTTTTCTCATTGATTTTTTTCTTCTGAATAATTGCAACTTGAGCAGAATCACCCTAAACATTCCTTTTTCAATGCAGTACATTTTCTGTACCCAGCACTACTTGCATGTAAGATAATGCTTTGGGTAAAGTTATTATCTTGCCTTGCTGGGCATCTCCCTGTGAGGACACAATCCATATACTATGATACCATATATGTCTCTTGCATATTGAAAAACATAATTCCCTTGTATTCTTCATTCAGATGATCTGAATGTACTATTTTCAAGATAATGTTTTCTTTTCTGTCCCTCTCTGTTTTGCTTCTAAATCTCTGTTCTTCCACAACACCTCAGTCACTGATACATCTTTCTGAAATGCTGAGTCCCCTTTTACTGACTGGTTGAATTTTGGGTAAAGAGAGAAAACAATTATTGTCTTCCTAGTATTTCACTTTTTCTTATAGTTTTTTTTTAATTATTATTATTATTATTATAGGTGTTAGTTCAATGTTAAATTTCATTGTGCCTTAGCAAGGCAAATGAAACATGAACAATCATAAATATGTCTGTAACACTGTTGCTGACTTTATTATTGCATTGAATTACTGTGTGGGAGACTTCTAACTTCCTGCCTGTAGATGGGACAGTAAATGCTACCAGTGATGATAGAACACACATACATGAAAATGTATAGCTAAGAAGTGTCTTCCTGAAGTTAGTGAACCATCATTCAATCGGTAATGGTACTCTGAGTTCCATTTTGAATGTGATAAGGAGCCTAGAGCGTGAGGTAAGGGTTGATCTTAGAACAATCTTGAATCAAAGAGGAGCAATTGTGAATTTCTTTACTTAAAGTGAAAAAAATAATAAAATAAAAAAAGGGTATTACATTTTAAATAGTCTGTGAGAAGTGCTGAATGCTGTCTAGTTAAGCTACTGGTTTTGAAGAAGTCCAAGAGCTGAATGAAGAGGAGTGACATTTCCCCTAAATCAAAGATGCAGAGATGAACTATAGCTCCCACAGCATTTTACACCAAACTTTTATGGATTAATACCACCTGGAAAGAACACTATGCATAAAAGCTGTCTTGTGAAAAAAGAGGAAATGGGATTCATTGGCCAAAAAGCTTTCAAAGTTCTTCAAGAAAGGACAAAGTGAAAACAAAAAAAAAGTTTAGTCTTATCACCTTGCAAACACCATGGTAAAAAGAACAGAAGAGTTGTCCTACAGGGAGGGGTGGAGCAAGGATTAGCAATGAGTATAGAGGATAGGAGTTATGGTAGAGTGATTGCTGGGAGAAGGGCATAGAAATGGTATTTGTATAGGTGCAGGCAGGATTGAATTATGCATCAGAGCTTCCTGTTTATTTCCCAGACTGCTGAGAGAAATTAGTCAAACTGAGGATAGGTCAGTTTGATTGCAAATCACCAAACACAGTATCTGCATGGAGAAAGAGCATGTGGGCATCTCCAGTGCCTGTAATGCAATACCAGTGGAGTGGGGTGGAAGAGGTTGCCCATGTGAAGCTACAGCCGTGTCTGTATTTTCTGGCACTTACACGTTTTATACAA
This sequence comes from Onychostruthus taczanowskii, assembly GCF_017590055.1. Lineage (NCBI taxonomy): Eukaryota > Metazoa > Chordata > Aves > Passeriformes > Passeridae > Onychostruthus > Onychostruthus taczanowskii. The sequence continues at coordinate 8,471,244 of NW_024504786.1, forward strand.
GTCTGAAGTGTTTCAATCTATTTATCTAAATACATAATTATGCACCTAAAGTTTACATAACTCATCGGTCTATAGATACATGTCAGCCTTATCAAATGCATTGTATATGTGTGTTTGTTTAGGCAAATTGTCAGAATGCCTGTTTCTTTTTCAGAAAAGGAGCCTAATTTCAAAGGCACTTAGAAAAAAGTTGGTAACTCAGACACAGATGGCTGCAAAGGCGGAGGTGGGAGAGAAACGGGAAAGATGAGTTCTGGCAAGGAATCACATTTGTTGCAGGTGCGCTTGTTTTAGAAGAATGGGATGCTGTCTGGGAATGAATGAGATCCATTCCTCAGCAGTGTGTACAACCTGCCAAACACCCTGGGTGGCCTCCGACAGCCTCAGAGACTTTTGGTCAGAGAGAAGTTCTAAAAATGTCTAAACTTGCTGGCATTCCTGTGCAAAAGCTGTGTTAGTTGGGAGCTGTGGGGTGTTGCTGGCTGTTTGGCAAGTGGGCAGAGTTAAGGTTACTTAGATGACCTGAGCTGAGTGTGCACACGCTTTCAAAGGATTTGAGTATGTAATTGAGGAGTTTTAATTTCTGTGGTCAATTTTTCAGAAAGCTGCCTTGTTTCCCAAAGGGCTTTTTGGCAGAAGTGGAAGTTAGATCCCTGCTCCTTTAACTGCATCCAGACTTGGTGGAACTTGAGAACAGCTTTTATGTGGTTTGCGTCCATACCATCCCTTTCATACTTTGATCTGGTTCCTCTCCGTGTTACGGTGTCTGTGACTGTCACTTGCATGTCTTCTGCTTTCCCTCCATCACCTGGAATGTGGGGTTTTGGTGGTGATTCTGCAGTTTTGGGAAGTCATTCATAAACCTGAGCCTGCAAAGCTGTGCAGTTTTACTGGCTTGCTGCGTAATGGCTTTTGAATGAGTCATGCACGTTCTTGTGAGCTTTGGGAGTATGTTGCTGTCAGGCTTGAAGGTTTTAGTTAGAAAATAGTATGGAAAGACAAATGAAGCACAAAGGCAGTCATGTGGAATTACCTTTTAGTAGATCATTTCTCGAAGTTTCCTTGTCTTTTCCCTAGGCTTTTAACTTCAAAAATAAGAGTCACTGACAATTAGTATGAAATTATGGCAGGGTGTGAGAAATGTATTTACTCTTTTTGTGGTCCAAATTTTGAGAGTAGAACTGGAGAAATAGAACATAGCTAGATATAACAGATGTTTAATGCTGTGACGAGTGCTGCAGGTTATTGAGTTAGGCACAATTAATTGCCTGGTAATTTATTGGCTTGCCTGGTTACTTTGGAGTTTTCCTTTATTATAATTGGTCTTGGTTACATCAAACAAAGGCAAAAGGATTATTGCAAGATGTAAGGACAGAATTAGCCTTCTGCAGAGATGTGGCACACCCTAGAGATTTATCACTTGATTTTTTTTTTCCTTTTGTATGTAGTCATTCTCTGCTTTCTCCACATTCTTAGCATGTCTCAGAAATTCCAGCATTTTCAGTAATGAATCAGTGAGAAGAAGGGGAAAAGTCCTATAATTCCTTTTTCCATTGTGCTTGTTAAAACCACGTTGTGGGAAATGGACCCAAACACTGTATTTTAAGTGGTGTTGAGTCTGAGGCAGGTGGTATTAACTCAGGACTGCATTAACTCTTTTCAAATCTCTTTCCTGTTTCCTTGAGGAAACATGCCTGGTGTATATATGTGGCATGGGCTGTTTGCCTGCCTCTTGCATTGACATTTTAATTTGGTCCATGATATAAATATCATTTCCCTAATCCCCCTTGCCCTGACCCTGTTTTGTCTGTTTTGTCTTTTCTTCAAAGTGAGTTGACTTTTTTTTTCAAGAAGGAGGGGGGAGGAGATGGGAATGGTGGCTGGCTGCTCTATTTTGGAGCATTAAATGCTCAGGGAAAAAATCTCAGAGTAACTGTTGTTTCTTTCTTTGTATTCACATGGAAATTTTTAATCTCCATCAAAGGATCAGGAGAAAATAACGTTGAGATTCAACAAGAGAGCTCCCAGCTTACATGGAATTTTTAAATGTTATTTGGCTTTATCCTTTAAACGATGAGAACCATGAACTATGTACCTACAGGGTTTAGAATTAACTTTTCTTTTTCTTCCAACACACCCTCTTTTATTTTTTTTCTTCCCTCCCTTTTTCTTACATCTTTATTGTTCTGTATAAACATGCAACTCCTTTCTAGCCAAAACTGTAAGTTGCCTTAGGATTTGTTTGGTTGTATTTATGTATACATTTCTAACATTAATTATGAGCACCAGTCTGAAATACAGCCTCATGTTCTTTTGATGTGATCTGAAGAATCTCTGTTGAAGGCCATGGAGCTAAGATCAGAACCCAACCCAGCTTGCATAGCTGTACAAGAGCTAACATTTGCCTGTTTAAAAAAAAAAAAGGACAGAAATAGGTATGAAAGGGCTAATGATCTGCTTGTTTGTAGTGGGGAATCACAAACACTATCTGCACCTGTAGATGTAGCTGATTGTGCTGACAGTGATAGCAAGGGAAGCCCCCTGCAGCTACCCATGGAGGGCAACAGCAGATTTCACAGGTGGATGCTGACAGCAACAGTAGGTTTCATGCTTCATCACAGATTAATAAAACAGGGAGGATATTAGAATGCTAATACTCATTAATACTATTTTATGGTGTTTAACATTAAACATGGAAAATGAAAATGAATGACAGCCGGTAAATGGAACTGACAGTTGTGTTCAGGGTGCCTGAAGCTGGTGAGAATGAGCTGCAGGAAGCAGAAGCTGTGGATTCTCCTGTTCCTGCTTGGATCAAGCCAAACAGCACCTACAGTTACCTAGACTTGTGCAAGCTCACCTAAACTTAGATTCAAATAGACTCTTGTATTATTATAAAATATTTTATAAGATTCCTTTCCTTATCATCATTGGTCAGAACCATTATTTTCCATGTTTTATGACAGAATCTCCAGCAATACGTGTATCTAAGAGCAGAAATCACAGCCCATTAAAGCATAATTGTGAAATCATTTTTTGGTTTTTTTTGAAGGGGACAGTGTTAGGTTTTTTCCCCCAAAACTCTTCTTGTGTTTCAGTTGGCCACACTGTTCTTCATTTCTTGCTGAAGTTTCAATAAGCTTCATCCCAGAGGCAATTGCATTTCAGCAACAAGTAAAAGTTGGCCCTCTGTGGGTCATAATGTAATGTAATATAATATAACATACATAGATACAAACTTAATTCTGCCATGTTGTAGACTGTTTTAAGTTTAATTATGGTTAAAAGTCTCTGAAACACTCTGCATAGCTGTGTTTAAATATGAAGCTTATTGACCTAGGGTGTTTTCACCCAACATTCTTTCACAAGTAAAACTTTTTAATTTAGCATGAACCTTATCTGTGCCCTTACTGAGATGTAAAAATCCCAGAAACACTGGGAATGCAGAGAGTGCACAGGAACCAGGGATAAAGGGATTCTAAAGGTGTTATTATGTCTTGCTGGTAATAACAGTACTCAGTAAAATAACAGTTGTCTGACTAAGTAGCCATTTTTGCCCCTTAATGTTTTAGGTTTTAAATAAAATTAACCTTGACTATTCTAAGTTTTTATTGCCTGAGTCTGAGTCTGCAATCCACATAGCTGACTGCAAGTAACTGATGTGTGCTCTGAGCTCTTAGGTACATTTAATATTGAATTTTCCAGGAGGTTCTTTTGATATTTAAATATTTCATCTTCACTTGAATTCCCACTTTTTTTCTTGCACTTGCACCATGAATTTCAACTGGCCAGTTGTCCTTGTTTCCCCCATTTATGCACCATCTCTTGCCAATATCCCCTGTAGCTGTGGCCTGCTGCAGGAATGGCAGATTCCATGCCAGGGATGGTACTTCTTTTTGCATGCTTGAAATGTGATCAGTATCAACCCTTTCGAAATTGCTGCCATCTCTTGTTCTCAGGATACTGGAGCCACATAAGGTGTTTCAGGGATTAGTGTGTCCTCTTCTCTTCATTTACAAGAAGACATCTAACAGCACTCTCCATCTTTGGTGGTTTCATTGAAAACCTGCTACTTTCTGTTGATGTGAAAACAGACAGATAGAACTACAAAAATCAAAATTTAGGGAATGAAAAGTCATGAAAAAGGGCCTGTCACTTGGGCTAGATTTTATGAAAACATATTTATTTTGGCAAACGTTTCTCAAAGGCAGGTTCATGTTTATGCTCTCTGCTGTCTGGAGTTTGCTCTGAGGTGTCAGGAGCATGCTTACTTCACATTGGCTTAGAATTGGATTTCTGCCAAAGTTCTGTGTGCCCTCCTCTCCTTCCACTCACCCTTTAACTTTCTTTCTCCTGGTTGTAGCAGATTTTTCCTTCTGTGGATCTCAGTGCGTATTTCATTTTCACTCTCTCAGTGCGTATTTCATTTTCACTCTCTCAGTGCGTATTTCATTTTCACTCTCGGTGCTAACAAAAACAACGAGCTTTAGAAACCAGGGGGCTCCAAGTTTTAAAACCTGAAGAGAATAAAAAAAGATGCTTTCTCCACCTTATACAGTCTTAGGTTTATTTCTTCTTAATATAGGCATGTGAAGTTAGGGATTTGATTGTAAAAATTTTAAAAACACTAGACCAGAAACCTTTATGGTTTGTCTTCTTCTGTCACTAGGTTACAGGCCAGTTGGTTCTTCCAAACTCCTGCTAATTTTTGTCCTTTTTGATAAAGGGTCTTCAGTCCCTCTGCATTTCCTTTGATTTCAATTCCTTTCCTAGTTCCAGCTAGATGTTCCAGCTCCCACTGTTGACAGTCAGATAATAGTCTCATGCTATCACTTTGTATATCTTAATTTGCAAGATCTGTTGCAAAAAATACCCAAATCTTTCTCACAGAGGGCCTTACTGTGTATTTTTTACTGCTTTCCAAAGGCAAATTCCTTTAATGTTGCATATAAATTGCTTCAACTGCAAGCAGAGGCAAACTTTCCTGGTTTTCCTTTTCCAGTAAGAAGGATGTGTTTCTGAGCCACATCTTAGGGGTGACCCAGAGATTTGCTCCACCTTTGGCAAAGGAATGTGGCTAGCACTTCAGAGAATTGCAGGAAAGCTTCAGGAGTTTGGCCAAGAAAGATTAAACCATCAAAAACCAGGCAAAACTGCAAAACTTTGTCTTTTCCCCTTTCCACTGCTTTCATTTCCTACCGTGTTGTGTTGTCCTCTGCATCAGACTATTTAAGACTGCCAAATACTTGGGTATTTTATAGGTAATATATCTTATAAATGCCATAGCCAGCCTCTGAGGGAAACAGAGGATTGTCGGTTTTGGATGCAGTATAAAACCCAAGCAGGAAATCATTGCTGAATGGCACAGCTGCAGGCAAACACTGTGAGCTAGTAAACTGCCCATCTGCACAGCCCCACGTGTGTGGGAGCGCGGGGCCGGCGCGGCCGCGGCTGAGCGCGCCTGTAAGCGGTTAGCAGGCAGAAATTCGGTGATTAAGGAATGAAGTGTTTCACTTCGTTAGTTCCTGAAATACAGCTATCTGAAGGTGATTATAATCTTATTTTCGAGCAGGAGGAGAGACTAAAGACTAGAGGTTTTCCTTGTCTGTAATAAAACATAAAAGTAAAATTTCAGAGTTGGGCTGCGGGACAGAAGATGTGACACAGCCTGCACTGAGGGCTGAAGAAAAAGTTTGTCAAGAAAAAGAAACACACTGTATTTGTTCATAGGGCTGAACTGGCAATCACATCTGAATCTTCCCTTCAAAGCCAGAGACAGGAAAGACTGTTTTGGTCCTTAGGTCTGCTTCACTGTCATTGACCTGAACAGGGGCCTGGGTGGGCTTTGAGCTGGTCTTAAAGTTTTAACTGTGTAAGATCCCCCTTTGCTAGAGATTTTGCCAACCAAAATAATTTTCACCACACTCATTCTAGTACTTGCCTTTCGTAATTTAATCTGTTAGCTAGTTCCTAGTTTTGCTGTCTTCCGTTCTAAACAACTCCTCTTTCTTTGTGGGTTGTTATTTGTTGAGTTCCTCTAGCCAAACTCACTGTGTTAGTTCTCCAGTCCTTCCTCTGAAGTTTAGCACTTCCTCTTACACATGCCAAGTTTGAGTTCATTTTCCGCGTGATTTTCCCAAGTACTACTTTAAATAATCCACAATTCAGTAACTAAATGGAGATTGTTAAAATAATGAAACAACAACAATAAAGCTATTTTAAGACTGCACTCCAACTGTAAAAACTGTTGATTTGGGGTTTTTCCCCAAATACTTTATTGAAAAATAAAATTTTCTTCTCATAATCAAAATTAAATTTGTAGGGTTATAATCCCATTGTACAATAGACTTTCTACATTGATATTTGTCTTTTGTGAGAGTTTTTTGTTGATTCATTGCAATGTATAAATTGATGCAAGAGTAGAGATAATCTAGTGATTGGGACCCTTGTTTAAGGCATAGGTGGTTTTGGATAAAACCCCTCCTGGTATTGGGGTATCAGAGTGGATACAATAACAGTTGAAATCTGTACAAGAGGAAGATGGGTGTATTGCCAGCTGAAGCCTCTGGAAGCTTTCTGTTCACATACACATTTTATATTGGAGCATCTAAATAACATGAAAGTGTTGGGACCTAAACTGAAACATCCTAATTTCTCTTGTTAAAGGAATGAGTCTTTAAAATGTTCTGGATCTGTCATTTCAGCAGGAATATCATTAATGCATGCGTCATAAAAAAATTAATTTAACAATCTGATATTTCTGATATTCTGATAAATCTGATATTTCATATATCCTATTTCCATATTTTTATCACAAAGAAAAGGAGCTGCTTTGGTTTTCCCTCTGTGGGTGCTTTATTCTCTCTTTTCCAGTCAATTGATGCCACTTTTTAAGGCACATAAAGTGACTTCAGTTTTTGTCATTACAAAATGTTGGTACTTTCTGCATTCCATCTGCACACAAGTATGAATTATAGGATAATAACATATGAAATTATAGTCACCTCTCTTAAAATATAGGGGACATAGTTCTGAAAATGAAGCTTTTTCCTCATTTTGAATATTTCTTTATATTTTAATGCATTAAAGAAGTGGACATTGTCTTAATGTCTTGCCATTTTGATTCATCCTCATGAAGTGTGCAAAATGTTTGATGGTGTTACACAAAGAAAATGAAGACATAAGTTTTAGCATTCACAGACTTCATGTGTCTCTTTCTCCAGGACAATCACATCTCTCCGGAGTGAACTGATTCCACATCTGGTTAGGAAACAGTTTTCTTCTCCTGCATCATTGCAGCAAGGACTAGACAACAAAGAAGAGGACCAAAAGAGAAAAGAGCAAGCATCCCTAGGTCAGTACAATATCAGAGATTTGGGTTTATGGAAGTTTTAAAGCCCATATGCTACAGCTGTGTTATGGAGTAGGGTACAGAACTAGCCTGAAACACTATTTTAGTGATTCAGCTTTTTTCCTCAGCAGAGGAAGCTTTTTTCCCCTAACAAATATTTTAGTAGATTTCTTTTTCAAACAGTATTGTGTACTATATCTACATTTTTGTCCTCCCTTATTTTGGTGTAAACAATTAGCAAATCAGCTAGGGGCTCTAGTTTCGGGTTTTTTTCTGGAAAAAAGTTAGATTCATTGTTGAAAATGTCATTTTAGGAGGGAATTCCTAAAATTGCATAGGACAACAGACTAAGCCTTAACCACACTGTACTGGGAACTGGAGAGGATCTCAGATTCTGGAATTTATTTTTAGCATTTCTGCTGTCTCCTTGTGTGACCTTGGGCAAAACATTGCATCTGTTCTGATTCTTTAATTCACACCTGCAGAATAAAAATAAGCACTTACTCACTACATGTGATAAAATCTGTTAATGATTGCTGAGTACCTAGCCATGGAGATGAGGTGAGGCGAAGATTTCCCTTCACCAACAGTATTTTAATAGTATTCCTCTTCAGAAGGTATTTCATTAAATCCTGTCTAACTTCATGCATGTGTGTGTTCTCCAGACATTTATAGTTTCATAAAGGAAGATAATAGCTTGCTGCAACCTGCACCAGATAACTCCTGTTGGAATGATCGTAGAGGAGATATGAATGAAACTCTCCACGAAGGAAAAGTGCGCTGCTACGTCCATATCATGAAGGAGGGGCTGTGCTACCGAGTGAATACTCTTGGGCTGTACACTGAAGCCAACAGACAGGTGAGGAAAATACAGAGGTTCCACCTGGGAACACAGCAGTAGCTTACAGGATGTTTCACCCTGCAGAGTGACTCCCTGTGCTACAGCTGAGGAGTAAGTGGGAATTGAACCAGAGCCACGTTATCCAGGCACATTACCCTACTTGCTGGATAGGGACGTGAGGCCAGGAAACAGTTCTGTCACTGATTTGCTCTAGATTTGATTTAGCTGAGAAAACCCTCACCCTATGCACTCTTCTGGTGTTTTGGGAGCAGCAAGACCTAAATCCAAAGAGCCACAAAGTGTGAAAAATAAGAATGGAAGTAGCTTTGATAGCTCATTTAACCAATGTCCTCCATGTCCTAAAAGCAAGATCAGTTCTGACTGGACTCTTCCTAGCAGATGTTTGTTTGTGATAATAACATAGATTATTAACAGTTTGCAGAGAGGTGTAAACTACCCTTTCATTTAAATTGCCTAATGATTTGCATTATAAAAGAATTCTTTTAAGAACAGGTTTTCTTACTGTGGTACTCCAGGTACACACAGAGGTGAACTCTTGATCTGAGGCAGCATCTGTTGCAACTTTCACTTTCACACTACTGAGAATTCATAAAAGAAAAAAATGACAGATGAGAATTAGGGAAATCTTGTACTACCTAACAAGCTGATGATTAAAAGTTCTTAATATCTTTGTGAGGCAGGGTTTGGGGTTTTTTTTACTACAATGGCTGATGCAATGTATAAGTTCTCTGTACTTTGCTCTGCTAGTGATGAATTTCATTGTTATCAAGAATGGACAGTTTCCTCTAGTTTTGAAAGACCACTAAGGAGTGCAGTAAGGAAAGACTCAAGATTTTTGGAATTGGGCCTGAAAAGGTGATAAAGTTGTATTGGGAATTCTGGAAGTGGTCACTGCCTTGCATTTGCTCTCAGACTGAGTTGCTTTCTTTTTGACAACATTAATGGATTAATTAATGCAAATCAGAATTGCAGAATGGCAGCATGAGTTTACCACTGGAGCTCTTTCTCCCTGATGTTTGTAGAGGATCACAGAAATAAAGTGATTTGCTTTGTGCTCAGGGAGGTGAGGAAGAGAGGCAGCGCTGCTGTCAGAGAAAACTTCCCCAAAGAGAGCAGGAACAAGTGTGCCCAAAGGGTTAAGGGAGAATACCACTTGCTAAGGGAAGTGTGCGTGTACATTTGGCAGCAGCCACTTCAGTAAAAAGTTATTGAGTTAAGCCAGTCAGACTCCATGTGGGATTTTTTGTGTTGGTTTTTTGTTTTTGGTTGGGTTTTTTTTTTAACCTAAATATTCTACATTTTGGTTAGTTCAGGAAATATGTTTGCTCCTGGGTGGTACAAAGAATTAGTGTTTTGAAGTCGCATTGGGGCCTTCAACGTTGGAAAGGATTTTCTTTGAATTTTGAACTTTTCCAGGATGGTAAAATTTCTAAGGAAACTATGTAGAGCTAAAACATAAAATGGAGCTTAATGAGGAGTTGTGAGAAAGTAGTTCTTTTTTTCAGTGCCACTGCATTTTGTTTCTCTTGCTAATCCTCATAAAAGATGCACATTTAATTTGATGATGGGGGCCGGGGATACCTGTTTTGTTGGTCTCTAAGGAAGATTTTGGGTGTTTAGTTTGCTCTTATCTTGGCCTTCACAGACCAGATCCTGATCCCCTTGCTGCAAAGTCAGGACCTATAACTTTGAGGTCCCAAAGGACAGACTCACGTAGCAGTAGCAGTCCAGTCCGGTAGCTGTGGGAAGCAATGGCATCCTAACCCATTGCCCTTCTGGTGAGGAAACACTGCTCACATCATTTCACTTCCAGCTGGGTTTCTGGATGCCTGCAGCCTGTGTGTGGGCAGGTGGGTTCAGGAGGGAGTTATCTTCAATAGCAGGAAATAGTTTCTTTGTAAGATGAATTAAATCCAAACACATCTTAAACCTTCCCTTGACCCAGGCACTCCCTCTGACTCCTGCCCCCGGTCTAACCTTCCTTTTGAGAGCAAAATGCTTGAGCTTGTAGCTTTCGTGTGTTACCCCTCAGGCTGCACTACCACTGACTGATTCTAATAAGGCCTTTGCTCTGGCCAGTAAAATCCTTTATTTATTTCACCCCACCACCTTTCCACTGGAGAGGTCAAGAGCCTTTCTTTTTTTTTTCCCCTTCCTGCAGATCAATACTGGATAGTAGGAATCTTTTCAACCTCTGCTGTAGGTATGCTTTGGTGTGTGTTCTTCTCCTGGATTTTTGTGTCAGGTGACATGTTAGGACATCTCTTCACCCAGCCAGCATCATCCAGGTGGATTTGCCTAGTTTGTGGTGTTCTGGTAACCTGGTGGTTTTCTGTAGTGCCTGCACCTTGGACTGAGGGATCTAATCTACTCTTGCTTTTTAAAAAAATAAACAAAATCCAAGTCTAGTGGGAAGGGCCAACTTCAAGATATAAAGAGCTACAGATGTGAAAATGTCTACTAGGGCCAACAAGCAAATTGAAATGATAGCTCAGAAATGTGAGCTCATCTGATCCCATCTTCTTCAGATCTGTGGGATTTGCTTTTTGAGGTTCACTCCTTAGCCATGAGCTCTTGTTATCCCAGCTTTCTAAGGAAATCATTTTACACAATTGTAGTGTGTAGCAGTTCCTTAATAGCAGCTATGGAAATTGCTGGCAACATTCAGCCAAATTTAACAGAGCAATAGTGATCTCGGAGATAAGCTTTTCTAAGAGTTTTGTAAAAATAGGTGCTTGGGTAGAGAAAAGGAAGACTTGGTGAGTGCTGCTTTCTCCCTTGAGGCAAATTCAGTTGCACCATCACTGTGCTGAGACTCCAGATGACCTCCCAGATGGACGGTGAGTGCCCACATCCTGGCTGGCCAAGCAGCATGTGCAGAGCTCCACACCAGCTCCAGCACATGCTGCCTCTCATTCAGCCATGCAATTTGCTGTGGCACAGACCTCTTAGCCCTCACACATCCCTGTCTCCTGTGTTCTGTGACTGCCATCTCTGTCCTACCAAGAGACATCATAGAGTAACTGTGTAGCACTGTGTCTGTGCATTGCTGCGAGGCTCCCACCTCCCCTGACATCCCCGTCCCTGCTGTCATCGCTTCTGTGCTGTGGGACCTTGGCTTCAGCCTGACGCCAGGAGATGCAGAATGCCTCAGGCTGCTCTTTCACCCACAAAAGGAGGAATGATGGAGTGATATCCCATCCTCCTGCAATGCTAGCTCCTCTTCCTTTCAGGAGCCAGTTCAGAATTGCTCTCCATGGATTTATTCTTGGCTACCTCATGGGCTGTGTCTCTCTTTATTACCACTGCTGCTCTGTCTGTTTATCTAACACCTGCCTTCTCCCTGTTGAGAGCCTTTTCTTGTGCAGCTTTCCATCATCTGGAATAGCCACTTGATCAATTTTAGTCTCTTTCTACTTTAACATCTGAAATACAATTTTGTTGCCCATGCCTCAGAATACTATCTTATGGAGTGGGCTGGACACAGTCATCTTTTTATGCCAGTTTTCTGGTTTATATTTGTTATTACTTGCTTCCCTCCCTTGCTTTACTAGACAGTGTAAAACAAGCTGAGCTGCATTAGGAATGGCATATGCTGGACATTGTGGTAACATACAAGATGTCACTGTGTTCAGCTGGAGGCAGCCTGCTCGCTGCTGCTGATCCACTGCTTCTCCACAGGTGGGAAGCTGAGTTGAAAGGAGACATGTAGTGCACTGTGGTAGCAATGTACCTGTCTCCTTTACAAAAGTGGGAGATGATAAATCACACATAGCTGGTGGACTTTTGAAAAGCAGTGACCTGCCTTTTCTCATAAGTTAAAAAGTTTATGGCAAATACACTTGTGCAATGGAAACCAAAGCCATCTTTGAGCTGTTTATGTAACTTGTGGGTACAGCACTACCATGTTAATTTGTGATGTGGTTTTTTTTCATGTAGGTTCCCAAATTATTGCTTAATCTGGGTCTGGAAGAGTCATTGGTTCATGGGTCTGCACAGATCACTGATAGAGGCATGGTAAGTGTTGCTTTTTCCCATCTCTGTTCTTTCAGTAGTCTGTAACCATTTGTTTCAAGAAATGCTTACTAAAATTCAGTCCATTGTTGGAAGCGAAGCCAAGTTTTGAAGAGTGGAATGGTGGAACGTAGGTGATGCAGCCCAGAATCTTCTGTAGGCTCACCCATGGGTTCCAGCCTTTCAGTCTCCCTCTTTTAAAATGTTTGGTAAAAAGTCTATCTTACTCCCAAGTCAGACACTGCAGCCTCTTGTTCCCTAATGGCAGTTCCTGATAGTTGAGCAGTTTGCCTCCCTAAGGACACCAAACCCAGAAAAGATCAGTATTTTAGCTTTGCTTCTTGCTGATGTGTTTTGGTTGAATGCCAGCTTCAAGGCTCCCTTTAACAGGTCTCACAGGGCAAACCTGAGTGAAACCAGTGAGTACCAGCAGGAACGTGCCTACTGTGCTTACTTCTGCATGAAGCCTACAGAGCCAGATCCACTGGATTTTTTAGGAGTTTTACCAAGCTAACAGACCTTGGGAAGACTGTCTGTCTGCCTATGGGGTGGGCCCTAAATTTTCAGGTCTTTCCTCTGCCAAGGATCCCTCAGGGTAGAGCAGAGTAAACTTTATTGATGAGTGCTTGAGACGTGCTTTGGGAGAGGTGTATGGAGAACATATATCAGAGAGCTCCACATACTTTTGCGAGTTTCTGTTCTTTTCTTCCCTAGGTTGGATCAGACAGTATCATTGGGTCATCCACACAAATTGGAGAGAAGACATCCATCAAACACTCCATCATCGGCAGCATGTGTACCATAAAAGACAAAGTTAAGATAACAAACTGTATCATCATGAATTCTGTTACAATTGAGGAAGGGTAGGTCATGTTTTTCTACCTTAGTTCCCTAAATTTGCAGTTTCTTTTCCTACATAGATACTGAGTCAGTAATTTTTGTCCTGTAAAGAATACTCAGCCAGAAGAGATGATACCAGGGGGTGTGTTTCCAAAGACTAAGTTATAAGTAAGTCTCTATAAGCAGTCCAGAAGTGCACAAGTGAAATGAACTAACAACAGTCTTGGAACATAAATGTCTTCTTTTTACAGTAGACCCTGTCATCTTCAGAATGGGTAAGTAAGTTAGGTGGGTGGGTGCATGAGTCTGTATGAGCTTGTGTGTAATTCTTCCAAGTGTTATTTTAGGGGCTGGATCAGTGAGTATCCCTGAAATATTTGAGGTACAAAGCATATTGTAAAGTGGTATGCTTGCCAGCTAGAAATATTCTTCTCACATTTGAACATCACAGTTTCACCTAAAATGTCATTTTCTTTGGCCCTTTTTTTGTCATCCTGCAGCCTTTACTTTACCATTGCCTATGCTGAGTAATAGAATAAATTAATAAACTTTTCAAAGAGAAAATCTGCCAACTAGTAGAGGTTTCTCATGCACTGAAGACACTGACTAAATAGTTAGCCTTGAGCTACACATTTCCAAATGTGGGAAAAGTGGCCTGTCTGTAATTGTTGATGTCTGCATGCCCCCATCTTTCCATACATGCTGGCTTCCTGTGAATGTCAGTGGAAAGGAAACTGCTGATTGAGTCTGTGCAGACCTGTATAAATTCTCTGCTCCTTCATGGCTTGAGGTTTGCTTAGGGCCTCAGGAAAAAGGCCAAACTCTTAAAAAATGCCAAGTTGGCTCTGAAAGTTGCATATCTGAAAAACATAAAACCCCAAAGGATGTGGGGTCTATGGAGGATACTACTGTTACATAACTAAATTACAGGTAAGTATGGTACCTTACCACAAAGTGTTTGTCTTTAATAGAAATCCACTGTAATTTCAAGCACATCATAAATCAGAATTCCATTGAGTATAGAAAATAGCTGGTTTCCAGTTCAATCACAGATGGATCCAGTATGGCTGTATCACAAGCACTACTGTCATAAAAAGTAGAGGAACCTCTCGCATTTGATCATGAGACCCTCTGTCATTTTGATTAATGAATTGATGCCACAATCATCATGGTATGGTGTTGCATATGAGGTCAGCAGCTCTACCATTGAATCGCAGAGGCAGCTAAGTGTATAAATAGCACTATTTTTATGAAGAGTCCCAAATCATCTTGTGTTTGTCTGCATTGGCATTTAGTAGTGCTCTAAATCCTAAATCGATCCCAGAGCTGTTATGTTAAGCATTTCACAAAATTCCACCAGCATCGTAATGGTGATATGTTATTTTTAAGAGAGATAAACTGACTTTTGGGGTAACATTTTTGTGAATTCTAGAAAACAATGCGATCCCCAGTCACTCTTGGTGAAAACAATATAGCCACCAAGGAGGGGAAAACCTCACAGTCCCAGGGGCTTTACCCCCTTTAGCTGCTCTGTGGTTACTGCACACTGATGCACTGGAGTCAAATTTGTAATTATTCCTCTCCAGCCAGAATTAAGACTACAGACCCTGGATCTTTATTGCAAAGCATACTGTAATTAATATTATGTAGATCTGCACAGATACTGAGCTGGTAAATTATTTCTTATTGCATCATGGTAAGTCTTAAGATTAGAGGGGCATGAAGTCATGCATGCACAGGTAGTAAGAAACAGAAATACTCTAGCTGCTGAGTTTTGTTGAAAGAAGCCTTGCTTGCAGTGAAGGATTTCTGTGTATTTTAATGTATTTTTGAATTTCTTTCATTACTTTGGTTAAATCTGATGGATTTTTGTTAAAATGCTAATCATTCTTACTCTGTTGATGGATCCATTTGCAACAGGTGGATAAATTATATGCGGTTTTGCTTTAAGCTGTCCACAGTGGACAACTCCTTATAAACACCTCTTCTCCCAGGAGTCTCTAAAACAGCTCAGGCTTTATCTAATCACAACTTCAGAAAATGTCTTCATCTTTAATTGGAAAGTCAGTATGTGTTAGCTGATAAGGGTCAAAATGAGCATAATAAAGTGCCTTGACAGATCTAATTCATTTTTTATATTGCACAGCAGATGTCCTACAAGTAAGGCAGTTTTACCAACTAAGGTATTGTATATTAGAAACTTCTGAAATTGCATTGAGAAGTGGATAAAAACTGTGTCATTTAAAGAATATACATTTTTGTGCTGACATGAGCAGCTCAACCAGACTAATGGTCTGCTATAATAATGCCCAAGTCAAATGTGAGTGGTAACTGAAGGCCATTCTCAGGAGTATTCATTGCAGTAACACCAGCTTGAAGGAACAGCTGAGAAGACTGCAGTAGGACACTCATTATAGAAAGGACAAAGGTGAATCAATAACTCAGAAGAAAAAAAGATCAGATAATTTTTTTCTTTTAAAGTTGGGATACTGGTAACAACCAAATGCAAAAATTGCTCAGTATTCTAAGTTCATTTATCAAGAGCTACATGGCACTGCCATGGTATTTCCCTTGCCTCTTCCATGACCTCTAGCTTCTCTGGGTTGAATCTTTCTTTTTTTTCCCATCTCAGCTGCAAAAGTGATCAGCAGCTTCAGTTCACTATGTCAATATAGAAAAAGCAAAACAAGCAAACAAACAAAACTCACCAACAACAAAATTAAAAATGTTTATCTCTTGGCAGTTCTCCTATAATGTGATTGAGGATCCTGCGCCATAATTCCTGCAGGATCAAGATCACAAATTATATCTCCAAATCAGAAAAAAGCTTTTGAGTAGCCTCACAGCTGGTATTTAATACCAGCTTATGAAATAATTAAGTTCTTGCTGTGTAGGTGGGAACACCGCAAGGTGCTTAGAACAAAACCAGGTATCTCTTATTAGGCAGTGGTTGCCTCATTATTGGAGGAACAGAGGTCATGGCCTAGGTGATGATAACTTTCCCAACTGAATGGATCAAGTAACTGGGGTTAGTTTGGACAGTCCATTGCATACTGTTTGCAAATTATGATCTGTCCTCCAGCAATGGCTGGTGCATTTGATACTCTGGAGCACCAGAAGCTGGGTTTGTTTGCTTTGGTGTGTAGGGCTTCTATTACATTATATATGTCTCCTGTGAAGTGATTTGAGTAGATATGAATCCCCCTTAGAAGAGATTACAGGGGATTAAAGAAGTTAGTAACAGGGCAAAATAATTGGTAGTCTTTTCTTAACGTGTTTCCCACTGTGCAGCTAATTCTTCCATCAATGAGACAATAAAATAGCAAAGATTACATATGTGCTGAATGATGGACATACTTGACCAAGCTGGGAGGGATGTAATTTATACAACAGCACAAGTGCTGAGAGATGCTGACTGCCCAGGTGACAGGCTGCAGTGGCAGAACACTTCTTTTTTTCCCTCTGGATGGCTCCCTAGAGCTCAGTGACAAATGACTGCACTGACTTACATAGTTGGAGAAAATCTACTAATCAAGCTAAAATCACAGGTTGCTTGAAATCTTTGTCTGTGTGGATGTTCCTGCAGCAGCTGTGTGTGTCCTTAGTCCCTGTAGTGGCTCAGGACTGCCCCTTCTCTTTGCTCTGTTTTCCTCAGGGGTGGAGCAGCACAAGAGGGTCCCTGGATTGCTGCATCTTTGGTGCAGGAGTCCCCTCATTGTAGCTCCCTTGCAAAGGGACAGCATGTAACACCCACAGGCTTGACTGAAGCTTGGTTGGCCAGGGGATTGTGCCATTTGCAAATGAAAAGTAATGCCTGATATGTTTAGCCTCCTGG
The DNA here is from genome assembly GCF_017590055.1 of Onychostruthus taczanowskii. Classification (NCBI taxonomy): domain Eukaryota; kingdom Metazoa; phylum Chordata; class Aves; order Passeriformes; family Passeridae; genus Onychostruthus; species Onychostruthus taczanowskii. Next base: position 8,488,146 of record NW_024504786.1, read on the forward strand.
TAAGCATGGCTGGCAGGCTGGTCACAGCAGATGAGGAAAAGGCTGAAGTACTCAACCACTTTTTTTGCCTCATTCTTCATTGTCAGTGTCTCTTCCCACACCTCTCAACTTTATGGACCACAATACACATGATCAAACATAATACTGATCAGAGGACTGAAACACTTCTCCTGTGAAGACTGAAGGAGATGGGGTTGGTCAGAAGAGAAGGCTGCGGGGACACCTCCTTGTGGCCTCTCAGAACTTAAAGGGGGCTTATAAGATTGATGGTTACGAACTTCAGCTCAGCCTGAAGGGCTAATGGCTTTAAACTAAAAGGTAGACTAGATATTAGGAAGAAATTGCTTACTCTAAGGGTTTTGAGGCATTGGCACAAGTTGCCCAGAGAAGCTGGGACTGCCCCATCCCTGGAAATGTTCAAGGCCAGGCTGAATGGGGTCCTGATCAACCTGGTCTAGCTAAAGATGTCCCTGCTCATTTAAGGGGGCGCGGACTGCATAGCCTTTAAAGGTCCCTTCCAACCCAAATTGCTCTATGGTTGTATAATGTTTCATTTGGTAGACTTAGGCACACTTAGCTGTTTTGAAATGAGACCTAGATATGGATGGATTAATTTAGTTTCAGGTTCCTGTTCTGGTTTTGTTTTAGCAGTTGGTTTGTTGGTTTTTATCAAATGCTGGCTTTATTTTTACCAGTCTTGTTGTTTTACATAGTTTGCTACCTTCTGGCAGCAGGAATATCTAATTGCTCTGGTCATACAGGACCTTGTGCTGAAGTGCTCTGAGCATTACAAATAATATTAACAGGAAAAACATGTTGAATCCTTTATTCCATCCCCTGATAAATATTTCGAAATCTCTTGTTTGTTAGTAAAACTATCCCAGTGTATACACTTACGGGAAGGAGCTTGGCCATTTTGTGTGCACATTATAGCCTTTTTCCTTGGTTTTGGAAAATTAATGTTTCCCTGGTAAAGATTATGGGGAAGGGACTGTTTAATAGGGAAAAAAAATCTGGTCTTTGGACTACTTAGAGGTTAGTTGAGAAGGCAAGAGTGAAAAGCTCAGATAAATGCCGAGTCTGCTGTAAGCCATGCTTTGAAAAGGTCTTGTTGACATGGTGGTAGTCAGTACCATAAGGACTCTGTGGTAGATATAGTCTGAAATGAAGTATTTTGCTGCTTTTCTTGTTTCGTGGAAATACAGGAAAGCATTCAAATGATGTTTTTATGCAGATCATAAATAGGCTGCTCTGATTATCAGAGAGAGAAAGCAGCACAAGATTTGCTTCTAGATTTCACCTCCACAGCAAAAAGTACCAGATGTTCACAAAGAAACCAAGGAAGCTAAACCTGTCTCACATGTAATTTTACCAGAAAAACTATCCCAAACCAGGATTAGCAATGGGAAAAGGAGAGAGTTCCCTCCAGGAGTTCGCAGCAGGCAGTTGCCAGTTAGCCTTGATGCAGTGGGCATTTTGTTCAGGAACTGTATGAGTAGGGCTGCAGGTGTGACTGAGGTTACTGGGTTTGTGCAGGGGTAGGAATTATTGAACAATAGCCTCATCTATATGCTTGTAAAGTTTCAAGTATGTTGTTGGAACCACATATAAACACTCTACCCAAAATAATATTTATTTTATTAGCTGTGTGCCATGTGGCACACAGCTAAGGTCACGTTTTGGAAAGGGAAGGGGTTAAAAAGAGAGATATATTTTTGGGTCAGGCTGCACTGTGGTGCCAGCAAATTGCAAAGTGTTGCAGCATCAAGAAACATGGAATGCAGGGGAGGTGACACCAAAGGCTTCCAGTTACAAACTGCGGGGAGGTGATGTGAGTGTTGAGGACAGAGGGAGAGTTAGAAGAGTCCCACAGGAAGATGTGGTAAACCTTGGGGTTCTGACTCCCTGGGCAGAAGGAATAGGCTGGAGTAAAATTAGTATTAGAAGGGCTAAACTAGCCAGATATGTGAAGAAAGAACTGGCACCGAAAATGTTTTGTCAGCCGAAACTGGCATTGTCCTTCTTTAGTCATGTGAAGACAGTAAGTTGCACACTGGATTTTGTTAAAGGTGTTCTGGCTACCTGTATGAAAGTAGATGGACAGATGTTGTGATTCTGCTCAGTGAAGGGACTGGAGAGAGACCACATGTGACTGGTTAAGGCTACTCTAGTTTACCACATGTCTTCAATTTATTGCTACTTTGTATGAGAAAACGTACAAAGGAAGAAAACAACAAGCAAGGCGAGCTGGATTGACTACTAACTGCAGATTGATTGTGAAGTTTATTGGTTGTTTCCTCAATAGTGCCAAATCAGCACCTGACATAGAAACAGTCAGTGGTTTGAAGCAAGTTCTAATTAAAACCAGGGTGGAATTGAGTCTTTGTAGGGGTTCAGTGCATAAGTAGTCTTTGTCCCCTTGGACAGTGGCAGTACAAAGGAATGACCCTATTGCCAAGGCAACATATTTTACAGTACATAACCTCATGAAAAGGAATTAAGAGGTGAAGTTGTTTCCAGCACCATCACTTGCAAAGCTGAAAATAAAGATCCGCTTATGCTGAAATTCCCAAGCATTTTGCGTCTTGAACCATTTTTTAAGATGGCTCTTGTCTCCTGGACACTTTATCTCACACTGCCAATTGGCTCCCTGCTTCCCTGGAAGGAAGGAGGAGTTTAGAATAGATATCACAGAAAGTAGATGAAAAGTGAGAGCTTCATTCAGAAAAAGCACATGCTCATCTTAAATATATAGATAAATTGTATAATGGATATGGATAAAATTTAAATTCATTAAGAAAACTATATGTATTGTAATCCCTGCATGTAAAAAGGGGTCTTATTTCTTATGATTATGTAGCAGTTCTGTCCTTTCTGTCACGCCTCTTGGTTTTAAACTGTGAACATTTTCGTTCACAGGAATTACAATTTTAATTCTACTATTTAATTCACTGCACATGCTATGTAAGATACTGAATAGAGACAACCTCTGGCCAGCAGAGTTTCCTTTCAGGAAGATAAATTGAGGAAGAAAGTGCAAAGTAGGAAACTAGTAAGTAGGAAGTAGTGGAGCTACTTGCAGAACTGGTTTTCAATTACTTTCAACTGAAGATTCTACTGAATCTAATGTATTAAGGAAATTTCTCATATAATACCTGTTATCTTGTGAGTGTCTGAAACATTATTACTAACAGCTCCTCCAAAAAAAATTTCTTCTGGCTAGCTTCCTGGTACATCAATCTGTCTTAAATAAATCACCTGTTCTTTAATCTCAGATACAGATGTTTCCCTGATAGTGCAGGGAGCTTGTCCCAGTTTTCCAAACATCTTGTACATCAAATGTTGAACTTAAAGCACAGATGAGCCCTGAAAAGTGGCATTTTAAAATATCTCCTCTCATTCTGCTGATTTGCTTCTTCAGGGGGACAGGGTTATGTCTGACTTCAGAGCTATAAATAAGCTTCTGTCTCCTGCTAACCACATGGGTCTAATCGAAGAGTATGGAGATTTTTCAAACAGCTGATTGCTGTTGGATTTTGGTGGGAATCTGGGTGTGAATGTCTCTGATGCTCTTTAAAATCTTCTCCCAACTGGGTATGGAAGATGAAGAAATTATCACATTGTGCCTCTTAAGTTCCTGAGGAGACAAGGGTTGAACAAGTTCAGCTTGGATCTAAGAAGCCAGGTTCAGTTGTAAGGGTGACGTTTACAAAAACCTTTTCCATGTCAACCTAGCTCACATGATATGGAAACTGATTTAACCAATAATGTCTTATGAAGAGCCATAGCTCTCAACCCAGAACTGTGCTGCAAAAACCCCAGAGAAGGTGTCCTTTTACTGTGCCTGTTACTTGGTTCATTCTGTGTGAGTTGGTGGGAAAGTGAGGCAATCCTAGAGGTGGTAGTGAACATGTAATTTTCCTGCTTTGTTTCCTTCACATAGACACTAGTAGCTTTTCCTGGCCATCAGTGAAGAGTCTGTAAAATTGTGTAGGACTGGCCTACACCTCCCACTCTGCAAAAGAGAATCCAGAGGGTGGTCCGTTTTCCTGTGTGTGGGGTTTCCCAGTGTGATCTTGCAGCATACTTTTGCTGAAGTGTGCAACCCTGAGCTTGCAGCTACATAAAAGGCCACCAATTTGTTTGTCCCAAGATCAGCTGGATGTAACTGAAGTTTCAGAGGTGAGGCATGACCTTCCTGGCGACCTCCTCCCGCACCCAAAGTTTCACTTAATAAAACACATTAAGGTATGTTTGAGGCAATCCTTTAAGGTCAGTTGAACTTTCACTGGAAAATACGAGTGCTGGCAAGTATATGCAATATGTAATGCAAAATGTTTAGGGTGTGGGGAAGAAGTGTAAAGGAGCCATACCACAGTGATGAGCTTGGCTAGAAAATAGACATGAAACAAGTTCCTTAGTGAAAACACCCTCAGAGACGGGCGAAGAATTTAGAGGGGTAGAATGATTTTGTTACCCCCAAGGGGAAAAACAGGAGATCAAAGGCCAAATTCACTTACGAATGCTTGCTTTGAAATATATCTATAAATTATAGCACGTACTGCTGGCATCTATTGTAGGCTTTGGTATTTACTTGAATGTATAACGTGAGATTCATAGTGCCCAGAATTCTTGTGTTTGTGTGTAAAAGTGTGTTGGTGTGTAAAGCATGTTGGCAAAGGCAATATTTCAGGTTCCCAAGCTCCCTCATAGTGGTTTTGCCTCTCCCCACTTTTTCCATGGCCTTTGTGCCTCACCCCTGTTATCATGAGTCCCAGCCACCAGCTCACTAGCTAGCAGGGGATTCCTTCGGGGGTTGTTGGTAGCTTTTAGAACTCTCCCTGACTCCTTGCCACGTCTTAGAGTTGTTAAGGTGCCTGTGGTGGCTGTTATCTCCTTGGTCAAGGCAGAAGGGGATGTTGCTCCCAGGGGAATTCACATCTGTTACCCCTCAGTCAGCAAAGTAGCTGCTGAGGCATGTCACCCTTTGCTTTTAACTCCCATGTCAGTCTCTCATAGCTCATCTGGAGGCGCACGAGACCCGACTGCTTGGCACAGCAGAGCTGTACCAACAGGCTGTCCTAGGCTTTGTGCTCCAGGCTTTCTTTCTTGTGAGTCTACAGTTTTAAGCATTGCATTATAGACACCTCATTTGCTTTGCTGCCCAACAGAGATTATGTCGGGGTTTTGGCACAATTGGATTAAAGTACCAGGCCTGGATAACTTCCATTGGCATTTCAGGAGATTTGCTGTAAGGCAAACCTGTGATATTCATACCTTCCTAAGCTTGCACAACCAGGGCGAGAGCTGCAGTTGAGGTCTTGACCTCAGTTACTTAAGCCCCTTTCTCCCAGGAGCGTTCATCACTTTAATCACAGAGTCCTAAATAATCAGTGGGTAGCCTGTAATTAGGGGGTTGTGTCTTGGACTCCTGCTGCCTGCTCCCGGTGTGCTGAGCACTGCGTATTTTGATTTCCCGTTCCCCCAAAGGATGTTTGATCTCAGATTTACACTTCAGAAAATTAAGAAGGGCACGGCACCTCAGTCCCCTGGCAATCTTCCTGCTTTCAGTGGTGGGTGCCTTGCTTTGCCTCAGTATCACAGTGCTGCAGCAATTGACACACTTGATTTAAGAGTTTGATTTATAGACCGATACTCGGGCTGAAAGTCAGCAGTTCCAGGGCTGCATAAATCAGCCTGTCTCTGGGATTAATACTTCCTTATTTATAATTTCGACAGGAGATGGAATTCTTTCCCAATTCTTTACATTTCTTTCAGATGTAATCGACCACCCTGTCCTTTGGTTTAAAGCTATGCGACTTTGCCACAAATAGAGGGAGGGGGAAAGTAAGCTGAGTCCAGGAATTGCTGTGCTATAAAAGCTCCATATTGTGTGCTCTTGGACTTTGCTTTCTCCCCGCTTCCTTCAAGCCCACACAAGAGATGGACTTGAGGTTTTTTTGGCTTTTTTCCCCTCCCCCCTCCCTCCATACATACGCTGACCTTTTAGAAAAATAAATAAAAGATAAAGAAGGACCTGGAATGTTGCAGAATGTGTGTACATTTTGCTCTCTGTTGTTTTCTGCTGGGATTAGTTGTTTACAATGGGGGAGAGAGGGAGGGCAGAGGAAGGGAGGTCTGTGGCCTTAACTGAAATTAGTGGCATTTCAGAGTGATCTTGTTAGGTGGTCTGCAGTTTAAAGACCTAAATCCTTGTAATCCCCCCATGCCTCCTTGGCCACTACTCCTTTTGCTCTTGTTCTCTCACTTTCAAAAAAACCCACCCCAAAGTCGGGCTCTGTCTCTCAGATGCAGGCACGTAGCAAACACACAGACACAGACGTAGGCACACACTCTCTCATATGCTCCCATTTACACGTTGTACCTGTAGAACAAATTAATGCTTTAGCTACATCTGTTCCCACTACAGGACTAGGCTTGTAAAATGCTCTCTCTAGAATGCAGATGTACACTGAATATTTTTATTTATTTTCTGAAAAACACCCAGCTGCCAGACTTTCAGTTTGTGATTACACTTAAAACAAATTCAAATTGAAATTTCAGCTGTAAATCAAATGCCCCAAATTAGTTCCTCTTGTGGGTTTGAACATGCTCTTTGGATTTTAAGGTCAGGAGATATCCATTTTCACCGTGCTGAAAAGTTTAAAAATATACTACATTTTCAGGGGAAAAAAATAAATATGGTTTGCATTATAAAGCAGTACATCAATGTGTGCATATGCGCACACACACCAGAGCTGATGAAGCTGGATGCTGTCAGAGCACCTTTGAGGGCTAATAGCACCTAATTGTTATGGAAGGCAGGAACTGTGGTGGCAGTTTAGCCAAGGAGACTACAGCAGTGCCCTGAGATCTGATATTTACCCTGTAAGAGAATAAAAGTTTATTCCTTACTCTTCAACTTGAAAAAATAGTAAAAATTAAATAAACACACAGAATACTTCTCTTGGCAGGCTTTATAACTTTTTTTTTTTTTTAAGAAAAAAGGCATTTACAAGTGGTTTCAAAATGGCTGTGTTACATCTGTCAGCGGGTGAAGGGAACACCCACAAATTGTGTTTTTATCTCTTGAAGTTTTGTTCCACTTGAGCAATAAAAGCCGGATTTGCTGCTGGTTTGTGTGATTGGGGTAATCTGAGCATTGAGTATGGCTTTAAAACTTCTGCAGTTGGTTGGGTTTATAAGTTTTAAGAAACTCCTGGGGTGGTGGAGTTCTTGGGTTTTGTTTTACCCTGGCACCAGGGAAGGGTTGATTTGCAAGCACCTGGCACAGACAAGTTCATCTTGGTTCCCTGGCCTGTCCCTCCCAAAAAATGGTTTGGCAGGAGCCCCCATTATCTTTGATGTTAATGTCATCAGCAGTTTCTTGGTTACAATGCTATTCTTTCTCGGGGAGTTGAAAGCCAGTGCTCAAGTAGGCTCTGAACACACATGCAGTATTCTCCAGCCTGAGCTCCAGACCGACAGCTTAAATCCCCTCTCTTTTGGGGAATATCCTCCTGCATGAGGATAATGCTGAGAGGTGTAGTGCACTCACAGCTGCTCTCATGCTCAGGAGAAGTGATAGATGGTGGGAACCTCAAAGTTTGCAGGGGAAAGCTTTCATCTGACTGGCTCAAAGCAACGGAGGAGGAGGTATGCTGGAGTGCAGGTTTTGGATAGGAGCCATTTCAGTGGGAAATGAGCAACTTCTCCCATTCCCTTCACTAGTTCTGTTGAAAGCTAAGTCAGGATGGCAGCAGTGGGCAGTCCTGCTTCCAGTGATCCCTTCCCTAGCCTGGCATAAATGCCAAATTGCTCTTGCTCTCAGCAGCTGCTGTTGCACAGGACGATGGCCTGAGCCGCTGTGCGGGCACACGAGGCTATTGGAAAGGAAGCAGATCGTGACAGTGTGAGAGCAAAGACAGGCAGGGGTCTGCTGTGTATCTTTGCCGCTTTTTATCTTATTAACATGTTAGTAAAAACCTTGCCAAAGCAACCTGAGCCGGTTGCTTGTAGAATAATTGCTCACATTGCCTCCTTATAGGTCAGCAGAGGGGGAGTTTAAGTGAGTTAAAAGAATAATTGTTCAGAGGGGACAGTCTGTTCACGGGGGGTTGTAACTGTGAGCCACTGCAACTGAGGTCCAGTTTTATTGCTTTTACTCCTGCAGAATTAATGGTGGTTTTGTGGGGCAGATGGTTTCTGCTCTGACTCACACAAGCAACAGAATTGTAATATGTTTAATGATAAATTCTTTGTTCTAGATAATAGTGTTGTGTGAGCAGGAAAATACTATGAATTAATTTTGGGATCAGCGGTCTGGAGTGAGGACCGATGTTTCACACTTCTGAGGACCTCAGCTTACTAGTGCTCCATTAATACAGAATTGAGTCTTGGGGCTTTGACCTGATACCAAAACTCCTCTGTTAATTCAGACTCCAGGCTAAGAGTTCTGTCCACAAGCCAGCTTGATGGTTCACCACAGCCATGCTTCACCAGTGCAGAGAGTAGTGGTGGTGCCCATAACCAAGGTGGGGAATGGCTGCAGGTCATTAAACTGTGCAGCTCACTGTGCAGAAGGTCATTGAAGCCAAAAACTTCTGGTTTTGACAGAGATCAGTTGTCGGACTGATAATATTCACAGTTACTGTTATTAATATTGACAGAAATACTGGGAAGCAATATGTGATGCTGTGGTTCACAGTAGGATTAATAGTGAGTTATCTAGATTACCTGCATCTCTCCAGGGTTATCGATCTCACTTATACCCTCTTCCCAATCAGCTGGTTTTGATGAGTGTTAGTATTTTTAGATATATCTTAGCTGTGTTTTCTGTCCTTCAATGACTCCTATCTGCCTTTGCACATGTGAAAATAAAGAAAAAAATCATTTGATTCACAGCTATTTTCTTCTCTGTAGCTTTGAAAGAAATTACATTTAATGCTATTTAACAAGACACATCATGCTGAGGGAGTAGCATTTCAGGGCACATCACAGATACTAGTTAAGATTGACAAGTTCCAGTTTACTGGAAGAAGGGGCTCAGAGAAATGCACTAACTCAGAAACTCTCAGCAGAGAAGTTACAAACCCAGCAGTTGGACTCTGAACTCCTTTCCTCTCTGGACGGTGGGATTGGCAGATATGAAAGCTGATTATTACAGATTCAAATACATTTTGGAATAAGGTGGCTTTTGCTGAAGTTCCATCCTGTGTAGTATTTCAGACTTAGTGGTGTCAAAGGCAACATGAATGTGAAGATACCCAAGGCAAGTAGTGTAGGTCTAGTGTGGGTTTCATTGGTTTAGTACTGCAGAATAATTATGTTTGGGTGCTTGAATGTAACATGAACAAAGCCAACCAGCTGAGCTATTGATCTGCCCCTTCTCTCCACCTTTTCTTAGTGCCCGGCAAGTTGGAATGCATAAAACTGCTCAGCAAAACTTGCAGAGAAAGACTGTGCTGCTGCTCCTGTTTTTAGCTGGGGAGCTGAGCAGTGAAGCCACCCCTGCAGTTACCCAGACTGTCTGTGGAAAGTACAGGACTTGATCCAGGTCCCAAGTCTTTATTTATTCAGTTAAGTATTTATTCTGTTGAGGAAATGTAGAGGAAAGCTGTTCTAACAGGAGGTAAAACTGCAAACTCTTTTTTGCAAAGCCAATCTGACACCTGGCATTTAAGTTTTTCCAGCAACTGGGTATGAGGATCAAGAGAAGAATGGAGTTTTTGAGAAATGAGCTGAACTGAACCCACGTACAGGATCATGTCACAGAGTCATTAGATATTCCAGTGGATACCTTTGTTCTGTATCTGTCATTTAAATTCTTTTCTTGTTTTGCTTGTTTTTATGTTGTAGGTGCTGTCTTCAGGGCAGTGTTATTTGTCATAATGCTGTGATAGAGAAGGGTGCAGACATCAAGGACTGTTTGATTGGAAGTGATCAGAGGCTGGAAACCAAAGGTAAGCACAAAAGCTGTATTTAATGTGCATTTGTCATCATTTTCAGAACTTTTTCCTTGAGATATTACTCCTGCTTCTTCATGAAGTGATAGTAAACTGTGGCAGTTCTGCAGTGGGGTGTCCTATAATATCAGGATTTTTTTTTCATTGAAAGTACAGCTTCTTGGCATAAGTTCAGTGGTTTGCTCCTCTGAAGCTGGCAGCAAAGCTCTGCTGTTCTTATAAAGGACAAGATTGGGTGCTGAGACAGTCTTTTCCCAGAGACCACAATTAGATCAGCCTGAGGTTGTCCTCAGCAGAAGGAGCCATTATTTTGAATAGTAATCTTTGTCAGTGACAGGGGCAAAGCACGCAAATCTATTGAACACACAAACATCCTTCTCTGTAGATGCTCCCAACCCACAGTGCCAGTGTGCTCCCGTTCACTTTGCTTCACGCAAAAGCTCAAGGTGGAGCATCATATTAGGACCTGCTGTGCTCAATATGAAGTACAAGGGCAGCTATGTTCAGATCTGCTTTACTGCCATGAAGTACTATTTTGAGGCTTCAGAAAGGATACAGCTACGTGGCCCTCATTTCTACAAAGTTCAGCCATCCAGTGGGAGTGCTCGTGGTGAGGGCTCGGTGGTAACCGCATGAGTGGAACTGTTGATTTCCTGCCCTAAGAGATAATGGGCAGGAAATGGCTGTTTCAGTGACTGCATCCCAAGCAGAGGCTTTTTAATGAATATTTATGGTTGGGGTTTGGCAGATCCTTGCTCCAGTGTGTAGACTGAGGACAAAAGTGAGTTCCTTTGCAGGCTTCATGTGAAGTTATTTAGTCAGATCAGGATTTATTTGCTTGCTTTGTCTTTGTGGGTGGATTCCCAATTCTAAGTGTCTTGATACAGAGCAGGGTTTGAACTCAATGTAGTATAGCATAACCTGTTGTCAGCTTCGCATATGACAAATTTCCCTTAAATTGAAACTGAAAGCACAAAGGACTCATGAAAACGAAGTATTGATCTTGCAGTTGCAAGTCTCTGATGCTGTAGGTAACATAGTGAGTTCACTGTGGTCTTGGTCTCTGTGTGGCTGTGTCTGCTCATAGCTTTGCACATCACACAGTGTGAATCGGTGTCCTTTGTGGGGTTCATTGCCTCCTGTCGTAGAATCATTTAGGTTGGAAAAGTCCTTTTCATATCATCAAGTCTAACTGTAAACCTAACGCTGCCAAGTCTGCCATTAAACCATCTCCCTAAGTGCTGCATCTACACATCTGCATGAAACACCAGGAGAGAAGAATTGGGTCATGTTTGGTTGTTAACCTGCAGTGCGAACTATGAGGGCACAGGGTGTAGATTTAGCTAATATTTTAGGAAACAGGTATATATTTTATTTCTTTAGTAGATGACACCAAACAGAAATACCACTCTTTGATCTTGATCACAACCACTTTGGAAGTATGTTCCAGGGTGCAAATCCTAGTCTGGTTGATTGTCATAGAAAAACTGGTCTTTCTTCTTGATTGTCCTTGTCATCCTTGTCTGAATATTTTTTAGGGTCTGTAGATGTATTTGCAGGGAGAGTAACAAAGCTGTACCCATGGATCATTTGCCTGTTCTTGAGAGTCTACTGCTCCCCTCCCCAAAGTTTAAACCCACTTCTTGGATTAACTAGAGGCTGGGGGCCCTCTAGTTAAACTGTTTAGAAATGTATGATTGACATTAGCAGAGACATATTCAGGTAGATTATAAACACACCATTATGCTGAGCAAGAAAAAATAGTAAATCCGTTCATTTTCCTGCCTCAGTTTCCTAACCATTCTAGAATTTCTTCGGGCTGGGGGTCAGGTTTGCCTTGGTGGTCTGGGATCTGTTTGTGAAGTTCATGACTTACTTCCTGCACCATGGAGTCTTTCCAGCCCAGCATGTCTCTTCTGACCTTGACTGATCCCATAGTAGACTGGGTCTTCTCTTTTTCGCTGTGAAAGCATGTCATGACTTCCTTTCCCCTGCCCAAGACTTCCTGTATCTTGTGCCAAGCTTTTGGTGTGGCCCTGTAAGTCTGTTTCCATATTGCACCCTTCGTCAAGACTTTGGCTGTGTTTTTCTGTTTGGTAACTTTTCCTTCTTCAAATTTGAGCTTCCATGGCTGGGTAAAGAAAAAACCTAGTTCTCTTGGGTAGGAGCCACCTTTTCTTGCAAGCTGATCACCCTTCAGCAGACATAAGCAGTAGCTGCTGGCTGCTGACCCTAGTCTGGGAGTTACACATTCCAGTTTCTGAGAGTAGAAACCTCCTCAGCAAAACTCCATACACCTTCCCAGAAACATTAAAAAAAATAGCAGTCCCTTATTCCAGAACATCAGCCAGGATTCATCAAAGGTAGAAATATCCCTGAATCATCCTACACAGCCCCAAGCAGATCTCACAGTTGACTTTGCTGCAGAACTGGCTCTATGCTCCCTGCTCTGCCATGTGAGTCCTGGCCACACTGCCCAGGCAGCTTGGGGTACAAGAGCTCTTTGAGCCAGTGGTGCACTGACCTCCTTTCATAAAATGAATTCCAGTGTCTTTCAAGGAGGATGGCAGGAGAACAGCTACCACAAATGATAGGCAAACGTAACTTAAACCAGCTCTCATCCTTCTCCTTCTGCAGAATAATGTGGATATATTTAGGGTGGTCCAAATGGTACAGCTGGGAGTAATGGAATTGAATTAAACACAATTTAGGTTGGCTATCTGGAGCATTTTCCTAATGATGTGGTCTGGTAGGCTGTGGGATAATCTCCCTGGGGACATGGTGGGAGACCTCATCACTTAATAATGGGCTTGGCAAATCTCTTGACACCTAAATAGAGGGACTGCTCCACCACTGGTTACAGGGGTAGATCAGAGGCAACCTGGTTCTTTCAAACTAAAGAGAAAATTGGAGACGCAGGAGTGCAGGTAACTGTCAGCAGTGTCATCCCAGTCCTGCATTGACTTCTGCCCTGTCACAGCATTGGCCAGAGACAGTACTTTTAAATGTCTCTGTTGAAGTCAAGATATGGAGTTTTATTTAACTTCAGGGTTTGCAATCCATGCCTCCTGAGAGCCCTGCTATTCTCCTACTGTTTTTATTACTATGCCTTGGAAGCATCCACTTTCCTTCCTCTTTGATACTTAAAGACATTTGCTAGCGGAGAATTAACAGATGGGCTTTGTGAAAGCTGCCTCACCAGGTAGCAGTTTGAGAAACATGTTGGTACCTAAGAAAAAGGCAGTAATTCTTAGAGGAATAGGAAATGGCAGACAGCATTCTGAAAGAACATCATTGCACAGAGCATTCAATCACTGTTTTGAAGACAGTTTTTAAGATTACACTGCAACTTTTTTGATAAGCCTGGTTTTAAAGAGGAGCTCAAAACCAGCATGTGCTCAGTGAAGTAGGACTAGAGAGAGGGAGTGCTGGTGATGGGCCAGTCAGGGAGTCAGATGAGTACAGGAGTCACTAAGTACAGCTCCCAGAGGAATCTCAGCCAGATTCAGCAGGGAGAGCGTTGTACATCTGGTATCAGTTAGCCAGGAACAAGCATATATGGTAAAGCAGCCTAACCCTTCTTCAAGGTAAAGTGGCCTAACCTTTCTTCAAAGCAACACCAGGAACAGAAACAGTACACATTCACACAAAGTGTAAAACTAGCAAAATTGGTATAAAATTCACTACCTTATCCCTTGCTTTCATCTCTGTTGGCATTGGGGCAGAGATATTTATTTCCAGCATCAGACATGGGGCTCCAGCTAGATCTGTGTCCTACCTGATCCTGACTCCTGCTTCACAGCTTTCCACTATGGCTCTGTCCCAGCACCAGGCTCATCCCAGTCCTAGCCTTCTCTTTGGTATTCCTCCTAGTCTTTCTCCCATAGAGACTTTTGTTTTTCTCTCTTACTTGGTTATTCCCAGACACCCACCTGGCACCTCCTCTGGTCTGACCATAGCTGCTATTTCCAGTTCCCTTGCCTAACAATCCCATGCTCCTTTTTTCATCTAGCATTCATTCCCTAACTGCTTTCAGTTGGACTGCATCCCTTTCTCTCATGCCCAGGCAGGCTCATACTGGGCACAGGAGGGGGTTGGTTCTGTGCCAAGTGCTCCACTGGTCCATCCAGCTTGGAGGAAGCCCTGCCTTCCTCCTGCACTTCCGTGGTCAAGAGTGCTCACTGCAGTCTCTGGAGCTTTTAGCTGTCCTCCTGAGAACATGTGCAAACTTCAGATTTTTTCCAAAGGCTTATCACATAGCCAAAATTGTGTGGTTTCTCACAAGAAGAGAAAAAGGCACATATCCAGTAAGGACTGGCTCCTATTTCCAATCATTTTCCAAGTCCTGTTCCAAGCTTGGAGTCCCAGGACTTCTCAATGAAACAGAATAAGATTGTTTTATTTTAATGAGGGCCAAAGAGCACATTTTTCTCTAATGTCATCCTCTGAAGGCAGGTACGTTTTATGAAGCCTTCACATGTGAGTGGTTCCCTGCTTGTGAGGAGGCTTCACATGAGCCAAGATTTAACAGGATAGGGACAGAAAGGAACTGAGAGACTTTCTGATGCTCTCACTGCATTCAAGTAAGGGCGAGCATCTGCTCTTGCAAGATGCTGAGTACCTCCTGGTGCAGTCTTCAGGAACTGAAAACACTTAGCACGACACAGGGTTGGGATCAGAAGGCATGCTGCTGTGCAGATGGAAGTTAGGAAAGCTCATGAAGAACAGACACAGACTAAACAGTGCACACATGTATACTGTGCACGGGGATGCAAAATGAGCTGGAGGTGATGTAGGAATGGTGTGAATTTATAGCAAAACTGAGAGATCGGTAAGATTTCTCCCTAAAGTAGTTTAACTACTGAATGCCCATGAGAAAGATACTGTTGGCAGTTAAAACAGGCATCTTTTAAATAGTTGACATTTTTGTTGCAGTGACTATGCAGTGACTATATTGCTAACTAATCCTAATAAACCTCCTTTCCAGGTTTTATAAAAATGGTTTATGAGTTCTGGCCTTAGCAGTGGCGCAAAGCTTCCTTAGAATATCCATCCAGCAATGCTTTGTCCTCCCTTCTGCTGCTGGGGACTGCCACACTTGTGCATACTGTCATTCCCAGCCAGGGAAGTTCAGGCTTCCTGAGTGAGCGGGTTAAATGTGCTGCCACATTCACAGCATGCTGATATTGAAGTCTACCCAGAAGGCAGCAGTTCATAACCTTGTGGAAATATTTTGATATGCTGCACGCAGAGAAAATAACTACTTCTGCTCTGGTAGAGCTCAGGCACATGAAAGAGCCAGGAAGAACACCCCAATGGATGCTGAGAAAGGAAGAGGACTTGTGTCCAGTGCTGCAGGCAAATATGGCACCTCTGCCATCATATCAGGAATTCAAGATGTGGGCAGTCAGACTGCTGTTTTGAGATCCCTGCTTGCATTTGCTGTGAGGGAGTGATAGCCCATGGGAGCACTGATGGATGTAATCCAATCCCTTCTCACACACTTTGCTAGGACTCTGTCCCAGTATGACTTCAAGTATGTCCCCCTCCCCAAGGAGCTTGCTGTCTTAGGCTCATCCCAAGCTCCGAGTCTCCTTTTCCCTTTACTAACTTTTCTTCTAAGACACTGTGTGATCACTTCCCTGTACAGCTCTGTCCTCTACCTTCACTCCCTCAGTGAATATGCTCCAAGCCACAGTAAAGTCATCTCTCATTGGGCACTGAATCACTTTTACCTTCACACTCTCAAGGCACATCTAGTCCCCAGAAGGGTTTGAGAGCAAAGGGATTAATTCTGGCTGAACTATGAAAAAATCCTCAGCTGAACCATGGGGCCACCAGCACTGAGAGCTGGTGGTTGTTGGATGTAAGGCAGAAGTAAGATCTCTGCTGCCTGTTTGTTCTGTGGGCTGCAGGCCCCAGCTGTGGGCCAGAACTGATCTGCCTGAAGCTAGCACCAACTCCCTGGGGTGAGCTGCACATCCCTCATTCCCTGCATAAAAGAATTCTGGGAGCAGCTGGAACACTCAGCTCATGAGGATCATCGTTGCTGGGGACCCATGGGCCCATGTGATGCCTGCACATTGGGGCTGACCTGGCACTTGGGAGAAATTGTGAGACACACCTGGCCTTTGGGGCCACAGTGTGGTCACCCTGGTCTCCAGTGATCATGTAAGTAAAGCTTGGCTGAGGAGAGAACAGGCCTTGACTGGAAAGTCCCACTGCTCTGTAAACACAAACAAATCAGCCCCCATCACCTGCTTCCCTTCTTTATCTGTACATGTAATTTAAAACACCCTCCAGCCTCCCAAAGTCAAGCTTCAGCTGCTTCCCATCCCCTTAAGCCCCTTTAGTTCCTCTCCCCCCCCTAACCTGGCTGCTTTTCCAGAGCCAACCATCACTGCAGAGACAAGTTGCTCTTCTCTCCCACTCTCTGATCCTTTCTGTCCTGGGTGAATGTGGTGGGAACCACCCACAGCGTGTTTTCGTGCATGCGTTTCTGCAACCACCCCTCCCCCCCACCTAGTTTTTTAAGTTAAACTATCTCTTGCTTTAAAGAGAGCAAATACACAGCAGTGGCTTTCATCACTGCTGTATAATAGAGCAGTAATTCTGTGCCAGGGACTGTTTTCTATTTTATTTTAAAGGGTTTATAAAACAGTGTATGTAATTGAGTGAGTAAACTGAACGTTTTCTGGAGCCCCTGAGGGCTGAAACTTCGTGGTGGTCCTGGGCCTAGGCCCTAACCCTTTTTTTTTTCCTCTCTTTTTTTTTTCTCCCTTTCCCCTCCTTCCCCTCCTCCTTTACAACCCAGCGTTGCCACCAGCAGCAGCAGCAGCAATCTGTCTGGGGCTAATTGAGCAAACAACAAGGAGATGCTTTCACATGGCTTTTAAAGGAATGCTCCGGCATCCCCTTTCTGTGAGTGGCTTGGCAGGAACCTGCCAGGAAGGCTGGGGAGCGCTGGGTCCCCGGCCCCCAGCCTGCTGGTGGGGTTTGTGCTGGGCTGCGCAGTCATTTCCGCCCCTCTGTTTATTTGCATTACAATTTGTTTTTAGCCAAGCACCAAAAGCTGCTCTGCTCTCTAGCTCGCCTTGTGCGTATGTTTTTAAGGGGCTAGCGTACAGTATGTGTAAACAAATGTCTTCCCAAGCAGGAACGCATATATAACGAGTGACAGGTTTTGGATTTACACTCAGTAAAGTCTCCGTGGACACTCGGTTCAAGCACCCAGGCAGACTTCAGGCTGGGCTGCGTCAGCAAGTTGAAGCAAAGTGCTAATCAGGAGGTTGAATGTGTTGATCAGCTCTGGCTTTGCTTAGCACCAGATGCTCCCAATCTGAGAAGATCTAGTTGAACATGATTTAAGGTTGAAGAGTCCAACTCTGAAGGCTTTCTCAAAGTCCTTTCTCTAATCTGTCTTCTTTCTCTGTGGGCTGAATGCATCTGTAACCCTGCCAGTGTCAGATAAAAGGCAGCCTGGTAAGAAATCCGTAATGGGGAGCTGGGGAAGGAGAAAGGGAGCTGAACAGCAAAGCATGTGAGGTACTTCTCCCTCCTCCCCCAGAGTTTCAGGCAGAGTTTCTGCAGGAACTGAGCTTGCTGGTACCAGCCAGAGCCACTGGCAACTGGCAGCCACGTCTGATAATGAAACACTATCCATAGCTCAGCTCTCTGGCACACACACTGGAGTCTGAATTCCCTTCACTCCTCAAGAAGGGCTTTGGGAATGGAAGAGGGAAGCAGGGTGAATCCTTATCTGCCTTCCACATCCCCTTGGGGTGCGGCATGGGGCTTTGTTTCTAGCAAAACCATTCCCTTTATCGCTTGAAAACTTTCTCGCGGATTTTCGACAGGCAGGTTCATGTGTTTTCTTTAAGCCTTTACAAGAAGAAATCCGTTTGGTGATTTCGTGTGAGTCTGAGGTAGCAGTGACATATCATGTGTGCCTGCTTTGAGGAATCTGGGCCACAGGGATCAAGGAGGAGATGAAACAGGCAGAGGGATGAGAGATGAGGGAATACAGGCTCCAATTTCCCGTGCGGCTTTGGCTGCTTAAGCTCCCTAAACTCACTGCTGCCTCAGTTTCCCCATCTGTAAAACAGAAATGCTCTTACTCACCCATTCTCAAAAAGCATTTTGAACTCATCAGGTGTAAAATACAAGACACCATAAGGTGTATGCTTCATGCATGTCAGTGCAAAATACAAATAAGTCTGTACCACCTCTGCAGCAAGGTATGTGACAGGACCCATCCCAGCTCTGTGCATTTAGGACCGTGGAGGATGCTGTCTGAAATGAAGCAAGAAGTTCCTTATTAAAAAGTATTGCTACAGATAACCTATATATAGAACCATAAATTGACATGGCTCTCTATAAGCCTAGATGAAGGCATGTTTAATCTGCAGAGGCATAATATAATTACTCTCACTGGATGGTAGCCAGGGTCTTATTCACATCATAGAAATCAACATGATAGATAGTCTGCTTGGAGGAGGTTCAGGAATGGAGTCACAGGAGTTGCTACAGGGCCTGTTGAGATATATTGGGAAAGTTGTTGGGGGTGAGGAATGTTATAGCAAGAAATGCTGCAGGTTGGATTTGAGGTGCCTTGGCAAGGCTGTGTGGGGTCCAGGACGGGAGGAGAGAGGCGCTGAAGGCTGGACTTGGGGCTATTGGCAAGAGCTATCCTGGAGAAGTTGTGTGGTGCTACCTACATCATGCTTGCACCTGGCACTTGTACAGTCAGCCCCTCATTTTCCTGTGCATTGCATCCACCTCTGCTCATCCTGCCCAAAGTGCTGGAGACTGAGCACCAGGATGTTAATGTGAGGCTCCAGGACTAATTACCAGTTTACAATAAATACCCTGAGCAAAGAGCTAAATGTCTCAATCTGATGCTGCAGGTGAGAAGCAGCCCCTTGGTCTCCTTATTTTAGCCTTCACAAAGGGTCTCTGGAAGGAAGTGGTGTGGCTCACTCATTCTGTCTCTCAGGCTGAGAAGATTGCATATGATCCACATGGTTCTGGGGTTGAGGTTGTAGTGAGAAATTATCTTGCCACAGGGCAGAAGTTTATAGAGCACAATTTGATCAGACCTTTTGCTGGAGCAATGGTTTGCACGGTACAAAGGTTGCATCTTGATTTTAAACCAAGAGAAGCACCATGTTGGCCCAGCCACTTTGGGGATTGCCAGGAATTTCTTCCTTTAGCCAAAGATGGCATATTTGTTGTTTTGCAGCAATCTTGCAAGATCCACTCCCCTGAGGGGAGGAGTTTTAGGTAGGTAAATAAAACACAACTCATCATTTCCATCATCCTTGGCTATCTACCCCCACTGCTGTGTAAGGTGTGGGAAACACCAGAGCCTCCACTGGTGTATCCCAGCCCCTCACAGGCCTTGACACTTTATCCCAGGCTCCAGAGACAATTGTTATTCCTAATTGCAGGAGGTAAGATGAAGAGCCTAGGGGCATGGGACACATCACCTGAGCTGTACCTGAATAGATGTCCAGCTCCTGGAGCGCAGTTTAGATTCACCACCTCCCCCACAGTACCCTGAGGACACCCACTTTGAGCACACCAGCTTTGTGTCATGCTCTGAGGCCACATGCTTGGGTTTTTTAGGCACTGGGCTTTCAGTTGCATGTTTTTATTATTTTGGCTTTAGATCCTTTATTTGCAGTCCTTCCCTGACAAGCTGCTTTTGCATTTTAAAGGGAAGGTTCTTTCAGTACAGTGCATTAACAGTGCTGGGGCAGGGACTGGCACATTAATGTGTCCACTGGGGCTGTGCAAAGCTCCTGGGAACAGGCAAAGGGGTGACCTTGCAGAAATTGCCCCTCCAACAAATTTGCTCCACAGGAGGGTCAAGTTTAAATAACAAAAAAAAAAAAAAAAAACCACCCACAAAAAAACTCTTGTTTTTAAGCTGCCATGGCTGAGTTGAGATTGCTGAGAGGATCTCACACTGCCTTGGTGATGGCCCCCTGGTGCTGAGCAGCCCTTTTTCCCCCAGCATCCAAGCACTTTAGGGTAGACAGTGCTCTTTAAGGCCAGGGTGGATTACTGATCTTTAATTTTATG
Source organism: Onychostruthus taczanowskii (assembly GCF_017590055.1). NCBI lineage: Eukaryota > Metazoa > Chordata > Aves > Passeriformes > Passeridae > Onychostruthus > Onychostruthus taczanowskii. Next base: position 8,508,197 of record NW_024504786.1, read on the forward strand.
TCTAATCTCCATGTTAGATGTTGATGGTTCCTTGCCTTGACCTAGGTGTACACCTGTCAGTAGCAGCTGTGACTTCCCTAGGGCCTCTCTTGTTTATTAGTGATACATACACGTGAAAACTCTCATTAGAGAAATCTCCTGATGTTTAGTCAGTTGTTTAGGCTTTCACCATGTGTGTGGGATACTGTTGGAGAAATGCTGTCGGATACTGTTGGAGAGACGATTCAGCAGATCTCTGTTTGAGTTCCCCAGAATCTGCTTTTCTCATTTGTTTTAAAGTTGCAGATTTGAAAAATGCAAGGTCTGAAGCTCTGCTGCAAAACTCAATTGCTCTTCTTTTCCTCCCTCTCTCTTTTCAGCCAAACATGTTAATGAAGTCATTGTGGGCACCGAACAGCTGATGGAGATATAACCCCGAGTAGCTTTTAAAGATGATTTTATGGAAGCCAGCAGCAGAACCAGATGTTCAAGCATCGTAAGATCATCCGTACAGATCAGTACTGGCATGGTTTACCCTGTCATTGCTCCTTTCCTGTTCAGCTTTATATTTATGTCTTAATAAAGAAGTATTTGCAGAGCAGAGTGTCCGTGGGCCCCTCCCCCCTCATTGGGATGCGTGCGGGTTTGTGCCGGGTTATATCGGTCCCTGCGCCCGGCCAGCGCACTGTACTTTTCCAGCAGAAGGGAGAGCAGGGACCACACAGACTGTGCCCACTCCAAAGAATGACTTAGCCACCCTCCCTGCGGTGTAAATCACATCCCTGCAGTCCTGCATCACCGTCCCTGAGCCTGGGAGAAACTGCTCAGGATGCTGCTTGCGCATCTCATCAACACAGCGGGCGGACAGTGAGAGCAGCGGCTGTGCCGGCTGCTCTTTGCAGCCCGGCAGCTTCGCCAGCCTCCTCCTCCTCCTCCTCCTCACTGTCTCTCATGATGCTGCCTCATAGCTCAGAAGTGTTTAATCTTTGCCTCTTCTCCTCTGTAATGCAGTCAAAGAGTTTGGCACCCATTTCCATCAGGGCTGAGTTTGGTCTGATACTTTGAAATTCTGCCCAAGAGCAAGCATGTGAGAGCTGGTGGACATGAAGGAGGCATGAGGTGTAAACAGTGGGTACTCCCTGCCTTATTTTGATGGTTCTTCCTGTCAGTCCACTATTCCTGATCCCAGACAAGAGGTCTCTCCCCACACTTGGATGATCTGTGGATGACTGTACCTATGTCTCTGAGATGAGTCGCTCGTGTTAATGTGAAACGCACAGCCTTGTGGTCAGGGCCTGTGCCAGGATTGTAAAGCACCTGGATGGGATTGAAACACAAGCTGTTCTTTAATGTTTATAAATTGGACACAAGTTCCTACCTAAAAGCTGTTTATTAGAATGTAGTAGGATTGAAATGGGACATTTATCTGCCCCTGGCAGTTTGACATCCAGAGGTGCTTACAGCAACTGGCAGGGGTGGTATTTCATTAACTGAAGTGATAAATGTTAAATGTGTGCTTCATGGGCATCTGTGACCCCTGAGGAGAGTTACCATTTCCTAGTTAATTTGACAGGAGAGAGATTATAATCCAGACATTCCCTGAGTTTCATAAACAAAGTCCTCCTTCTAAAGGACCAGATTGGAATGGAAACTATGGGTAAGGATGAGCTTCAAGGCCTGTGACAAGCTGCAGAGAAGAAATGCACTGCAGTTCAGACCCAGCTTTGTACTGGAGGTTTTGTCTCATGTATGTGTGCAAACATGTTCCTAAGGTACGAAGCCTTTTTCATCCAAGGATCGCAGAGGTTTTACAGAGGTTAATTAAAGAGAGTTCTTGTCTCTGTGTGCGGCAAGGGAGAGAGGCTCCATTTTGGGTGTGTAGAAACAGAAGCAGAGCGGAGTGTAATTACCTGGCTTTGCATTTTACCAGAAGGCTGGCAAAGCCTTGAGAGGTTTGCAGGGACTTTGACTCACAGTCCTTTTGCTGAAACACAAAGCCTTCTCCCCCTCTGTTTTTAGGATACATCTTCAGAAAAGTCTGCATTGCCTTGTTTAGCAGCTACAGCTTTGCCTCCTTGTGTCTTAATTATATGTTAAAGTCTCAGTCCTTTTGTTTAGCTAATTTAAGAGGAGGGCGGGGGGCTCTTTACTGTGTCGGTTAGAATTTAGCATTAATTTAGTGTTCTCTGACACTTGAAAACCTGGCTAGGATTTGAGGCATTTTCTTTTCCTTTTCGCCTTTTACGACCTGCAGGTGTTTGGTGTGAGATAAAAGTAGATCCCAAAGTGAGATTTCACAGCACAAATTATCAAAGTGAAGATTCACTCTTGATGTAGTCTACGTGTGTGGCAGTAATTATGAAAAATAGTTTGGGATAATAGGGCCTTCAGGAATCCCAAGACAGGCACGGGGAGGTTAACCCTTCCTCATCTAACCTGGCCTCCACGCTGCTGTCATCATCAGGTGAGCATGTGATGGGTTGGGTCAGGCAACTTCACAAACCGGGTGATGTTAGAGTCACTGAGAAAACTGGGGAGGCGACTGAGGACATGGAGATCTGTTCCAGGGTAGTTTTGGATGTGACTGTTTGGTCCCAGGTCACAGGCATTCTGAAAGGTGTTACTAGCACAGGCTGTTCACCAACTTTGAGGAATGGGGACACCTCTCAGACACAAATAAGCTGCTCTGTCACACCAGGCAGCTGAGCATTACAGCTCATGCCCATCACAGTGTTACTGGCATCGAAGTGCTGCTATATAGGCAATATTTCTCTGAAGGAGATGAAAGTTCTCCTGGCTCTTTCTGGACAGACTTGTCCTGGACACTTCTTTGGCAAATGTAACACCAGGGTTGCTGTGAAAAGGTTCTTGCAGTGGCTCGTCACATGCTGGATCTGCATGGGGTAAAGCAGAGGTTTGCCCTGATGGCCAGCAGGACCTCTGGCTTGTGGTCTTCCCTGGGTGGTGTCTTGCCAGCTGCTCCCAGAAGGCTTTTCCTGTGACCTGGGCAGCAGGGTTGGTGTGTGTGCACACCTGGCCACACTTCTTCCTGTGGGTCCTGCCCTGCTGGCACACCATGGCTGGAGCACCTGAAGCTCTGTCCCCTCACTCTGGCTCCCATGAGAAGCTGGGTCCAACCGGCAGCAGCACTACAGCCAGGTCCTTGCCAGGATTTTTGCAGCCAAGCCCATTTGTAAGACACAAATTTGGGAAGAGCATTTGTTGGGCAGTTGCAGATGCCATGGCTCACCTCCCTCAGCAGTTCGTATTTGCTTTTGTAGGTGGCTGTTGGGATCTCTCGAGAAGCAACAGCTCATCTGATCCCTTCTGCAGTCAAACCAAAGCAGATGGCTCCCATCTTCCTGGCAGCCCTGGAAGAAAGCCACATGAGGTGAAGACAAACAGGCAGCCATTCCTAGGAATGGTGGGCTTCCCACCCTCATGGTATTCAAATGGACACAAAAACTTCACATCTAGCTCTGCTCTTGCTTTTAGGACAATTTTTTGGCTTGTGGGCAGGAAGGAGAGAGCAGCAGAGCCTGAGCAGTCATATGGTCTCAGGTACAGAGGTCTGGCTCCCCCGGTCACCTATCCAGGTGACACTGTGTGTGCAGCCCTAGCAGTAGGACTTCCCTGAACCTCTCAGGGTTGGGATCACAAGGACTTGACAATCTTTTATTGCCTTCAGTCTCCAAGATTGATTGTGCAGAGCCATGCTCCTGCTGGCTTCCTTGTTGGTTTCTGCACCCCACTGTCCTTCCTCTGGCTGCCTGGGAAGAGTGCTTTTCACCATGTCCCTGGCCACCTTTTGGACTTCACTTGTCCAGAGATGAGAATTTTCCTAGTAAAACCCCACAGGTCTGCGGAGCACCATTGTTTTCCAGAGGTGCCACTGCCTTCACATTGGCCCAAGTCCCCAGTGAGGGTCAGCAGTGGCTGCTGTGGTCCTGCCCAAGGCAGAGTGAGATCAAACCCCACGTGGGGCTCGCAGAGGAGCCGCCTGTGCCGGCAGCAGTGGTGTGACAGACGCACTTTGCACAGTGTGTGGTGTAATCCAGCCCCAGGACACCGCAGTGCCGCCCTCCCGTCACACACAGCCATTCCTGTGGCCTTTGGCTGTCTGTTTTAAAGGATTGATTATTGCAGCGGGCAGTTGGGGCTGGGATTTGGTATTGCAGGCTGCCCACTGTGCCCCGACCTGGCGCGTCCCAGAGCCATGGGGGAGCACAGAGCACGGGACCCTTCTCACTGGCCACCTGCAGAGTTAATTTGGGGATGTGAAGATGCCCTCACCAGCACCCAGCACCTCTGCAGCAGCCTGCCCACCGAGGCTCACTCCCTCTCAGCCAGGAGGCTGATTTCTGGATCCTGTCGGTTTTCACTCCATCTCCCAGGAGCCAAGGTCCACAGCCGCGCCTGTGCCTCCCAGACGGGCCGGCAGACGGGAACTTCCTTCCAGGTCCTATAGACAGACATTTTATATACGTTAAAATACGTGTGTATATAAATATGGAAAGCAAGAGCTTGGGAGAGTTTGAGTCTAAATAAACTTGTATGTTTTAGGCTTTTAAAATGCTAATGTTGAATTTCAGGGGATGGGGGACGGCAAGGGGATTGTTGGACTGAGGACCAGGACAGCTGATGAGCTTGGATCAGTGCCTTTACAATTCAAGGAAAAATGGGATAGTTTGGGAAGGAAAAAGGGATTTTCTTGTTTTTGTTTTTAGTAGAAAATAAAAGAAGCTGCCTTCTTATTTGCCTCCCTCCCCCAGCGTCGGAGCAGCAAGCGACTGGTGTTGTATGCATAAGCTATTCCTTTGTGCAACATCTAAATGGTTAATTGTGTTTGAGGAAGATGTACGGGCGAATGGAGGGACCACCCAGCAAGAGACAGACAAGAAAGAGCGATCTCTGAAATGTTTAACCAGAGAGAGAGCAAAGTTGTTTAAAAATATTTAATTTACAACATTCCACACTGCTGATTATAAATCGGCCGTCCAAAAACACTGCTGCGTGCGGGGAGGGATCCAGGCAGCATGAAACAAATTCTTGTGATTGTTTTTCCTATCTTCCTCCCTCCTTTCCTTGGGGAGTTTAACCCTGTGGCAGGATGCGGGTTGCCCCAGGCAGGGAAGGCAGCACTGTGGTCTCCAGCGCGAACACCTGCGCACGGGGCCGGGGTGCAGCCGCCTGCTGGCGCTGGGAGAGTTGGAGGGGATGGTGAGGAGCAACCAACTGGCTACACTGGCAGCGGTGATGGTCAGCGGGTAATGGCCTCGCAGCCCCTTCCTTCTGATCTCCACGCCAGCACCAGGGTTCCCCAAAGCATCCAGCTGTGTTCCCAGACAAGAAAAGCCATGAATCCCCTGGTGAGGGGTTGAGAGACTTGAGGAGGCAAACCTGGCCAGTCTGTGCCATCCTTGCAACGTTGCTCACCATGGTGATGGTGGTGCCCTGCTCTTTGGGTTGGCAACTCGGCCGTGTCACCCAGCCATTTCCAGCGGCGCCAGGAAGGACCCAGGCCCTCAGTGGGTCATTGAGCAACAGCAACATCTTCCCCTGCTTGGGCCTTTCTGCAAAGGGGGTGGTTGGTGCCGGATGCCGGGAAGAAGGGATTTGGCCGTGCTCTGCTTGCAGCCACTGCTGATCCACAGCTGGCTGTGACGCACCCCGCCGCCCCAGCCATGCTCCCTCGGTGCAAGGGGCTGGGACTGCTCTGTGAGGAGTCCAGCCTGCCCGGGATGGTGACCAGACCATCCACCCCATCACCTGGGGATCACTCTTCAATGCTCTCACCATGATGTCCTTTCCAGTCTTCATAGCCCCTATTCTTCCTGTAGCAATAGACTTCTGGGAGAGAAGGCTCCTGGGAATGGCCCTGGGAGACCAGGCAGTGTGCACATGGTGGGGGTCTGCCCCTTATTCCTTAGCCCTGTCATCATCCATCCTCATGGATGTTGCCTGTGGGGTTGGAGAGCTACCATGTCTGGAGGGTGCAGGGGAAGGGAGGAGAGGCACAGCCCCTGGCTGGTGACCCCACTCCACAGAAAGGATCTGAGTGGAGCTGAGGGACAGGAGGGATGCAAGAGAAACCAGGATCCAAAAGCAGCGGCTGCTCTCACTATAGATCCTTCCTTGGCATCATCTTGTAGATCCCACCTTGGAGAGCAAAAGCCAGGGTGCTTTCACACGCCTGTTGCCCCAGGATCCCTCCACGAAGCTCAGGGGCCCAGTCAGCAGGGAGGGCAGGGGTCTCTCCTGTTCCTGGCAAGAAGTGGGCACGGGGAGAACTGCAGGGCCCTTTTCTGGGGATTGCCACACACTTCCTAACCCCTCACCAGCCAGGAAGCCTCGCTGGCCACCTGGACGCTTCCTCGCGTGCAGCGAGGGCCTGTGACAGCCCGAGGAGCCGGGGTGGGTTTGGCTGCTTGCCCCGGTGGCGAGCTCGGCTCTCAGTGGCTGCACCGCTCCGGGCCCTGCCAGCCCCAGCCGGTGCCGGGAGCGAGAGCGGAGACAAAAGAGCTTGTGTCCGCCTGCCAGCAGCCGGCCCCGCCGAGCGGCCGCCCGCCCAATTAAACCGTGCCCGCTTCCCATGCGGCAGGGGCGCCCGGCGGGCTCGCTGGCCCCCTCCCACCACCCACCGGCCCCGGGGGACCACCACCCTGTGGGGCCTCCCCTGCCTCCCTGCAGGCGCCAGCGCTTCCGCAGCCCTTGTCCAGGATGAATGCGCTCCCTTGGTCCCCCAGCCAGGGCACCTCCACCGGCTCGTGCTGGGGATGGCTCGCCCCAACGCCAAGCATCTCCTGTTCTCCCAGCTTTTCTCCCACCTCGGGGCTCGCAGCACCCGCCAGCGCCAAGCAAAGGAGTGCTGAGCATCCCTCCCTGCTCCTGCTGCCCCTAAGGAAGGGTTGGATCAGGATGAGACTTGGCAGCGGCAAACTCTTGCCGCGGCGGGAGCATCCCCACACCCCGTCCCGACCCACGGGGCCGGTGTCACATCCACTTAGCTGGCTCCGAAAATCCCTTGCCCTGACACCTTGTTAAATACCCACCAGGGGTCACAGTTCCTGGGATTCTTTTTCCTGCTTTTCCTTTACCCGCTGAGACGTTTCGGTTGGCAGGAGCTCTCTCCCCGCTATTAGGTATCTTTCGGGGAACAAGAAACCTAGATCACTTACAAATTAATTTGGAGTTAAACCTACAGAAAATGAGAAACATGCTGCTTTGCAGGAGAGAGTGCTTGGCCAGCGATCAAGAAAAATACATCCAAACCGCCCGATGCGGCGGCTCGGCCGCGGCCGGGGATGGGGGCTGCGCGCTCAAGGTAGCCGGCAGCTGTATTCGAGTGCACCTTAATGGAGCTGAGGCCTTTCCTCCCAGTTAAAAGGGAGAAAAAGGGACTTCCCAGCCTGTGGGGGAACGTGGAGAAGGCTGGCATAGCGTGCAGCACTGCAGCACGGGGGGGTCTGCCTGCTCCAGCACCTTCGCCAGCAGGATGAGGAGCAGCCACTCCATGGGATAGGGAGACCTTTGCACCAGCGTTTCCCCATCACTGCATCCCTGACGCTACAGCAGCTTGTGCCAGGGCTCGTTCCCCAGAAGGGGTAAGGTGCCGTGTCCCCTCATCCCACGGCGCCTTGTGTCAGCCCTCCGGCCAGCAAGGTGCCGTTGGACAAGGGAATGCGGAGTGATGCGAAGGATCCTGAGCCCTTTGGCAGGCGGGTGGGAGCAGCCCCCTGTGCCAGGCGCTGCCGGAGGGTCACGGGTGCGCGTTTGGCCCCACGGCGCATTGTGTCTGCTCGCGAGCGCTGTGCCGGGAGGGGGCCGTGCGGGGGAGGCCGGGGCGGCGGAAGAGCAGTGATAAGATAAAAGGTCTGCTTTCCCATGCCGAGGAGCCGGGGGGGGGCGGAACGCGGGGCGAGCGGCGAGGCCACCCAGGTTTCAAGCACTCGGCCTCGGCGCCTGACCCCGGCACATTCAGAGAGCACTTCCTAAATTTGTCTCCTGTGTTCCTGACTCACAAGCAATTTCCTCACCCATAAAACGGCGTCGGCATGAAAGGACTGGCCGGGACACCAATTACTTGTCACCGTTTTACCACCCCGCTGCTCACCAGTTTGCAGCCCCCGGCAGTGCCTGGCCAAGATCTCCCCCCTCCTCATGGAGCCCCAGGGGTTCATGGCAGCCGGGGTCCCGTGTGCCGGAAGGTCCAGCACAGCAGAGGGATCCCCAACGCCCGGCACCTGACAATGCCCCCAGGCAGAACCGTGCAGCCTCTCCAGTGCTCCTGGGCATCCTGAAGGAATCACCCAGCCCAGCCTGCAATCAGGGGGACATTAACCATTCCTGGGCCCCTCAACCCTGTACTGGTGTCATCCCTGTACTGGCACTGGTATTAAAGATGCTTCTATGTGTCTGCATAGGAGGAAGCAAGGCTCCATCATCACAGCTGTGGTGGCACCATGAGCACAGCCAATGGCCCTGACACAAAGCCCATGGATCCACGCTGGCACAGGGTGTTGCCATTTGGGTGTCTCTGTGCCCTGCCTTATCCCTGCTCCCCGTGCCTCTGTGCCACCTCAGCTGCCTGTCCCTGGTCCCCAGCTGCTCCTGCCCTCAGGGGATGTGGAGGGGGACAGACTGGTGCAGAAGGACACGGAGCTGTGGAGGTCTCGGAAGGGTCTGAGCACAGCCAGGACTCCTGGGGAGCCCTCATCTGCCTCCTGGGAGTGGGGAGATGTTGTGCAGCTGCGCCTGCAGCCCGACCTTCCCCGGCAGCAGTTACCCACTGTCCCCGCGGAAAATCGCTCCAGCTCCGTGCCGGCACAGGGCGAGGTTTGCCCAGGGCCTGGCGAGCGCCACCGCGGCTGCTAAACGGGTTTTATGGTGGGATTTAGAGACTTTTCTGCTGGGTAATTGATTTGCCCAGGCAGTAAAAGATCAAGGCAGGGGCTCAGACGGTGGCTCCCCGCATCTGCCCACCGAGCAGGCCTGGGCACGGGTGGCTCGGGGCACGCCGGGGCCGGCGATCCCCAATGCCATGATGCACACTGTGGGGTGCCACGGCCCCACAGCGATGGCACGGGTGCTACGGCTCCGTCCAGGAGCTCCCTTGCAGCACACCCCCGCTCCTGCATCCTCGCATCCCCCTCCCCAACCCCACCACAAAACAGCCCCCAAAGGAGACAAAAGGGGCTGTTTGGGGACCTGCCACCTGCTAGTCCCCATCCTACAATACCGCAGTAAAGAGGCACCAAACAAAGGCCTTAAAATCCTAAAGGGGCCCATTCATTAGGGTGACAAAGGGGGAAAGAACTACATTATCATAATTAATCCCGGTGCTGGCGGTGGGTGGCAGGGCTCTCTGTCTTCCAAGGTGGTGTGGGGACGGCCGGTGTCACCACGTCCACACACTATTGTGAGCCATGGCCTTGCGGGGCTTAGGCGGGTTTTAAGCTCTGTAAACACCACAGGACCCCCGCCACGGCTACCAGGGATGCCGTCCTTCCCCCCGGCCCCTCCCCAGCCCCGGCTGTTTGTCTTCTTGCTGCAGACCCCCCCAAAATCCCAGGGCTGGGATGGGTCCACTATGCCCCCTCAGTGCACCTGCTCCCAAGACCGCTGGGGAGTGGGGAAGAGCTTGGAGCCCCAGGTCCTGCTGGCGGTGCTGGGATGGGGGCTCGCTGTCTGTATTCCATGTTGTATTTCCCATGGAGGGTTACTCCAGGTGTGATGTGCCAGGGACTGCTGAGGCTTTCCCTGGCCACGGAGATGGGGCTTTATCTCTTCCCTATCTTATCTGGGGGATGAGGTGGACTCTGACCTGTGAACTAGCTGTTGGTTGTTCCCTGCTGTTTGGGAGGCACAGGGAAACTGAGGCACGATGTGGCACCCAGCGATGCATGGGCATTTTGAGGGATGTTAACTCCCTATCTCCAATCCTCTCTGGTGGATTCTGCCTCCCTTCTCCATCCCTTGCAACACATCATGCCTTGGGACACACATGGTACTGGCTGAGGAAGCAATGGGGTCGGGGACACACTGACACTCCCTGTCCATCTATGGGGCCTTCCCTGCGCCCCCAGCTCTCCGTCCACCTCGACGGGGTCCCAGTGCTGGGTGCTGTGCAGCCCTGGGGTCCCTGAGAGCCTGTGCCTGGCTCCGGGCCGTGGCCGGCGGGCTGTGCCGGTGGTTGGGAGAGCACCATCTGGTTTCCAGCTAACTAACGCCCGGCGCTGGCTCCCGGCAGAGGAGTTGCTGCTGCGGCGGCGGCTGTTTACAGCGTGCTGAGGCTCTGGCATGTCCCTGCCAAGTCCCCTCTGCTTCTCCCCCCGGCCATGGGGCTTTGGGGTTGCATGGTGGCCATGCAAAGCTCAGTTCCACGCCCCAGCCTCTGCCCAGTCTCTGCTTGCCCGGAGGATGCTGCTGTTGTCCCGGGCTGCCCTTCCTGAGGAGTGCTCGCTGGGGAGAGCATGGGGCTCCTGCCACGGGGATTTTCACATCTCCTTTGCTCAGCGGGGTGGGACACGCAGTGTGGGGACAGGGTGGACTCCCCCGACACTCCATCCTCTCTGTGGGTACTCTGTGGTTGCGGTGCCCTGCCCTTCCCGGCTCCCACCGCATCCTGCCAGCTCACCCCGGCATCTCCCTGCGGCGGGGCCGAGGGGCGAGGCTGGGCAGAGCCCCGAGGCTGGGCAGAGCCCCGAGGCTGGGCAGAGCCCCGGGCAGCCCCTGTGCGGGGCTCCCGCCTCGCACCCGCAGCCACCAGTGCCGCAGAGACACTGCGCAGGGTGGGGGCTGCGCGGAGCCATTTGCCTTTAATTGAATTTATTTGTTACAACCCCAAACAATGTAAAGCAGGCTTCTCCCAGGCTCCAGCTGCCTGCCTGCCCATTAAAATACCATCTAGAACAGCAAATCCCCCCTCCCGCCTTGATATAAAACAGCCGGTCAGCAAGAAGCGGCAGGAGAAGTCTCCCTGCGTGCGAGCTGAGCCCCTGCTCCCCATCCTGCTCCCCATCCCGCTCCCCCAGGGCCGGTGGCCTGCAGGGCTCCCAGTCCCCTTTCGGGTGGCTCCAGGAGAAATAAGTGCCCTGCTGGGAGACTCAAAGCTCATCTCTGTGGCGTCAGGGCAGGGCAGGCTGAGCCCCATCCTGCCATTTTCCAGTTGGGTTTTGAATCCTCATTGGCGTGGCAGGATCTGGCCCTGTCACTGGTATTGTCACTCCTGCTGCAAATCTTGGGATCCCCAAACCAGCTGTCCTTCTGCCGAGCCCCATGGCCTCTTGCTCAGGGTGCAAGTCACCATGATGTGACAGTGGCTCCGGGGCACACAGGTCCTGGGCGACAGCTGGTCCCTGGGGACCATGGTGGCAGTGGGAGGGCGGTGGAACAGGCGTGCATGGTGTGGAGCAGGCAGGGATGCCAGGGCTGATCCTGTCCTGCATGTTGCTCCTGTGGCACAGCGCCCTGATGCCAGCGTGAGCCAGGATGGGGTCACGGAAGCTGGTCCTGTAGCACTGGGTGTCCATGTCCCAGGGGAGCCCCTGATACCCCGGGATGGGGCAGAGCCAGCCCATCCCCAGGCCCTGGCAGACACTGAGCGGGTCTCCATGGGCCACTCCATGACTTTTCCAAGGATATTAATGACATTTCCCAGGGTGCAGGGCAGGGCTGAGAGAGCCCAGGTGGAAACCTATGATGACAGATAGGGAGCCAATGGAGACCATGGGGAGGGAGAACCATCCGTGCTGGAAAGGAGGACGACAACTTACATTTTAAATATTAAGCTGATAAAAAGCTGCAGCTGCCCAGCGGTAGTGCGGGTCCACCGGGAAAGGGAATGGTGGAGCTGTTAATAGCAATCAGGCTGCAGAAGTGCTGAATAGCCGTTTCCCTTCTGTATTTGGGGACACGCCAGATGCTACAGGCCTATCACTGGACGAGGGAGAAACCCTTTGCGTGCCGCCAGGGCCCAGGAGAGCCCGGCAGCAGCAGGCTGGGCTGGTGTGGGCTGTGGCTGGGGAGAAACTGCCCCAGGCACTCCGTTTATTTGTTGGGGTGTCCCCCATTTTTGGCGAGGGAAACACCAGGTTGAGCATCTTCATCATTGCTCCAAGGTAGTGATGGGGGGATTGCGCATGGGTTGGGTGCTGCTCCGTGTTGGTTTACCAACCCCCCTGGGTGCCCTCAGCGGCTCTTTGGGGCAGCTTTCCTGGTGGGAGCAGCAGCAGGTCTATCCAATAAAGAACTGAGAAGGGAGTGAAATGAGCAAAGAAACAGTCCTAACCACCCCACAAATTATGGGTGCCATTTATCTCTGGCCCTTTTGCACTTCCTGTGCCCCATGGATGGGGTTTTTGTGCCCCTTACCTCCACCTCTGGGGTGTTGGGCTTGGCTCCCCATGGCAGGGATGGGGTAGTGCTTTTGGGTACACCCAAGGAGTGGAGTGTCTTCCTGCCCCCCAGTATGTCCTGGAGGAATATCTGGCCTTTGGGCAGGGCAGCTGGTACTGGGGGTGGGTGGACACCCTGCTTTTGTGGGGAGGGTAAGGGGGGGGGCGTGAATTTTGTTGGGAAAAGGTATTAATTGGGATGCCTGGTCCTTTGTGGGAGAACACCTGGCCCCTGAAGAAGAGATGCCCATCCCTTGGGACGGCTGTTAGAGAGATGCACAGACTGGGAGAACATGACTACCCCTTGATATGGCTATAAGGGTGCTGCCAAGCCCTTGGGGGGATATCCAGCCTTTAGGAGGGCTGCCTATCTCTTGGGAAGTAGCTGTGGAAAGATGCCTGGCCCTGGAGGGGATACCTGGCCCTTGGGATGGCTCTGGAGGGGGAGGTCTGCCCAGCACTGGGGAGAGGGAGCATGTGGGGGTATGACTGGACCAAGGAGGGTGGCTATGGGGGGGTGCGCCCTCGAGGAGAGGCTATGTGCATGCACAACACCCTGCCCTCGGGACACTCTTAGGAGGGATGCCATTCCTTGGGGCATCTCCAGGGGGCTGCCTACCCTCTGCGGGGTCGCTGTGGAAGAAAGATGCAGGGAAAGCTTTACTTTGTCGGGTGCCCATCCTCGGGGGTACAGCTCTGGCGGGGGGCTGCGTACCCACCCTGGGGGACGCTTACAGGGGGGACGCCCATCCCCGGGGCTGTCTGTGGGGGCAGCCGGTGCCGGAGGCGTGGGGCAGCCCCGGGCGCGGGCCGTGCCGGTGCCCCGGTGCCGCCGCCGCCGCGCTCCCCCCCGCGGCG
>NW_024504786.1:8521827-8564350 GCF_017590055.1 Onychostruthus taczanowskii
GCGCCGCCGCCGCTCCGCGCCGCCCGCCGCAAGCCGCTGCCCGAGGTGAGTGAGGGGCGAGCATCGCCCGGGAGCTGCGGGCCGGGCAGGGGAGTTCGGAGAGCGCGGAGGAGCCCGGGGCGGGCCGGGCGGGCGCGGGGACCCCCGTGTCCCCCGGCTCGGGGAAACTCCGGCTCTCGCGGTTTCGCTCCGAAGCCGAGTGCGGCGGCCGCGGGCATCCCGCCCCGCTGCGGGTCCCCTTCCCCAGGCAGGGGCTCTCCCCTCTCCTCTCCCGGGCTGACCCGATCCTCGCCCCCTCCGCAGGGCAGGGCCGTGGGCCAGAGGACCCCGCTGTGGCTGCGGGCCCGCTTTCAGGCGCTGCTCTTCGCCCTGGGCTGCCGGATCCAGCGGCACTGCGGGAAGGTGCTCTTCGTGGGGCTGCTGGTGTTCGGGGCGCTGGCCGTGGGACTACGGGTGGCCTCCATCGAGACCGACATCGAGCACCTCTGGGTGGAAGGTAAGCGCGGCCCTGCGGGCTCGGCCGCCCGTGGGAGCGGCCCCGGTCCCGCTCCCGGCCGCGGCTTTGTCCCCCACGCGCGGCGCGGAGTGCGGGGCCGGCCGGGAGGCAGGTGACAGCGCGGGGCGGGACGAGGAAGAGGAGGATGCCGCCGCCGGGCGTCCCGTCACCGGGGCCGCGGAGGACGGGCCGTGGGTGCTCACGAGCCGGGTCCCGTCTGCGCGGCCGCTCGGGCTGCGCCGTGCGCGGGTGCTGGGTTGAAGAGGGACCCCCACGCGTGTCCCGACGGGGGTCCCCGCGCGAAGGTGCTGACACGTGCGACGGGGATGGAGCTGGACACCCCCTTCTTGGTGGGAAGAACCCCCCGGCACGGCCGCAGCCCCGCACCGGGGCCGAGCCGGAGCCGCCAGTCCCGGCCCGGGACCCCGGCCCGGGGGGAACGGGAGCGCGGGCAGGGTCAGGCGGGAGCAAATCCCCGTTTCCGAGTGGAAGCGGCTGATCCCCCTCCTTTGTTATTAATAACTCCAGCGTGGATTTTCTCTCCCTGATCCCTGCAGCCCTGCTTCACGGGTCTGGGATTTGCTTTTCCTGCGCCTCCCTTCGCCTTTGGGGGGCCCCCGGGGGGGCAGCACCCCGAATCGCAGCCCGGTCCGTGCCGCCGGGCGCGGCGGGAGGATCCCCGGGCGGGGGTCCCCGCGGGGTGCTGTGCAGGGGCAGATGTTGCTCAGCGGAGGGGTGTCAGCCATCTTTGTGCGGGAGCGCTGCCTCCTCCCCCACGCCCCGCTCCCTGTGTGGTCCTCAGCTACTCTTGGATTTGGTTCAACAATAGAAGCAACTTTGCTCTCCCACCCCCTTTTTTTTTTTTTTTTTTTTTTTTTTTTTTTTTTTTTTTTTTTTTTTTTTTTTTAATTAAAAAAAAGAGCTCTGCGCTCCCTGGCTGCTTGCACACAGATGCACGCACGGACCCCTGCCCAGGAATGCCCGGCTCTCCCACCTGCTCCCCACTCCCCAGGGATGTTTGTCCCCCCTCCCCAGCTCTCGTCTCCATCACCCCCTTCCACTGCAACACGTAGCAGAGAAATCCAGTGATACCTCCCGGTCCAGCCAGCGCCTGAGCTGTGGCTGCTGAAGGAGGGACGTGCTCCCTCCGTGGTTCCCTCACTCTGGGTCGTGGCTCCGGCTCCATTGAATTTTTATTGTGCTTTTGGGGTAGCAAGGAGTCAGCGTTTTGTAGAACTGTGGCCAGGAAAGCGGCTGTGGTTGTTCCTGTTAAGGGGAATGGGACTTGCGGCACATCAGGGTGGAGAGCGGGATGGGGAAGGGGCCAAGCCTGGGGACGGCTGGAAGCGCCCAGAAACCCGGCTTTTCCTGTGCCCCGCTGTGCTTCCCTGCTCGCACGGGCACAGCCAGCAGCAACTGCGGCTGCTCTTGGGGGATTTCCCCCACACTGCGGTCTGGCTGTAATGTGGGTGCCGGGGGCCTCTCTCAGGAACCTTCTCTTTCTCATGGCTTCTCATCTTCTTCAGTGTCAGGAGTTGGATTTAATTATTTTTTTTTTTACTCCGTGGTGAAACACCGCTGACGTGGGGCATCCTGCCCCTTCCTGAGCAATGGGGACACCGGGTCTGCGCTCAGCCCCCGCTCTGGGTCTGTGCTGCCTGCCTGAGGACGATGTGCAAGGTCAAAGGTGCTACTCAGAGCCCCCCTTGTTCTTCCTGGGAGGGCTCTTCCCCCGAGAGTGTGCTCTTGGGGCAGACCCCTCCTTGCCTCGCTCCTGGGTGGCAGAGCCCCAGCGTCCTCAGGCGTTGGCACAACCTGCGACCACCAGTGGCGATGTGTCTGAGATGGCTTCGGTCCCATGGGGTGGCATGAGGGGGTCAGGATGTGGAAGGAAGGCTTGTGGTGACACTTTCAGTCTCGTGTGTCAGCTGTGGGGCTGCCTCCCTTCCCCATAACCATCTGTAGGTGCCTGCCTCACCGCCAGCCTCAGCTTCTGCATTTTCTGGCAAGATCAAAGCATCCCCCACATATGGCCAGCCCTGATCACTGCACCCCATCCTGCTGGTGTGGGATGGGCATTATCGGGGACAGGAGGGCCTGGGATGCCCCTGGAGAGTGGAACACAATTGCCCAGACTCTGTGGTTGCATCCAGAGCACTTGAAGCTGCTTTGGGATTTTTCTCAGCCGCTACTTTCTCACGTTCCCACGTGTGTGGCAGGGTTGGAGTGTGTGTCCTCTGCAGAGAGCCTGGTACCAGTGTGGCAGGCTGAAGCAGCGCAGTTCTTGCTCCTTGGCTGGCAAAGCTGGTATCCCATCAGCTTCGTCGCAAGTGTTTGGGATCCCCAGGGTGCTGGGCACCGGAGCTCCTGCCTCCTCTGGGTCTGTGAGATGTTTGTGGGACTGTGGTTCGTCCCAGCCCTGGGGCAGTGCTGTAGGGTGTCTGAGGGCAGGGTGTGTGTGCAGAGAATCCCCGGCCCATCATACTAGCCCAGTGGGTCCCAGCTCAGGGGCAGGGTGGTTTAAGGTTCCAGGAAGCCTCTGGTGACTGCACCCGACCCCCTGCCTCTGCCTAGCCAGGCTGAGGGATGCGGGTGGTGATGCTCCAACCCGCAAACCACCCCGCCCAGGTGAGGTCCCAGCACTGCAGGAGCAGAGTGTGACCCTGTGCCAGGCAGTCCCCACTGCAGGCTGAGCTCAGCTCTCTGGGAGCTGGGATCCCGCTGAGCAGGGGAGGGAAGGGAGCTGCTTCCCATGGGAGCATGATGCTGCTGTGCCATCCCCCTCCTCCCCAAACAGGAGAATAGGGTGGGCAGCCCTGCTTTGGCCCCATGACTGGGGTCAGCACTCGGGCCATGCTGATGGTATGTCCTCCTGAGCCTCGGTTGTGATCCTGGTCGCTAGTGGGAAAACAGAGGGTCCCCTGTCCCAATTCTGGGAATGCCCTTAGACCAGGGGGCTGGCTGAGGGGTTCTTGTGGTGTTCTGGGGTTATGCCTGACCTGTATCCCTGTTTGGGAGATGGAGGGAGGCTGTGTCACCCCATAAATTGGACTCCACTGTGGAAATGTTCAATTAGGCTCCTCCGAAGCAATTAGCCACTCGGAGGCTTTGCAATCCCGGCTAGCGGCGAGTGTTGAGTTACCTCTGGACACCTGGCAGCTGTTCCTGGCTCTCCCAGGGCGTCTTTAGGGCCAAGGGGCCGGGGAGGCGAGCTCTGGGCAGGCAGAGCCCTGGGTGGTGAATGGGTCTGCCTGATTTATAGCGCCGAGGGCTGGTTCAAAGGAAGGCCGGGTTAATTCCTAACCGGAACAGCCAAGCGCCCCGCACAGCCGTCGCCCTCTCAAAGAGCTGCTGAGTCTCCCTGGAGAAGACCCTGTCCCTTTTCTGGAGGGGTCATGGACAGCCCGAATATGCTGGTGGGATGAAATAGGACGCATCTTATGGGGGTGAGGGGAATTTGCTCTCTTGTTCTCATCTTGGGGCACAAAGCTGAGACACCCCCAACCCTCTTGGCAGTGGCTTCTGTCCTTCCTTGACCTCTGCAGCAGTTCTTGGCACAGGGCATCAGTTCCTGTGCACCCAGGACAGGGCTGGGATGCAGCCTGGAGCTCCCCCCGCGGCAGGCCAGGACAGAGAGGAGATGCAGGCTGACTCTGTTTGCAGAAAGAGGGGCACAGGGGATGGGAAGACCCCGACAGGAAGCCAAGGACGGGGTTGAACGCCCTCAGCACTGTCTGTGTGGCCTCTCCTCCCAGCCCCTGTCCCCACTGTGCTGGGTGGGTCCCGTGGAGGGGTGTGGGGCAGCAGCAGTGGGGGTGAGAGGGATGCCACAGCCGTTCCTGGGTGGGCACACAGAGAGGTGGGTGGTCTCGTTGCTGGCTGGGTGGGTTTGTGGGGTAGGATGTTTGTGCAGGGGCTGAGGAAGGAGCGGGTGAATCTGGGGGGCTGTATGTGGCTGGAGCTGACGGGCTGGGGGGCTCTGATGGCAGTTTGTCCCCGTGTCTGGGGCAACAAGATGCCTGCTGGGACCTGGCCAGAGCCAGCTTCACTCCTGTGGGGTGGCTCCTGGGCTGCCATGTCCCTGCTCTGTCACCAGATGGGTGTCCTGGGGAGGAGGGTCCCCATTTCTCTTGGGGTGTGGTGACAGAGGTGTTGCTCTCCAGGAAGGCAAGGGACAGCCCAGGGTGCCTGGGGACTGTCTTGCCTGGCCTGGTGGGATTTTCCCTTCAGCACCCTGCTGTCCTCTCTGTTTGCAGGGTCTGGGTATCTGTGGGGACACTGTGCTCCCATCCCCGGGGGCTTGGGGAGTGAGGAGCAGCTGGGGTGTTGCTGCCATGAAGTGCTGAGCTCCCTGTTATCCCAAAAACTTGCCTGCCGGGCTCTCCCCTCTGACTCTGAAAGAACCTTTCTTCTCGAGAAGGGAGGGGGGGGAAGGAGGCTCACCCAGCAGCCCCCCACCCGCCAGAAGATGGGGTCCAGGCAGTTCACCTTTATTTATTTATCTTTGGGAGGTGAGCGCAAAACCTCTTGCTCTTCCTTTTCCCTTCCTTGACAGCTTGGTCAGCTTTTTTGGGCTGGAAAATTTTGCTAATTAACCCAGAGAGACTGGAAGACTTTACAGATGGCTGTGGCTTATCTGCCCCTATCCATTTTGCTTTCCTTTTCAACTTATATATTTTTCTATTTCCTAGAAAGTATTTTTTTTTCTTTTATATATATATGTTTTTTTAACTTGGACATATCTACGGACTTAGGGAACGGGCTCTTTTTTTGTGTGTTTTAAATGTTATTTGGCGGCTGGGAGGGGGCAGCGCCAGGGCCCAAGAAGAGGGTTTTATTATCTGCCTCTCCCTCGGGCCTGGAAAAGTGGTCTGAGTTCAAAAAATTCATTTCTTGCCTGAATGAAGCCAGCAATGTGGAAAAATTTCACCATTCAGAGGGGGATGAATGTATGTTTCAACCACACATTAAGTGACATTAGCAAGCAGTGGAGTGCCTAATGTGGCCATTTTTCACAGCAGCCAACAGAGGGGGTGATTAGCATAATTAGTACAGGCAGCCCTATACATATGGAAATGGCAAATGCCTAAATGCCAACACCAGTGGAAATTTATGTCAATGCTGACAGGAGTCTTAGCGGTGAATAGTTCCCAACTGAATCCCCTCCCCCCCCCCCCCTTTTTTTTTTCCCCCCTCTCTTTTTCGGGGGTCGCGCTGTCCCCTCGGCGCTGGCCGGGGCGGTGCGAGCTCCCGGCTGCCCCCCTCCCTGTGCTGGGAACCGCCGCCCCCCGATTTGGGGTAATAAAGACATTAATTTAGCTTTGCCGTTAAACAAAAGAGTTCGGCCGGGGCCGGCGGCTGGGGAGCTGGCCCCAAACGGGCCCTTTCAGCCCCTCCGCCGCTGGCTTTTTGAAGGCATCCCCGTCTTCTGCCGCCCCTCTTGCCTGAGCTGCGAGCCCCTTCGGTGGGGCTGCGTTTGGCTGGAGGTGCTGGGGCAGCGCCGAGCCCCTCGGTGCTGCTGGGGGCACCCATCTGCCACGCAGCTGCCCCCCTTCCCGGGAGCAGCCGCGGGGTGAATGGGCCGGGAGGACGTGTTTTGACAGGATGGGGCCGCCGGGCTTTTGGCGAGGCTGGCGGTAGCGGCCGGGACAGGTAAAAATGGCTCTTTCAGTGTGCCCTGGGCGAGACTTCCTCCGGAGCAGCATGGGTCCTTTCACTGCCTCCCTAATCCAGCTAATCCGCCCCACAACACTTTGAAGGTGGCCTCCGGCTTGCACGCCGCTCAGCACGGGGAAGCTGCGGCCGGAGGATGCTTGGGGCGGTGCCTCGGGACCCCCTCCCGCCGGGATGCGGGGCAGTGCTGGAGCTGCAGGGTGGTTCTGGCATCCCTCCGAAGCGCCTGGGGCTCTGATCGCCCAGGGCAGGCGTCTCTGCCAGGGATGTGCTCGGTCTGCGATTGCCCCCGTGGGTGCCTCTTGTAGCAGGGGGTGCTGCAAAGGGGTTCCCCGTGGGATGGCTTTTCCCAGGGGATCTCAGCCTGACCTTGCCCCACTCCCAGCTGTGCCTTTGTGGTGGTTTCCAGCCCTAGCATTGGGATGTTGTGCTGTAGAAAGGGAGCTGCTCATCACGTCCCTTGCTAGTGGGCCCAGCTGGGGTCAGGGCTGCAGCATCCCCTGTGCACCAGCTGAATCTGCAGCTCAACAACATTTGTTGTCACATCCCCTAGCCCCATTACACCAAGAAGGACTGGGCCTGATTTTGGGAGCCAAGCGAGAATGTGTGGCAGGAGTGTTCCCTCCCTGTCATCCTGTCCCACCCGAGTCACTCAAGAGGTGACAACGCTGGCAGTGCCTGGGTGCCACCTGCACTGTGGTGGCAGTGCTGTTGACCATGACCTCTACCCAGCCTGACGGGACAGAGTGGTCTTTGCAGCCTGTGTTTCCTGGGGAGACACTGGTACCTCTCCGTGGTCCCCAGCACCTCCCACATCCCTCCCTCGTCCTCAGCCTTGCCAGGCAGGGAGGGCTCAGTGTGGGGCTGGCAGCCTGCCCGGACCCACTGCCCTCCCCGTGCCACCCAGACACGCTGCCCTGGCACACTCGGCCTGCTGCCCCCCACCCTTGGGTGCTTGGAGACCGGGCACTACGGGGTTTGTTCACCTCCTGCCCTGGGAAAGCACGGTGGGAGGTCCCCTTGCTGTCACAACCAGCGGGGTGGCTGCAAGGGGGCCAGCCCCGGGCTGGGGGGGCCGTGTAACTGCACTGTGGGCAGCAGGACCTGGCATGGGCTGACCCCAAACCCTCTGAGATGAGTCTGGGAGGTTCTGGCTACCCCTGGGGAGATGTGGAATGAGCTGGGATCAGACCCCTCCCAAGGCAGGAGGACAACACAGGGGCTGAGGCTCTGTCTTGGCTGGAGCAGCTGGGGGCACAAGTTGGTCCCACTGTGTGAGGGTGAGCTGGCTGCAGTGCCGTGGCTGCGGGTCCTTGCCAGGAGGGTTTGGGGTGCAGTGGCAGGGGAATGGCTCAGGCAGGGTGGCCGGGAAGGGGGCAGGGAGGCTCCAGCCCTGCTCTATAATTTTGTGGCGGATGCTGTAATTACGGAGAGGGCTCCCCCGGCATGGCCCGTGGATGGGAGGCAGCCGCACACGCAGCCACCCTCGCTGCCAGGGACCCTGTCCCATCCTCAGCATCCACTCTCCCTGCTGGGCACGGCAGGAGCCTGCTGTGCACCCCAGGTGTTCGGAGTGCAAGTGGGTGTAGGGTCCCAATCCACCGTCCAGCCAGAACTGCTCTGAGCCTGCACCCACAGCCCCCCCAGCGTGGGAGCAATGCCCGACCCAGCGAAGATGCTGCTGCCTCGGGGGACTGTCCTGCCCCCAAGCCCTGCAGTTGGATTTTGGTGGGAGCTGGGGGTCCAGGGCAGTGAAGCCAAACCCTGCCGGGGAGCAGAGCAGGCTGTTAGTAAGCAGGACCGGACGCCTGATTGGAACCAGAGAGCCCTTTGCATGAAAAAGCCAAGGGCTCCCTTTGTTAATTGGAATTAAAAAAAACCAACAAAAACAACAAAAACCCAACACAACAACAACAACAACAACAAAAAGGAAGAATTTACATACAGTTCCTCATTAACGTGCTCATTGTTGGTATCGGGGTGCCCCCCCAGCCCGCTGCCCGGCCGGGGGGCTGCGTGGGGCGTCTCGCCCCGCTCGGGGCTGGCCGGCCGGCGGGCGCGCCCGTTTGAAGTGTCCTTGGCAGCCCTGTGTGCGCTGCCTTGTCTTTTCATGTTGCTCTTTGGTTAATTAGGGTGTTGGAATTTGAGGCTTCCTCACGGCCTTTGAAGCTTGCTGACGGCTCGCAGTGCCCTGTTCCAAATTAACACTAATTACAAGGGACGGCTTTTTATTTTCTCTCTCTCTCTCTCTCTGTTTTTTTTTTTTTTTTCTTTTCCCCTCCTCTTTAATTTTTCGGGGGGCTCGCCCCCCACGCCATGCTTGCAGATGTGTGGCTCCTCCCGCAGGCGGGCTGGGCGGAGATGCCGGCAGGGCAGGGCGTAGCAGGATGATCCCCCGGGAGCAGCAGCGCCGTCGGGCACCCCCCCATCGCTGTGTCCCACCTCCCGCCCGGGCTCGGCGTGGGTGGCATGGCTGAGATCAGAGCAGCTTGGCGCACCTCCTGCCCGACCTCCCAGCCTGCTGGGAACGGGATGGGCGTCCCACTTCCCCCCACCCCCCGACACCCACCCTCCCCGTGTCCTCGTCCCCTCGCCCTGGGTGCTGCTGTCCCCTCTGACACACACACAAAAGCCGCGGCCATGTCCCCCCCTCCCTGTCCCTGGCACAACCTCTATCCCAACTGGCATCTGATGGACACCAGCTGCTCCCTGGCCCAGCCAGGAACAATAAAGATGCTTTGCCCTCCCCGTTCCCAAAAAGCAGGGATAAAAAAAAAAAAAAAAACACCAAAACACCAACCCATATAATAAGTCATTAAAAGGGAAGATTCTGCTCCTTATTTGCGGTCTCGCTCTGGCCTCCTCGGTGCTGGCGGAGGGCCAGGCCCGCCGGGGCCCCCGCCCCTTGCTGAGGGAGCATCCTGGTGCAGATGAATCGTGACCTCCCCTCACTTTCCCGGGGCCGGGCAGGAGCTGGCCTCACCCCTGCCAGCGGCACTGCCTTGGGAAGCATCCCACGCTGGGCATCCTGGGGTACCCCAGCGGGTGGCACTGGGATGGGGGCTACACCCCAGATGTGCCAGGACAGCATCCCTCCCACCCTGGGCAGGAGGCTGGAGCAGAGCAGCCAAGTGGTGCACTTGGGAGGGGTCTCAGGATCCACTTCCCACCCTCCTCTGGGCTGTGTTGCCTCCCCTTTGCTATGCCAGGAGGGATGGGAGCCCTGCAATCGAAGGGGCTGGTGCTCAGCCATGCGAGAGACCGTGCAGGGTTGGTCCCAGCCCCAGCCACGCTGGCTGGGAGGGGATTCCTCTTCCACGCCGAGGCAGCCGCAAATGAAGTCGGTGGCTTCAGCTGGAAACCTTGGCCCTGCTGTGCTCAGAGCTCTCGTGCTGCCAAAGGGGGACAGATCCCAGAGCCTTGGCAGGGAAGAGCGATGTCCCCAGCACCACCTCCCTCCCCTGTCCCCAGACCGCTGCTGGGGCAGCCTATACCTGCAGGGACTTTGGGGTGCCTGCCTCTCCCTACGCTCCTTCCCTGCCTGCCTTGGGGTGCCATGGAGGGGCTGGGCTGGGCTGCGGTGCCCCCAGTTTCATTTCCTGTTTTGTGGGCTGTTTTTGGGCATCTGCAGCACCCACCACAGAGCACGGTGGAAGTGGACAGGTTGGGTCCACTCTGCTTCACCAACCATCTGTCTGTGGGGGTTTTTTTTGCGGAAAGCAAAGCCAGCAAGCTGCTTTGGGGCTGGGTAGGGGGATGCCTCATCCAGTGTGTTCTGAGGTGGTCCCTGTTTGGATTCCTTGGGTGTGAGCACCCAGAGGATGCAGCAATTGGGGAACCCAATAGCAGGAAGCCCCTGTGAGTGATCATGGCACCATCTCATGCTTTGCAGCTTTGATTCTGCCTGTCCCATTCCCTGGGCATCCTGATGGGCAGGGCACATTGGTGAGGTGGGGGCTCTGCCTGGCCTGGCACTGACAGGGCACGTCATGGTCCTCTCCACAGCGGGCAGCCGGGTGAGCCAGGAGCTGCGCTACACCAAGGAGAAGTTGGGCGAGGAGTCCGTCTACACGTCCCAGATGTTGATCCAGACGCCGAAGAAGGATGGTGATAACATCCTGACACAGGAGGCCCTGCAGCTCCACCTCGAGGCGGCCTTGGCCGCCAGCAAGGTTCAAGTCTCACTGTACGGAAAGTGAGTCCGGCTCCAGATGGGGGGCGGGGACCCCCGCAGTGCTCTGCACATCCCTCTACCCTTTGCCTGTCCCGTGCGGGATATGCCCGTTCTCAGCTCCTCCTTCTGCCTTTCCAGATCGTGGGATTTGAACAAGATCTGCTACAAGTCGGGTGTCCCCATCATTGAGAATGGCATGATCGAGAGGGTGAGTGCTGCTCATGGATGGCCCTCTGGAGCCCCGCCGGGGCTGGCTGTTGACCCGCGGGATCAGCCCATCAAAGAATGGCAGTGGAGGGGCTGTGCTGGGGACAGGGCTTGTCAGCCCCAGGTGCTGTGAAGGCACTGCTGGCTGGATGTGGGAAGGCACAGGTTTGGAAAGCCCAGCAAGGCGGGGGGAGACTGGGGGGTCTGATCCATCGCTGCTGACCTCTTGCATCTCCCCGTGCAGATGATAGAGAAGCTGTTCCCCTGTGTGATCCTGACACCATTGGACTGCTTCTGGGAAGGCTCCAAGCTGCAGGGAGGCTCAGCCTATCTCCCGTGAGTGTGTGTGGGGAACTGTCCTGGGCTGTGGGGGGTCATGGGTGGGAGCAGGAGCTGGGGATGCTGCCAAGGGGCTGTGCTTGACCTCCCTTTGCAGCTTGGCTCTGCCTGCTGCAAGGTGCTTCAGTGCTGCTGCAGCTTGTCCTGCTCAGCCCTAGTCCCATCCATCATTACTATCCCGCTGGGTCAACTCTGGGGACAGGTCCCTGTCCTCCCTCCCCTGCCTGGCCTCGGTGGCACAGCTAGGGCTGTACTGCTGCAGGGGGGCTGCAGCCCACAGGCAGGAACTGCCCATCCCATCCCATCCCATCCCATCCCATCCCATCCCATCCCATCCCATCCCATCCCATCCCATCCCATCCCATCCCTGCCACGTTCTCCCACCAGCCAGGGATGGGGACGGGGGGCAGTGGCTGTGCCACAGGCAGGTCACCGAGGCTGCTGGCCCCCGTCCCTGGCAGCACCTCGTGTGTGTCACGATTGTGAGGGGGCACCCAGACTCCTGAGCTGCACCCAGGGGCACGGAGTCCCTGGGCTGGGTGGCGAGCGACTCCCAGCCAGCTCCTCGCGTGGTGGTGGGGCTGGGGACCCCGGGCTGGGCCGGGAGAGCCTCCCCCACATTCCTTCTGTTTACGCGTGTGTTTGTCCGGGAGAGCTGGGGCGGCTTGTGCATTGTCAGCAAACGCAGCCCCGTGCTTTCTCATGCTAATGCTGCTCTGAAAGCTGCCCCTTGCCAAATAGATGAAATAGTGGCCTTATTCAGGCTGCTGCGGACGGGAGGAGGGGGAAGGGGCCGCAGCCTCCCCAGTCAGGACTAGGGGCTGGTTTTGCCCCCCAGGACCTCAGGTTCTCCCCATCCCAGGTTGGGGGACCGCCGAGAGCAGGAGCAGGTGGGGCTGGGGCGGCCGTGCCAGATGGGATGCTGGTGGCATTGTCTGCCGGCTTGGGCAGCGTTCTGGGACTGAGGTCCGTGGCAGGCAGGGTGGCACTGGAGCAGCCACGGGACTCATCTCTCCTAGCAGCCGAGGGAGCGGGTGCCCGGGCGGGCACCCCGGCTGAGTGCGGCCGGCCCATGGGGACTCGTCCCCCTTTTTAACGCCAAGGGGTGAGCGGGGTGGGAGCTGGGAGAACAAAGAGCAGCAATCTATGGAAAGACAAAAGGATTTGCCCTGGCTCAGTGAAGCAAGCGAAAGCAGATAAAAGGGGCTCTCTTTGGAAGCAGCAGCAGCTCCGGTTGGTATGTGGGAATCTCGAGCGGCCGGCTCTGGCCCAGCCAGCCTTCATGAATTATTAGGCTGTGTTTCTCCCCAGAGCCCACACTTGCTCGGGGCTTTTTCTTCCCCTCTTTGGAGCGCTGGGCTGGGTTATTGGCTTTTTTGTGTGTCCTTTCTGTCTTAAAAAAGAAGCTGAGTGAGGCTGGAAGCTGGCCCCCAGCTCCCCAGGCTGGGGTGGAGGGAGCAGAGCATCTGCAGGCAATGGGAAAAACCTTTTTCCTGGGTACCCAAGTCCCCTGCAGTCCTGATGGACCTCCAAGAACCTACTCCACACCCAGCTCCCAGTACTGTGCTGAGCCCCCAGCATCTCTGCTGAGCCCCAAACTCTCCAGCTTGAGGGGAAATGGCAGGAAGGGCTGTAAGGGATGCCGGGAGCTATTGCCTGCCTGCTCCCCTCTATCAAGATGTTAGCCCACGGGCAGTAATCGGCCTGACTGCTCACACAAAGCGGGGCCAGGCAGCAGGGCCGGCTCCCCCCGCTTTGTCCCGGACTAACAGGATCAGGCACGCTACTTGACTCGGGGCACAGCCCGCTGTGGCGCACAGGGCACGGGGGATTCCGCGGGCGGCCCCGGGAGGGGGTAAGGGACGTGCTGGGGGCTGATGCTCATCTGCATCCCTGCATCCTGCCTGTGAGGGCATCCACAGCACCCCTGGGATGGGCTGGCGGTGGTGGTGGTGGTACTGCGTGTGGGTTTTGGCATCCCCCATGACCCCAGTGCTGCTCTCTGCCCAGGGGCCGCCCGGACATCCAGTGGAGCAACCTGGACCCTCTGCAGCTGATGGAGGAGCTGGGGCAGTTCACATCCCTGGAAGGCTTCAAAGAGCTGCTAGACAAGGCAGAGGTGGGACAGGCTTACATGGAGCGCCCCTGCCTGGACCCCCGGGACCCCCAATGTCCCTCCAGTGCCCCCAACAAGCAGAGCCAGCAGGTGGGTCACAGTCCATGAGCACCAGGATTTGGGTGTGGGGGCTTACTGCTCTCCTGCCTGCCCCACAATCCTGACACCTCCCCTCCACCCACAGAGCCCCGACATCCCGGCCGAACTCTCGGGGGGCTGCCACGGCTTCTCCAGGAAGTTCATGCGCTGGCAGCAGGAGCTGATTTTAGGCGGCACGACCAAAGACTCCCAGGGCAAACTGCTACGGTAAGAGCTGCTGTGGTGTGGGCATCCCCAGGCACAGGGCAGGATACCTGCCCTGGCTGCAGGAGGGGCTCTGGGGCTGTCTCAGAGGCTGGTGGGTGCGTGGGGCCGGTGAGCAAGGCAGCGCTCCGGAGCAAGGGAGAGCAAGGAGGCAGGATGCCTGGGTCCTCTCCTGGGTGTCTGGGGTGGGGATGGGTGCCGTGGGGTGGGGGATGGACCCATTCCTGCATCCTGGGGCACTGCAGCTGGTCCCAGCGAGGTGCGTGCCTGTCCCCCAGCGCCGAGGCCCTGCAGACCATGTTCCTCCTCATGAGCCCCCGGCAGCTCTATGAGCACTTCAAGGATGACTACGAGATCCATGATATCAGCTGGAGCGAGGAAAAGGCAGGAGCCATCCTGGAGGCCTGGCAGAGGAAATTCGTGGAGGTGAGCACCGGGAACAGCCCCCACATGGGGCTGGGCAGGGGTGAGCCTGTGCATGGCATCTCTCTGTGCTCAGGTTTTCATGTGGCCACGGGTTCTGTCACTACTCTTAGTCCAGTGCATCCCTGGGGACTGCCAGTGGTGATGCTGACACCCTGAATACTCTGGGGTGGGTGTACTGTAGAGCGGGGGGCTCCTGACTCCTCTAATGGGATGCATCTCTGGCAGCTGGCACAGGACTCCATCCCTCCCAACGCCACGCAGAGTGTCCATGCCTTCTCCACCACCACGCTCAATGACATCATGAAGTCCTTCTCTGACGTCAGCGTCATCCGGGTGGCTGGGGGCTACCTCCTCATGGTACGTGTGCCCCTTCTCTCTGTCCTCTGCCATCCCTCCATCTGCCCCCAGGTCCCTGCTAACCCACTGTGCTCTTCCAGCTGGCCTACGCCTGTGTCACCATGCTGCGGTGGGACTGCTCCAAGTCCCAGGGGGCTGTGGGCCTGGCTGGGGTCCTGCTTGTGGCTCTCTCCGTCGCCTCTGGCCTGGGGCTTTGCTCACTGCTGGGCATCTCCTTCAATGCAGCCACCACCCAGGTATGTGCTGGAGGAAGAGCTGGGTCCTGTGAGGTGGGCGGGACCCTCAGGGCTCAGGGGTGGCCGAGTCCCCTCTCAGGTGGTGGCCATGTCCCTCTGCTCACACCAGCTGCTCTGTGGCAGGTCCTGCCCTTCCTGGCCCTCGGCATTGGGGTGGATGACATGTTCCTCTTGGCTCACGCCTTCACCGAGACGAGCCAGCACATCCCCTTCAAGGTGAGCACTGAGCACTGCCCAGGCTCTTCTCGGCCTCCTCCTGCCTCCCTGTGGTCCCTCTCGTCACCCCTTCTCTGTCCCGGCAGGAGCGGACGGGTGAGTGTCTGAAGCGCACGGGGACCAGCGTGGCTCTCACCTCTGTCAGCAACATGATCGCCTTCTTCATGGCAGCCCTGGTGCCCATCCCTGCCCTGCGCGCCTTCTCCCTCCAGGTAGGGCCACGGTCCCTTTCCCGGGGATGGGAAGGGATGGCCAGACCCTGCTCTGACCTGTGTCCCCCAATGCCTGCAGGCTGCAGTGGTTGTTGTGTTCAACTTCGCCATGGTGCTCTTCGTTTTCCCTGCTATCCTGAGCCTGGACCTGCACCGCCGGGAGAAACGCCGGCTCGACATCCTCTGCTGCTTCTACAGGTACTGGCACTGGGCTGGCTGGGCTGGCTCTGACCCCACAGGTCCCTAAAGAAGACTGGGTGACTAAATATCTCACCCTTCTCTCTCTGCTCCTTCACTCTCTCCATGCAGCCCTTGCTCCTCAAGGGTCATCCAGATCCAGCCCCAAGAGCTTGCTGATGCCAACGACAACCATGCCTGCCATCCATCTCCTTATGGGCACCCCGGCATGGCCACCAGCACACAGATCACCACCACTGTGCAAGCCTTCACCCGGTGTGACCCCTCGGGCCACCACATTGTCACCGTCCTGCCACCCACCTCCCAGGTGTGCACCTCGCCTGCCATCCTCCTGCCCCACACTGATCCCTTGGGCTCGCAGGTCTTCGCTCCATCCAGCTCCACCCGGGATCTGCTGTCCCAGCTGGATGAGGCCAAGGGTGGCCGGGAGTGTGTCCCCCTGCCCTTCTGCCGCTGGAGCCTCGCTGATTTCGCCCGGGAGAAGTACGCCCCACTCCTTCTGCGGACCCGGACCAAGGTGAGGGGGGGGCAGCCCTGGTGGTGCCACTCAAGGTGGGTGGGTGGCACAGGACTCTTCCTGACCCCCTGTTGTCCCCACAGGTGGTAGTGGTGGTGCTGTTCCTGGCACTGCTAGGGCTGAGCCTCTATGGCACCACCATGGTACATGATGGCCTCTACCTGACGGACATCGTGCCACGGGACACCAAGGCACACGCCTTCATCTCGGCCCAGTTCAAGTACTTCTCCTTCTACAACATGTTCATTGTCACTAAGGGTGGCTTCCACTACCCGGGTGCCCAGGCTGCCCTGCTGAGTCTGCACCAGGCCTTCAGCACCGTCAAGTACGTGGTGCGGGAGGGCAACCGCGACCTGCCTAAAATGTGGCTCCATTACTTCCAGGACTGGCTGAGAGGTGAGGGACATGCCTCTTCTCCATGACCTCCCCTGTCTGATAGTCCTCTCCTCAGCCTGCATGCTCCCCACTGGCCTGGGAATGCCTTCCCTTGTGTGCGGTGCCCTGGGGAGGATGGTCCCGAGGTGCCCAGCACTGGAAGATGAGCCTTGGGGTTTTTGTGTGCCCATCCCTCTGGCATCACACTCCCTGGGTCACACGGGGTAGTGTTCAGGGTGGTGTGTACCCAGGGATGCTTACCCCCCATTCTGCATCCCCAGGGCTCCAGGCCACCTTCGACAGGGACTGGCAGGCTGGGCGCATCACCCATGACAGCTACCGCAATGGCTCCGAGGATGGGGCACTGGCCTACAAGCTCCTCATCCAGACTGGCAACAAGAAGGAGCCCTTCAATTTCAACCAGGTGAGCGGTGGCAGGGCTGGGCTGACTGGGCTGGGATGTCTCTGCCCCAGCTGCCCAGCTCATGCCCACTCCTGGTCTCTCCTGTAGCTGACCACACGGCGATTGGTGGATGAGAATGGCATCATCCCCCCTGACACCTTCTACATCTGCCTGACGGTGTGGGCCAGCAACGACCCCCTGGGCTTTGCTGCCTCCCAGGCCAACTTCTACCCCCCACCCCCCGAGTGGATTCATGACAAGTACGACATCACGGGCGAGAACCTGCGAAGTGAGTGAGCATGGTGGGCTCCCCAGGGCCCCCTCTGCCCCCGGCATCCTCCTGCAGAGTACCCCACTCCCCACACCTTTTTTCCCTGAAGGGAAACCCCTCATATCCCTCATCCCTTCTAGTAAACTGCCTTGCTTCCCCATGCTTAACCCTTGTCCTCTTGCATCCCACCCTGCACATCCCACTGTGCATTCCCTATGCCCTTAGCAACACTGCTCCAGCCCATGAGCAAAGAGTAACCCACTAACGCACAAAAATCCTACAGGCAGAGAAATGCCCTGCCCTCCTCCTTGACCCCAGTCTGTTCCTACACCCTCCTCAGACCTGTGGTAGCCAGCCAGGCATCAGGCTGCCCAGGCTGCCCTCGGGCTGGTGTGACCATGGTGCTCTCGTGGTGCCTGTCCACCCGTACTGCCCACACCTCATACTGCCTGTGATCTCCTCACCAGTCCCAGCAGCCCAGCCGCTGGAGTTCGCCCAGTTCCCTTTCTACCTGAGCGGGCTGCGTCGCACGTCCGACTTCGTGGAGGCGATTGAGAGCGTACGGGCCATCTGCCAGGAGGCCGCCCAGCGCCACGGCGTGCTGAGCTACCCCAGCGGCTACCCCTTCCTCTTCTGGGAGCAGTACATCGGCCTGCGGCACTGGTTCCTGCTGGCCATCAGCATCCTGCTGGCCTGCACCTTCCTCGTCTGCGCCTTGCTGCTGCTCAACCCCTGGACCGCCGGCATCATCGTGAGTACGCACCCTGATGCAGGGGATGGTCCTGAGGGGTGAGGTTAGGGCATCCAGACTTTCTCCCGTCCTGCCGAGTGGACCTGGGTACCTGCTTCATGGGAATTGGGTGATGGAGTGGCCAGGGGCACCCTGGGGGGAAGGGATGCCCATATGAGGGTGGCAGTGGGTGAGAGATTCCTGAATGGAGGAATCAGTTATATCATTGATGAAGAGAACAGGGGACCCTGGATACATCCATGCAGAAGAGTGTGACAGGAACACCCATATGGAGATGGCAGTTGTTGCGGGAGCCACATGGAGGGATCAGGGAACCCGTTATGATGGGAATATGTGTAGTGGGCAGGGGTTTGATGACATCCATGCAGAGCAGGGTGAGAGTTACCCCCAGAAGATGGGATGGAGGGACACCCCAAATAGAGGGAAAAGGGTCATTGAGGTGAGGCTGCCCTGTATGGAGTAGGGTCAGGCTTACCAGGGAGAGGGGACAGCCAATCAAAGCCATCTCTCATTGACCTCACCACCCTCCAGGTCTCCATCCTGGCCATGATTGCTGTGGAATTGTTTGGCATCATGGGGCTGATGGGCATCAAGCTGAGCGCCATCCCTGTGGTCATCCTCATTGCCTCGGTGGGCATCGGTGTGGAGTTTACTGTCCACGTGGCCCTGGTGAGCACAGGCTGATCCCAGTTCCCACTCCCTGGCACCCTCACCCCCTTGGCCGTGTGCTAATGGGTGGCCCATCATGGGTGGCACACGGGAACAGCCCCGCATGACATTTCCATCCCACTCAGGGCTTCCTGACAGCTGCGGGGAGCAGGAACGTGCGCTCAGCCGCAGCACTGGAGCACACTTTTGCACCTGTGATGGATGGTGCTGTCTCCACCCTCCTGGGTGTCCTCATGCTGGCTGGCTCTGAGTTCGATTTCATCATGAGGTGAGCACTGAAAAAGGGTAAATCAGCCACGTGCTGCCATACAAGAGCTTTGGCAGTGGGGGCTGGTGGGTGTGGCAGCCCCCATCTGGCAGTGGGGATGTGGGGTAGCTGGTGAGGACATCTTGCTGGGGACTGTCATTCCATCTTGTCTGGAGGCTGGGGAGACATGGCAGGGCCACGGGCTATGGCATGGCAAGCCATGTTTGCGATGGGAGAGGTTCATGATGGCTGTGCCTGCTTGCCCCATGTGCCTATGGTCCCCTCAGGTATTTCTTTGCGGTGCTGACCATCCTGACGCTGCTGGGGCTGCTCAACGGGCTGGTGCTGCTGCCCGTGCTGCTCTCTGTCATCGGGCCACCTCCTGAGGTACAAGACCCCTCCATCCCACCTCTCCCTCATCCTCCCCAGCCCTGTACCCATGTCTCTTCATCCCCCCTTGCCCCTCTCCCTGCCCACCTTTCACCCTTTATCCATCTTTGCCTTGTCCAGTCCCA
The DNA here is from genome assembly GCF_017590055.1 of Onychostruthus taczanowskii. Classification (NCBI taxonomy): domain Eukaryota; kingdom Metazoa; phylum Chordata; class Aves; order Passeriformes; family Passeridae; genus Onychostruthus; species Onychostruthus taczanowskii. The sequence goes on from NW_024504786.1 coordinate 8,540,529, forward strand.
ACCTCATCTTGAACCCACCTCAGTCCATCCCTTGTCCTATACCATCCTTCTTTTACCTCATCCTTTCTCTGACCCATATCCTACTTGCCCCATACCTACCTGACCTTGTTCCTGCTTCATTCCACACACAACTTCCCCCATCCCTCCCTGACCCATGACCTCCCTGATCGCATCCCTGCTTCACCTGGCATCACCTACATCCCCATCCTCGCATCAGCCCGTACTTGCTATTTCTCCATACTCTGTCCCTGGCTCCTCTGACCTGTCTTCTCTCCCCAGGCATCTCTGGTGGATAATGGCCCCTGCCTACCCCCACCAGAGTCGATACCCCCATGTCTGGGCCCTGGGGGACTGTACGTCCGGCGCGCTCCAGCCTGGCCTGCCACCTTCCCTGAGCCCTCTGACACGGAGAGCGTGGGGCCAGGCAGCCCACGGGGACCCTTCGTTGTGCCCCCTGCCCCAGCACACATCCTACTGGAGGCTGGCAAGGACCCCAGCTTCCCCCGCATCACTGTGAGTGTCTCTACCCTTTGTGGCATTGCCAGCTCCCCTGCATCCCCAGGGAGAGGGTCATGGATAGAGCTGCGGGAGGGGGGCTGGTGGTGTTGCCAGACGGATGCTCAATATGACTGGGGACCCTCATGCTTTATGCTCCCCCTCCAGGTGCTGAAGCCCTACAAGGACAGCCTGGAGGTTCAGGGGAAGAAAGAGGCTTCTGGCCCTCAGCCTGCAGCCCCCCTGCCCTTTGGGGAGCCGTGCACCTCGCTGCCCCGAGATCCCCCGCAGCCCGGCCCAGCGGGCACCCGGCCAGCCCCCCCCGCAGCCCTGCCCACCTACAGCACCCACCTGCAGGGTCCTGCCGGCAGCTACACCACCGTCACGGCCACCGCATCAGTGACAGTGGCTCTGCACCCCACACTGCCTGGCTCCTACCCCAGCTTCAGCCCTGAGGGCTTCACCAGCAGCGAGCGGGACTGCCTGGACGAGCCCAGCACCAGCGGCACCGCTGTGCCCGACACCTTTGAGATGCAGAACATGGGACACCACAGGGCAGGTGCCTGGCGCTAGGTGAGCCTGGGGACGCCCTACCCAGGGCTGGTGCATGGCAGCTCGGGGGTGCGAGGTGGGTGTGGAGGGACTCAACTGATCCCCAAATCTCTCTCTCTCTCTGCAGATTGCTGGTTCTTGGGCAGAGCATCTCCTCAGCACCCCGTGGGCACAGGAGGGTGCAGAGCGGGGTCACCCGTGTCATGCTGCTAATCGCCAGAGTGGTCTTGGCCAAGGAGGACCAGCCCCCCTGCACCCTGCACCGGGGCTTGGTAGGGCAGGCTGGCACTTCTATGCAAGCTGTGTGCAGGCCATGCCGTGCCCGCGCGTCCCTCACCTGAGGCTGTACCGTTGGTGCCGTGTCCCGTCACTCAGGGCTTGGGGTTATCCTGCCCTGGGCTTGTTGCCCCCCAGAAATGGAAGCACTAACTCCCCCCTCTGTTTCTGGAGCTGCTGGCAAGGTGGACTCAGTGCCATGCCAGCTCCCCCTCTGTGGGGTCACTGCCTGCTCCCCATCACCTCCTCCTGGGACCACCCATCCCAGGCCATGAGCTGGGGTACCCCAACAGGGTGCCCTGATGCCCCCTGTTCCGATAAGGGGGCAGCCCCAGAGCCAGCTATGCCCTGGCATGCCATGGGCAAGGCCTAGGGTGGGCACCCCCACCTTTATTTATTGCAAAGGGAAACTATCTATAGAGAGATATATATTTTTAAGCTTATTTTAAAAGATTTATTTCTCAGCCTAAAGCCTCACCCGGCTGCCCAGGGTGCAGGCAGGGAGTGGGCAGACCCTTTGCCCAGTGCAGGGCTGCCCACTGGAGGCAGCAGGAGCCTGGGGGCACAGACCTGGTTCATGCCTCCACTCCATGGGCAGCTCACCCCTTCCAACATGCTAGTCTGTGCCTCAGTTTCCCCAGTGGCAAGAATTGGAAGGCTAGAGATCATGGATGTGCCACAGTGGAGAAAGGGAGCCTGTTGCTCCCCAGCACACAGGCAGGGCTTTGGAAGGGGGAGATCCTTGGAGTGGTCCTTGCTGTGCCAAGCCCCTGAGCTGTCCCACGATCACAGCCCCCTGTGTCACACTTGTGCTCTGTCCAGGGGATGGCACAGGCTTGAGCACGCACAGGACACTGCACGCTGACGTGGGCTCCCATGGTGCCACCAGGCACATCTTGCTGGGAAACGTTATTTCTTACCATGTCCCCGTGCAACGGGGCTGTCCCTGCAGCCAGCCCCTGTCCCTGTTCCCGTCCCCATCCCGGGCACCGTCCGCGCCGTCACCCAGCACTTTAACTCCAGCGGTGTTTGCTGTGCCTGCGGCCCCAGGCCCCCCGGCCCCCTGACACTGCCGCTCAGCAGGGGTGGCCTTGGGGACCCTGTCCCCGTGCCAGGCGTGGGCACGGCGGGCAGCCCCCCCCCCCAAACACGCCATCTAAGTTATTTATATCAAAGAGAGCAAAGGTTTATTTTTGTAGTTTGTACAGGCGGTAGTGGGGACTGAAGGTTTATTTTTAAAGAGTAAATATATATATTATATATAAATTACCTGCTGTGTCTGGCCCTTTCTCCTGGGGAACACAGCTGGGAGGGGGGTTTGTGTGCTTGAGACAGACCCAGCTGTGTGCACACACTCAATGGGGGGTGCAAGGGGGGCTGCACACCGTGTGTGTGGCACGGAGGGGCTGGCAGTCTGTGCTGCGTGTGTGTGGCCTGCTGGCACGGCTTGGCGGGGGTTGGGGGGTGGGAGCCCGTCGGTGCAGCAATGCGTGCAAAGATGCCCATGTGTCCCCTCCTACCTGCACCCCCTCCAAGCCCCAGGCTCCCCGTGGCCCTGCCCGGGCAGGCACTGGTGCTCTCTCCCACTGCAGCACAGCCCCGCTGCCGGGGGAGGGCAGCACGGCCCCGGGGAAGGGGGAGCTCATCCTGGGTCCCCATCCCGCAGGGATCTCTGCAGCCCCACCACCCTTGGGTCACTACCTGGGCAGCCTGCAGTGTCCTTGCACCCATCGCATAGCCCAGCCCTCCCCTACCCCCAGCCCCTGCATCACTTTTGGGGTGACCCAGGCATCCTGCCCTGGCCCTGACACAGTGACGTGGGACAAAGCATCTTGTCGATGCTCTTGGCCACGGCAGCATCAGTGCCCAGCCCCGCTGTCTGCCCCGCTGCAGAGTCCCCGGTTGGGCTGGACAAAACTCGTTGCCAGCCCCTACTTGGCGTGTGGCTCAAGGTGACGGTGATGGTCGCGGGGCCGTGTGCCCCGGCGGGGACGGCAGAGGCGGGAGGGCACCCCACTGCCCTTCCTCAGTGCGTGGGCACGCCAGGCTGCCGCGATGTTCTCCACCTGTGGGGAAGGGGAGACGGATGGGGGCATCAGCACCGCCACAGTGTGGTCCTCCTCAGCCCATCCCACAGCACCCTCCAGCCCTGGAGGTCAGTCAGGGGACACTAAGAACAGGCAGCAGCTCACCGGGATGAGGAGGTCCTGCTGGTTGTAGCTCTCCAGTGTCACCAGTTCGCTGGGTGCCAGCAAGGGCAGACGCAGCTCCCTCACGGGCAGGGCAGCCACCTCTGGCACCGGACGCTCCAGGACAGCCTGTCAGACATCTGGATGTGAGGGACGAGGCTGGTGATGTCCTGGGCACCAGGGGAAGCAGGGGCCTGGGGGGAGTGACACAGCCTCTGTGTGCATCACCAAGCCCTGGGCTCAGAGATAGGGTGCCTACATTCGCAGCCTGGGCTGGTGGGGGCCCAGGCATCCCTGGATGGTCCTTGCTGCATGCCACTCACCGAGCTGACGTGAGCCCACTCCCGCACAGCCTGCACCAGGTCCAGCTCATCCGCGGCCAGGCGGTCGCTGCGCAGCACCCGCGCCAGCACCACGTCGGAGAGCTCACGGAAGCCCTGGGTCTGCACCACTGCCTGCCAGCACACCACAACACCAGGGGGCTGGAACCAGGACCCCACACAACCACCACCCCCGTCCATCAGACACATCCTGGTGCCATCCCTGCCTGGCACTCCAGCATCCCCCAACCCAAACTCCAATCCTCTGGCACTCCAATACCCCCCAGCCCGCCTCTGCCAGTCACCCAGCATCTTCTCTCCAAATCTGCTCCCCTCCCAGCCCCCAGGCATCTCATCCTTAGGAGCCCTGCTCCCTTGCCTCATGCAGCATTCTCCATGCCGTGTGCCCCCCACACCCTGGGGTACCCCACACCATGCTCCCCCATCACCTGCCACGTACCGTGGTGCAGCCCTCGATGAAGGCCAGGCAGTGCTGCTGGAGGTCCACCTGCCCATAGGTCACTGCAGCCTGCGAGACAACACAGACACCTGCAAGGGGGCCCAGGGCAGGAAGGCCTCCCTGTCAAAGCCCTACAGATACGTGGGCACTGTCAGGGACACAGGTGAGGCACACATCCCTCTGGTTTGGGTATCACAGTGAGAATGTGGGGAGGAAGGGGCACCAAGGCCCCCTCCTTTCTTGGCCTGCCCAACAGCAAATGTTTTGATGGCTGTAACGCCCACAATGGTCACCCAGCCCCACCCTAAGCAGGACATGTGATTTTCCACCTCTGTTTCATCATCTCACTGAGCCCACAGTGGGTGAGAAGCCCTGGTGCTGTTCTCACAAGGTAACACTGCAGGCACATGAAACCACCAGTCCCCAGTGCTCCTTGTGGGCACAGGATCAGCTTAAAGCCCCCCACAAGCACCCCACACCCCTGGTGCCAGCCTCAGCCTGACCCATAGCTGCCATTCCCCACTGCAGCAGGAATTTGGGGTTGCTCTCATTTTCTCCCAGCCCTACTGAGCAATGCTGGTCCCAGGGCTGGCACTGCCCCTCGGGTTACCAGGAGGGCATGACCCCATCCCCCCACAGCAGCCCCGGTGTGTGGGGTACTGGGGAGCAGCACAGGCAGGGTGAACATCACATCCCCCTCCACCCCAGCAGGGGAGCAGTGCTGACGTAAGTGGGGAGGGCAGATGAGCTGTTTTCTTCAGGTTTGTTTTGTTCTGGGGTTTTGGGGTTTCTTCTTTTGTTTCCTCTGGGCCAATGTTAGCACCATTTATGTCACAGTGGTCTGGCACCACATCTGGCTGGGGCTCTGTGCTCTGGGGCAGGCACCTTACCCCAAGATTGTTTCAGTTTGTGGGAGATTAAACAAATACCCCTTCCCTGGAGAGCAGCCTTGGTCCCACCAAGTAGCATGGCCAGGGCCATTAGGACCTTCACAAGGCTATTTTTAGGGGCTTCAACTCTCAGCAGGGGTTTTGGGACTGGCTCCCCAAAACCCAGTGCCTCCCAGTTTCATGCAGATGATGACAAAGCCCTGGCACTGTGGAGTTCTGGCCAGTCCTGCTCAGGCTGACAGAGAAGACACTTCTCTGCCAGGATCTGGTGGCCCCACTGTCCCTTGCAGCCCTGCTACAATCCCAGTGGTCTGGGAGTTGGCAGGGCAGCTGCTGGGCCAGGGGTGAGTGGGAAATCCTGCCCCACTGCGCAGCAGAGAACAGAAGGATCAAATCTGTTCCTGCCCCAAAATTGTACAGGTTATTTTTAATAAATAAAATGAGACCCTAACGGTGTGACTCTTACCTGCAGAGCCTCGCAGACCTGCTCCACGCTCAGCGTGTCCTTGATGAACTTGACACAGAGCTGTAAGGCAGACAGGGAGAGGGTGGGCAGAGTGGGGGACACAACCCTGCCATCCCCCCACACAACTCTCAGCATCCCCTGAGACCCCAGCACATGGAATGTGGGGCAGAGTCACCTCCAGTCCCCCAGGATTTCATAAGCAATGGCCTGTGGGATGATGGCAGGGTGGATGTGGGCAGTCAGCTTGGCCACTGATGGAGCCAGGGACCAAGATTGATGTGACCAAACTCAGCCGATCTGATAGCCCCAGATGGGTCCCTTAATCCTGCCTACAGATGCCATCCATGTTCTACCATAGGGCACAATCCTGGTGCCAGCTGCAGTGCACTGGGTGACCTCAGCTTTGCCCCAGCCCTGCCTGCCAGCTGTGCTCTGGCTGTGACTGCTGGGGGAACAGCATCTCCAGCTGCATCCCCTGCATGGATGATGCAGGTGGGAAGCAGCCAGACCAGCATGTTGATCATGAGTGGGACCTCTCTCCTGCCTATCTCAGCTGCCTATCAGTCCCAGGAAAACCCAAGGGGATGTGACATGCAGGGAGGAGCTGTCAGCTGGGGCAGAAGGACCCTGAGTCATTGACAGGAGGGATATGAGGTCACCCTGCAGCTGGGCACTACTACATGGTTTCACCAGCTGTCCTTGGTCAGCCCCTTTCCCTCCCACCCCTCCTCTATGCAGGTCATCCCCCTCAGGATGCATTTGCTGGGTGGTGGGGTGTGACTCGACAGGAGCACCAGGTCCCCCTTTTCTGCTACACCCCTTATATCCCTTCCCTGCCCAGACAGCTGTTTGACAGCTCTCTGCCACATCTGGGCTTTGGCTGATCTTGTTCCCGCAGGTCCCATCCCACCACTCTGGCAGACAGGAGCCCATGATTCCTCAGCTCCTGAGGTACTTTCCCAGTGTGATGGGGAGGGAGGGGAAGTCTGGCTGTGAGATGCCGGGTCACGCGTTCAGCCAGGCTGTAATTCAGGAATCAGGCTGATGACGTGGCCTGGCTGCCCTCCCCAACACCGAGCTGCTTCAGCTCCCCAGCCTCTCCTCGTTCAGCTCTCACCCTTCCTCTTTCCTCCCTGCTGCCTTCCCCACACCTTCCACCTTTCCACCCAAAGCAGCATCACCCTGGCAGCACCACAGCTGAGGTGCTGACTGCTCTCAAGGATCAGGGCTCTCTTTAACTGCATCATCCTGTCAGATGACCAGACAGCACGTGTGGGCAAAGGCACAGGGGCTTTCCTCCTGACCTTTGCTGTGCAGGAGATGTGAAACTCCACATCCTTCCCCATGACTTCTCGGGATTCCCCTGTGGGATTCCCCGCCGCTGCTGCACCCCCTCAAGGGGGATCCCACTGGAGAGACCTTCCAGGATCAAGAAACAGGGCCAAACCTGTGTGATTCACCACAGTGCTTTCTTCAGAGACACCTCCAGCCACCAGCCATGCAGGGACCATCTGGGGGTGCTGCCCAACCTGGGAACACTCAGGACCACTGCCCACAGCCCAAACAGCACTGTACCTTGCACAGGTCCTGCAAGCCATACTCCACCGATGAGGTCAGCACCTCCAGTGCCTGCAGGCAAGAGGGACCTTGTGATCATCAGCATGTGGGGCCATGGATGGGCACAGCAGCCCAGGGTAAAGGGTAGGTGTGCTCCAGCTTCCGTGGGAGCTCCTGACTGGAGCATGGGAGATAAGGCTGCTGCATGGAGAAAAATCTCCTGCGATGGTGTCGCCATTTTCATCATCCAGGGTATGCACAGCCGGAGGTCCCAAGACTGGGACAAGGTGCTCTGGACACCCCACTGTGCTGGGTTGAGACCCCACACATTCATTACTCTGTTAGCCAGCCAGAAAGAATCACACAGACCATCTCCTCCAATTTTGGCACACCAAGAGTTGCTAAGCACCCCCTTCACCTGCATCCCCTTCTTGTCCCTCCCATTCCATGGACCCCACCAGCCCCATCCCCACTCACTATGTGGCTGTTGAGGGTGACGCTGTTGGTGTAGAGGAACTCAATGACGGCCAGGAAGACCTCAGGCTGCACGTTGCCCAGGATGAAGGGTCCCTGGGGTGGGACGCTGCTGGAGGTGTCCTGGCTGCCCACTGGTGCCTGGCTGAGCATGCCACGGAACACCTGACAGCGGCACGCCAGCACACAGCGGTGCGCAAACACCTTCTGCTGCTCCTGGCCCACCACGAACATCACATCGCTGCAGGGGAGAGGGGACCATGAGGGACACGGTGCCTGGAAGCAAGGACATAGCCTTCCCTGGGCTGGGACAGGGCACAAGAAGGGCCCTGCTGAGTGCCCAGCACAAGGGCAGTACCCTTCACTTTTAACCCAGGGGTCTGTCCCAACAGGTGAACAGAGGGGACCTTGTTGGCAGCTCTTTCCAGCCACCTGAATGCTGCCGGCAAGGTGAGCATGACAAGTCCTCTGGGAAGCATGGAGAGCCCTGGCTGCTGGCACAGAGAGCCCAGGGTGCTGGCACAGAGAGCCCAGGGTGCTGGCACCGAGCAGGGCAGAGAAAGGCCAAGGACAGCTGGAGAAAGTGACTTTCTGTTTTGGCATAGCAGAGCCAAGGAAAGCGTTGCTGTCACCAGGATGAGTCTCCTTGACTCATGGGAACTGACTCATCATCTCAAGGATGTGAAGTCTCTGACATAGCTGCCAGAAGGGCTGGCACAGGCCCAAAAGGACAGCTTGTGGCACACACTAGAGCACAGGGACCATCCTGATCCCCTATAACCCTCCCCTCCCCAAAATGTTTCCCCAGCTCCCCGGCCCAAGGAAAGTAGGGCAAGATCAGGGGAAAGGAAGCAGGCAAAGGACACAGAGTCACCAGCCTGAGCACACCTGTGGCTATGGCCCATCTATCCCCCTGCTCCTTTCTCCATCCCAGCAGACCAATGAGCAGAAGACATGCCACCCAAACTCTGACGGCCATGATGACATGTACAAATCCATGGCCTGACCCTCAGAGTGTCCCACAGGGAGGTGTATGTGCCCACCAGGAGGAAGGACACGTGGGTCATCCCAAGTGTCTATCAGGAGACACAGCTGGGGCAGGATGGGTGCTGTGAGCAGAGCCCAACATGTCCTCCATGACTGCTCCTGCAAGGGGGATCATGATAAACTGTTCTGTGATTGAGATCCATGGGCCAAGAGGGGCAAGCAGGATGCAGGCTGTGAGATGTGGAATGCCAGCTATGATGATGGCATGTAAGGTATGGGATGCAGGACACAGGCTGCAGGATGGGTGCAAAATGAAGGCTGCAGGATGTGGGATGCAGAACAAAGGCTACAGAGTGCAGACTGTGAGGCACAGGCTACAGGAGAAAGAATGCAGGATGTGGGATGAAGTAGACGGATGCAGAGCACAGATTTCAGGTTGCAGGATGCAGACTGCAGGATGCTGGATAAGGAGTATGCGTTGAAAGATGTGAGCAGCAGGATGTAGGCTGAGAATGACCAGCCAGTGTCAGCCACTCCTCTACTGCCTGGTGCTGTGGCTGGGGAGTTTTTACTGGGATTTCTCTTCTGGGTGGCCAAAAATTTCAGCAGGAATGGGGATTTCCTTAGATAGCTCTGGTGCTGTTTAGCCGGGCCTCAGCAAGAAGTAGATGAAGAGGACCACAGCCAGGCAGGACATACCAAATGGGTGAGGGAGCCAAGGCAGCATCACCATCTCTGCTCTGGCACAGAATGCCAAACCCTGTGAGGAGGGATGCCAGGCTGTCGCATACTCTCCGGAGATAAAACACAAATAAAGCTAGGTAGGAGAAGAACTGAGCAGGGAGGAAGCTGCTCCTGAGGAGCTCAATGTACCCCCATTCCTGACAAGGGCAAGATCCCCAGCACAGGATTTATCCTGAGAAACAGTCTTGCCCTGTTGGCACCAAGCCTAGGCACACAGGGGGTCTGGGCACACCCGGGAACTTTCCCTCCTCCTGAGGGCTGTGCAGGGCGGGCTACACCTGGGCAGCCCCGGACTCCTGCTGGCATGCGGGTTGTGGGGAGCGCCGCACAAGCCGCATCGGCCCCACCAGCTCCCGGGGCTCCCCGGACTGCCTGCGGGCCCCAATGGCCCCAGCCGGAGGGCTCGGGGCTGCGGGAAAACAGCACGGAGCAGCCGCCGGGGGCTTCGGCGTGGCTGGGGGGAGGCGGCACGCCCCGGGCCCTCACCTGAACTGGGGGTTGTTCACCAGGGTGCGCAGGGCAGCGCTGAAGGCGGCCACGTCGCCCTGCAGCCGCGCCGAGCAGGGTCCGGCCATGGGCGGCCTCAGCGAGCGCGGCGGCGGCAGGAGGCCGGAGGATGGCGGCGGGGAATCCGGAGGCTGTCGGGAGGCCGGCCAGCCCGGGGAGGCCGCGGGGAGGAAGCCAGCCCGCTGCGTCGTACGGCACGGCCCATTGCTAGGGAAACCTGGCAGGCCGCGCTGGGGCTGGAGGCCGGGCTGCCGGGGGAGCAGTGGGAGGGAGCGATGGGACAATGAGGCGTGAAGCACAACTTGCTGCCAAGGCCGCTCCGTCCGGCACTCGCCGGATGGGGAAGCAGGGCTGTTCTGCGTCTTGCTGCGAGTGGAATTCCTTGCCGTGTTTCGTGGCTTGGCTCTGGCACGCCTGGCTCGGGGACACTGCGGCCCAAGCTGGTGGCTTTGCTGCAGAGCAAAGACATAGGGTGAAGAGAGGCTGGCAGCTGGGATTTTGGAAAAGGCAGCACATGCACGGAGATCACCCTCACCTCCACCTGCACAGCCCCCAGGGAAAGCATGGCTGAGTCCCCAGCAGCAGCACTGGAGCAGACTGGAGCCCGGCAGGGAGATTTGTCCCCTGAAATGGGGGAAGCCTTCTCTCGGCAATGCTCCTGCAGCTCTCATGTCTGCTTAGAGTACAGGTGCTTGCAGGCAGAAAAAAGCATCACCAGCCTCATAGAAAGGCTTGGGTGGGAAGGGACCATTTATTTCCAACCCCTCTGCCATGGACAGGGATGCCACCCACTAGATCAACCCACCAGAGCAACCGCTCACCTAAGCCCAAACCGAGTGCTGTGCCATTCTCCAAGCCTTGGCTGGCCCCAAGCAGCCTAAGGCAGGGATTGCCCGTGGAGGGATCCACCCTTGTCTGTGGCTGGTGCAAGAGAGAGGCAGGAAGGGGGCTCGGAGCTGAGGCAGCACCCCAAGGGAATGGGGTCCAGCTGGCAGTGTGCTTGGCAGCACTAGTCAGAGGCAGGCTATAAATACCTCAGACGGGAGATAGAAATACAAAAGCCATCTCCACTTTCCTCAAATAGCTTGGCAGCCAGGCCAGACAAAGGCACATTGATGGAACAACCGTGTCGTACCAGCTGGGCTGGGCTCCACTGGCAGAGAGGAACTCCAGCCAGGGTTGGGAGCCCCCGGGGACCTGCTCAGCCCCCAGGCATTACAGCAGCAGGGTCCCTGGCATGTGACAGGGCTGTGCTCTATCCAGTCACTGGAAGTCTTCAAGGCTGGGTTGGATAGGGCTCTGAGCAATCTGGTCTAGGGGTGGCATCCCTGCCCATTGCCAGTGATCTCTAAGGTTCTTTCCAACACAACCCACTATGTGATTATATGATTCAATGGGTGCCTACCCACACACACTCTCCCTTGGTGCAGTGGGGCATAAGTAGCCTAAGGATGCAAATGTCTGAGCAAAATCAAGGTGTTGCAGGGCCCAGCCCCAGTGCAGCCCACAGTCAGGGCACAAAGCAGTGATCACAGCTGCTGCTCTCCACCCCTGCTCTTCTCTTGCACATCCAACACCAGCCTGCATTTTTCAGGGCTGGCAGGGAGCTGAGTTTGGAGGGCACATGTCTGGAGTAACCACATCCCTGTGCTGACACAGCTGAAAAGGCAGAGAGGGCAGGAGTGAAGGGGAACAGAGCTGCCCAGGGACCAGGAAACAAGGAGTTAAAGGAGCCATGCCCCAGAGCAGCCTTGGAGACATACAGTGTCAAGTAGCAACACTTCACCTTCCAGGAGCACAACAGGTTTGGCCCTGCTCACAGCAACTTACAAGATAAAGATTGTCCTGGGCAGTGACATCCACCAGACACAAGTCCCCTGGGTTTACTCTGGAAGGACGGGAGTGGAACTTAGGGTAAGTGTGGGATGCAGACTGAACACTGGGGAAAGAGTCACTCACCTGTGCCGGGGGAAGGGCTGGGGATGGGAGAGCAGAGGGCTGTGTGGAACATACATTACTGCACTGGATCAGCCCCAGCTGGCCGAGTCTGATGGGCATGGAGGCACTGGAGAAGGGAAGACAGCTACCATGGATCTCCCAGCCCCTCTGCATCTTATCTCACAGAGACTCACACGCCAGAAGGCATGGGATTTGCAGAGGGTAGGGAGAAGTGAGGCAAAGAGGCAGGGAAATGGAGAGGCTACAGGACACCTGCCTCACCTAACACTCAGGTACATCTCCTTTGCAGGCCACCCCTATGGCTGAGCAGCCCATCCCAGAGGTAGCCCTGCTAGCCCAGGTGCTGGCTGCAGCCAGCACTGAAGCCCCTTCACTCCGCACTGGCCGCCGTGGCTCCCAGCCCCCAGCCCCAGCCCGGGGCACGGAGGACAGCAAGCCACCCCCCCTGCTCTCCCGCCGCAACTCCATCCTCAGCCGCCGCAGCTCGTTCGGGATGCTCCCGGGGAGCAGGCGCCCCTCCATTGGCCCCTGGATGCTCCACAGACGCGTTAGCTTCTCTGGGCTCCCAATTTTCCAACCCATCCTCAAGACCCGCCTTGAAAACACTTACAGGATGGGGCCAGACAAAGGCTGCAAGTTTAATGCGGAGCGGGTGCAGCGGGTGCTGGAGGGGACCCTGGCCTGTGCCTTGGGGACCACTGCATACAGTGCCCAGGGCAGTACCTCACTAGCCCAGAGCCTGACTGAGCTGCTGCACAACCAGGCCAAGGAGGTGGTGCCACCCCGCTACAAGCTGGTCTGCCATGTGGTGCTGGGCCAGCAGGCCCAGCAGAGCCTCTTGGTGGCCAGCCGGGGACTATGGGACCCTCAGACTGACAGCTTTGCTTCTGCCACCTTCTCCAATGCTTCCCTCTTTGCTGTGGCCACAGTGTACGGGGTCTACTTCGAGTAGCACATGCCTCTCTGTCCACCCAGTTCTGCAGAGCTGTAGGGAGAGAGCAGCTGAAATAAAGAGGTTTTGTCCAGCTGTGTGTCATACCTGTGGAGTCTTGGGCCAGGGTGTGTGCAGGGAGCAAGATACAGATGCTCACTCCAGCCTCAGCTCACACCCACGCTGCAGTTCCCAGTACTATGGTTTGCAAAAAGACCCAAGCGGCAGCAAACACAACAAAAGGCTGGATTTCCCTGGAACAGGCAACTGCCCAAGGCTGTTGGAGCAGCCCAGGCTGCTTCCCACAGCACAAGCTGCTCCCAGGCAGATTGATTACACAGATCACCTTCAAAGCAAGCTCACAGAGCTCTTTCCTGGCTTCATGCCCAGCTCATATCCCATCACACAAGATGTCAGTGCAAGGGCCCAAGCAACCCCTCCACCACCTGGGTCATAGCTCCTGCCTTCTGCAGCTCAGCAGTCAGGAGAGCAGCTGGGTTGGGTCCAAGTGCAGAAAGGACTGGGAATGCATTTGGCAGCAGCAAGGAGAAGCAGCTCCAAGGCTCCACCAGGATAAGCAAGAGCTAACTCTGCCCTTTGTGCCAGTCCCATGAAAGCAGTGGAGGTACCACATGGGCTCCTCATAGCCATCCTGCCTCCCTGACCTTATCCCCCAGCAGCAGTCAGTGCCAAGAAGGGTCATCCCCAACAGGCAGAAGCAGCTCTGGAGAAAGAATGATGCTGAAGCCCTTTCGTGACTCCAGCTTCAAATACAGAGGACATAGTTTGCCCTTACACAAATAAGTTTTTATTGAGGCGAGTCTGGGAGAGGGGAACTGCACATGAACAGACCAACAGGAAAATAAATAATTCCATATAAATAAGATACATAAATAGTCCCACATGGCAGAGACTGCCTTGAAATAAGAAACAACCCTGGGTCCCAACAAAATGAGGGCTTCTCCAGGCAAGTCCTCAGATCCCATCCCCCACCCTTTATCAAACTTCAGGTTGTACCAGACAATTCACAATTTGGGAAGAGACTGGGCACAGTTAGGCCCAGCACAGCTCCCTCCTTAGTGTAACAGTTGTGGAGTGGCACAACACACCAGCCCACACAGCCCCTGGCAGGGCAGGCAGCACCCTTCACCCCTGCCCACTCCTGGGAAGGGGTTTTCCTATCCCACAGCACCCAAAGTTTGAGATCAAGGCTGTGGCAGCCATCTCCAGGCCATGCAGAGGGTCTGTGCAACTGATGCATCAGCTGGGGCAGGGGAGCCTGAGCCTCCACCACAAGTAGCTGCCAGCCCCAAACATGGCTCAGCCAGCCCCAAACCCGGCTGCAGGACACTCACCCACCACCACCTCCTGGAACACCCCAGTCCATTCCATCAAGATCAGCACCACCAGAGCAGGAGCTGCCAGTGGGAAGACAGCGATTGCCCAGAGCCAGGGAACAGCAAGGATACCCAGACCTGCTGCTGTAACCACATCCACATGTCTTAGTCCAGAGTCCAGCTGAGCACCAGGATACACATGCCCAGGGGGATAGCCAGCACCACATCATCCCTCCCATCCCATGGGAGGGCAGGGGGAGACCTCCAAGTCCAGACAGGGTCCCCCAAGGTCCCAGGCTAGGCCTCAGCCCATTCTTGGAGAAGCTTGAGGATGTATCTGAGGCGGTGGTGGAGCTCAGGAGAGCAGCCCAGCTCCTGGATGCTGCACAGCTTGTAAGTGTAAGAGTTGCGCTCCCGGTTGATGTAGGTGACAAGGCAGGAGTGGTCAGGCTTGCTAATGATCACCTTGGTGTGGTCGTTGTAGAAATTCACCTAGGAGAGAGGTTGGGCTTGGTTTAAGCCGTGCTTCCCACAGCACATTGGGAGCCAGGATGGAGCCACATTTCCTGCCTCAACCCGTTCCTCCTCCCCAACCTGCCTGGGAGCATCCCTGCCCATGCCCCATGGCAGGAATGAGCCAGCCCCAGCACAGGGCAGACAGAAGCATCCAGCTGAAGTGCTATGTCTCTCCACGGGCTGGGGAAGCTGCAACCAGCAGCTCCAGGCACTGGAGCAGCATCCTGCACCCACAGCTGTTTTCACAGCTGGATTTCCCATTTGGGCTGTGGCAGACAAGATCCAACACAGACCAGAAGACCCCCGTCTGCTCTCCTCTTCACAAGGGTCTGGGCATTTCCACTGTGCCCCACACATACCTGGAGGGTGCCACTGCTGAAGAGCATGAGCAAGGCTTGGTCAGTCTTCACCCACTGCAGGAGGAGCAGGGCTGGCTGCCCAAGGTCATCTATGCTGGGCAGGTCACCTCCCTTTGAGAGAAGGGTCTGCATAAGCCACTGGTCGCACACATGGGAGCGCTTCCAGCAGCACACACAACACCAAAGCTGGGTACCCCCTCAGTGGAGTCCCCACTCCCAGGGCACAACCCTGTGTATCCACCTGACCACACCTGCAAGCAGGGAGTCCAACCAGCTCAAGTAGTGTGGTCAAGCCATGACCCAAAGTCCAGCCCTGGGCTCCAGCACTCACCTTCATGAGATGCTGCTCCATGTAGGACGCAAAGTAGCGCAAGACACTCATCTGTCCCTGCAGCTGCTCAGGGATGGCAGACACAGAGAACACCAGGTGTTTGCTGTTGGTCGGGTTGTAATGTACAGTCCTGGAGGGAGCAGAGCACAAGTTTTGGCGATGTCCACCCTGGTACAGACTCCCCCTCCCACCCAAGGGGCTCCCCTAGAGACAGATGAACCCCATTCCCACCGCTCACCTGTGGTTGGGGGAAAGTGTCATGTGCGTGCCATTGTTGAAGAGGACCCCAATGCTGCGGTTGGAGAGCTGGTAGCCAAAGCCATACTTGTTGGAATAATCCACCCACTTGCTCACCCAGACAAAGTGCTCATGGCGGGCCAGGGAAGCTGGGTTTTTCTCCGCTGTTGGAGAAGAGAGGAGGTGAGCAGTGCGGCCAGCCAGCCCCTGTCCGTCACCTCTCCAGGGGGAACAGATCCCTACAGCAGGCTCTGGCACCATTAAGGGTGCTATTTGTACCCCAAGGAGCAGCCATATCTTCATCCCAGGGGGAAGGGGATGTATAGCACCCTATTCCATCCCAGAGCAGTCCAACCAGTTTACCTGGAGGCATGGAGGAGAGGCAGGTCCTCAGGAGCCGGACAGCTGACTCGATGATGGCAGAGGTGGTGACGCAATCTTCAAAGGCTGCGGGGAGAAGATGACAGGCTGAGTCAGCCAGCCCCGCTATCAGCCCAGGCATGACAGGAAGCTCGGGGCAGGCTGGGGTGGCTGGGACAGGTATTGCTCACCTTCACAGCTGCTGGCCATCGTTCCCCGGATGGAGGGGGACGCAGACTTGCGAGATGTCTCCTCCACCACTGTCTCCACGGGGCTGGAGCTGGCACTGCGGCACGACACAGGGGTGGCCTGCGGAGAGACCTGGCTTCAGCACGGTCTGCCTGCTCCGCCAAAGAAGGGCGTGCACGGCCTCAGAGATGTTCTCACCTCATTCCCTTCCACAGTTTTATAGCTCATCTGCCGACAGATTGAGGTCTTCATCAGCCCAGTAACCAGCTTGGAGAGGTCATCCCTGTCCTCTGAAGAGCTCTTCTTGGCTGAGGAGAGAGCAAGAGATGAGTACACTGCTGAGCATATAGGCTGGGGACATCCAGGCCACCCCTCCCAGTATCTCAGCTCTCCCTTATCTATTCCCATGCCCATGGAGGCAAGGAGGGTGTCAGACAGCTGTCTCCCACTTTCACTTCCCAGTTCTCATGCAACACAGGGCTTCCAGGAGGAAGTGCCCCATGGGTTGTGGCACAGTATCCGCTCTCCAGGCACACACCCATGCCAGGCCACGAGCACAAGAAGGGCAGGGGCACACCCAGCTTGTGCTGTCCCCAGGCACGGGGTCCAGAGAGATCCATCAGGAGGTCTCTCCAGAAAACAGGATCTACTTCTTCCTGAAGGAAGAGTCACCCAGAGGCTCCTTGGCAATGCACAAACTTACCCTTGGGTTTCTTCTTCCCAAAGAGTGTCTTGGTGACTTTAGCAAACAGAGTCTTTGCAGGATTTGGGGGACTCAGCTCTGGAGCCATCACGCAGCTGCTGGGAGGGAGTTTCTCAGGCGTGTAGCCCTGCAGAGAGGTCAGGGGAGAGGTTTGGTTTCCATAGGCCACATGCTCCAGGCAGAGCAGCTGCCCTGGGCTGACCAGAGTCATTCACATCCCTCCTGACAGCCAGCTTGTGTTTCTGTCAAGCCTCAGAACCATGACTGGCATCAGCACAGGAAACAACCCCTTGCTATAGCAACAAGGCAGCAGAAGCACACCAGATCCCTCAGTTCCTCTGGCTGGCATTTGGGCAGGACAGCGGCTGCTTCCTTTGAAGGACTGACACTTCATACAGGACAAGGACAGCACCCTGCACAGCCCAAAAAACCTCATCCCACCTGGAGAAGGGTCCCTTGACCCAGCCCCCCCCACCCACCTTGAAGAACTCATGGTCCAAAATCTCATCAAGGGTGAGGCGGTCCTGGGGGTTACGTCTGAGGATGCCAGTGATGAGGTGCTTGGCAGGCAGGGAGAGGAAGACAGGGAGGGTGTATTCCACTTGCTTGATACACCTGTAGGTCTCCTTGAGGTCAGAGGTCTCAAAGGGAGGGTTCCCACACAGCAGGGTGTACCTGGGAGGGAACATACATGCCACTGTCAGATCCCCACCAGGCTTGTGACTCAGCAGCACTTAAAGCAAGGAAGTTATTGGCATTTGGCTGGCCACACCTGGCTGAGAGCAGCACTTCCAGCCCTGACAGCCACGCTCACATCCGGCCATGCTTCCTCCTAGCAACTGTTTAGAGCAACAGGCAAGGAGCCTGGAGGAAGGACAAAGAGCTGGCAGGCAAAGGCCACCTGCTGCTCCCACCCGCGTGGCCATCAGGGTGGAAAATGGAGCAGGAAGCTCGCAGGCAGCGGCCGGGCAAGGGGCTGGATGTGCCGAAAGAGCGATCGCTCCCTGAGCAAACAGCGCGGCAGCCACAGAG
Organism: Onychostruthus taczanowskii; assembly: GCF_017590055.1. Lineage (NCBI taxonomy): Eukaryota > Metazoa > Chordata > Aves > Passeriformes > Passeridae > Onychostruthus > Onychostruthus taczanowskii. Next base: position 8,558,400 of record NW_024504786.1, read on the forward strand.
ATTTTCCGTTGTTTATCAGGTTCACGGTGCGGTCAAGCCTGCTTTGAACCAGAGCTGAGTGCGGCATGAGCACACCCACCCCGTGCAGGTCCTGCTTGCACAGTGCCCACACAGCATCCCAGGATAGCACCTGCTCCAAAGGAAGGCAGGATCCAGCCAGGCGCTCCCCTCCCCCTGCCTCTCAGCAACCGCCGCAGAGCCACAGGGCACGGCACAAGAAAACTTCCTCATCGGGCTGCCCACAGAGCAGCTGCCCCCACCCCAGGCAGGGTGCCTGGACCCCTCCCCACCCCGCAGCACAGACTTACATGACACAGCCCAGAGACCACACGTCCGACTCTGGCCCATGGCCCTGCCTCAGCAGCACTTCTGGGGCCAGGTAGTTGGGGGTCCCACATATTGTCCTGTGGGGCAGAGCACCAGATCAGTGCATGCTCTTCATCCCCTCCCAGACAGCCTCCCCCTGCTCCTAGCCCTGGGATTTAGCGTACAGCCTTGTCCTCCCCACTCCATTTTGCTCTTTGTGGTCCTCCCTCCATCTACAAGGAGTCCCATACAGACTCCCTCCTCTAGAGCTCACGGAGGTCAGCAGCAGCTGCACTTGGGGAGCTGTTGGGAAGAGCCTGTCCCAGAGCTGAGGAGGAACAGAGCCTTTGTGTCCCAGCCTGTGCAGCCGGCATGGCAGCCGGGCAGGCACAATAGCAATAGTCAACACATTGTTCTCCCCGATGGCTGCAGGCTCACTCCTGGAGGAGCCACAAAGCCCCCAGCCCCCTCGCCTTGCCTGCAGCTGGAGCAGGAATTGCTCCCTCACCCCAGGAAGGGGCCCTAAGGCTTCCTCTCCAAAGACCAGGAGGGATCCCTTGCCCCTCCACTCTCCTAGGAAGCCACAGAAAAAAGAAGAGTGAAACCCTGAAGGACTCTAAAAAAGGAAAATCTCAAACTTACTTTTTCTTCTGGTCAGAGACATCCTGGCAAGCAGCCAGCCCAAAGTCCCCCACTTTCAGCTCCATGTTTTCATTGATGAAGAAGTTGCCTGCAAGTCAAAGGCGATGCGTCACCACAAGTCCCTTGGGGACAGCTTGCTCCCCACACAACACCATGTGTCAGCCACAGCACTCACCAAGCTTGAGGTCTCTGTGCAGGATGCCCTTGAGGTGAAGGTATTTCAAGCCTGAGATGATTTGTTTGAGGTAATAGCGCACTTCGGGCTCCAGCAGAGTATGGCGGGCCTTCCAGATGTGGGCCAGGGACTGCCAAGGGAGAGAAGACAGCTTGTGGTGCAGGCAGGGAGAACAGGCAGCCCTGCTGACTAGGCACAGGGTAGGCAGGGTCAAAGCCAGTTCTTCCAGAAGTTGCACATTCACAAATAATCCTTCTTTCACAGCCATGACCTCAGCAGACTCCCCACAAGGCTGAGCCTGCTCATCAGAGCCATGGGAACCTCTGGCCACACCACGAGCAGGCAGTCCGAGAATGACGGACAGCCGCTGGAGTGCCCAGTGCTGTGCTAAACCACTCTGCTTACGGCGAGCTCAGAGGGTGTGACAGCTCAGGAGGGGACTGCTAACAAAACACCTCAGTAAGGCCTGCTCCAACCAGCCATGGCTGTTTAGGAGATCCTCTGGCAAGGAGGCCACAGCAGCACTGACCTTCCTACTGCAGTGCTCCAGGAAAATGTAGATGCTCTCCGAGTCCTCAAAGTAGTGGGAGAACTTGACAATGTGCTTATGGTGCAAGTCCCGATGTAGCTCGATCTCGTTGGTGATCTGAAGGAGAGCAGCGGTGTCAGGCGAGCACAGGTGAGCTGCACCCAGCACCCCCCGCCACATGGCACCCACCTTCTCCCGCTGGTGAGGTTTAGCCACCCTGCTGTGAGGAATGACCTTCACGGCATAGGTTTTGTTGCTGGAGAGGTCTGTCATTTCATAGCATCGTGCAAACCCGCCCTGCAAGGGAAGAGGTGGTTATGGATGGGTGAGAGACAGCTCCTTACCCCTGCCTGCTCACAAGCCTCCTCCTCCTCCTCCCTTCCCTGGCAGCAGAGCCCGGCAAGCGTCACACGCTCCCTCCTGCTGCGTCGCCCACTAAGATCTGAACTATGATGCTCTCAAGCATTTTCTTCACCCATTTCTCCAGGGCGTTTTCCCTCCCACTATGGCCGGACTTTGCATCTTTCCACATGACAGATCAACCTGGAAAGTCCTGCGCAGGGCAGGAAGCCCGGGGACCGGAGGCCATCGAAAGGCAGCCCCATGGAGACAGGTTTTTCCTGCCGTGATGTCACCCTCCAATCTGCACACTCAGCCGCCGAGCCCACTCGGGCCGGGCTGGGAACCGGCATCCGCCTCCTACACACGCTGCTGTCAGCCGGAGGAAAAGTTGCGTGCGGCGGAGCGGCGCGGGCCGGCACCCCTGGGAACCGGGGCACCCACCGGCCCACGCACCCCCGCGGGGCGCCCCGAAACCGATGCGGCTCCGATAGCCGCCGAGGCACGCCGCCAGCCCGGGTGATTCACGGCTTCCAGCACTGCTGCGGGCCCGCCGGGCGAGGCGGGGAGGGTGGGGGCGGCGGGCGGCAGCCGACCGCCGGCGCGCGCCGCCGCTGCCGCCCCGGGAATCCCGCCGCCTTTATCAAGGGCCGCGATGACGTCACCCGCGCGGCTCCGCCCCCGGGCGGCCCCGCGCCGCCCTTAAAGGGGCCGCGGCACGGGGGAGGGGGCGGGGTTGGGGATTTCGGGAATGCGCTGGCGTCCCTCCGCCAGCTGTGACACCGCGGGTGAAGCACCAGCCGCGGCTCGCTGCCTGCACTGCACAGGGGCCCACCGCTGCACACACAGCGATGTGCCCCCCGTGGCTGCATCCCCCTCCTACAGACAGGGACAGGGACAACCTCCTCTTGAGTCAGGGTTCCCCTGTGGTCACACTGAGACCCCCCAAACACGCAGGGCTCCCTGCCCTGTCTCCCAGGACATACATAGCCCCCTGCCATGCACGTCTGTAGGTACACACACGCACAAAACACCTATTCACAGGGTGTTTCCCCTCACAGGTGTTACCAGCGTGTGTCACACACCAGCTGGGGTCCTCACGCCCCCTTCCCATATGGAAAGGTTGTGGCTCAGGGAGGGTTTTCAAAGCCCCTGTGGGCCCTGACGTGCCCTCCCTCCTTATGACAAACTTGGATGCAGGGAGACACTCCCCGAGGGCTTTCGCTCTGTGCCAGGGCCCAGCGAAGGGCTCACAGACGGGGCACGGGGCTCACAGGAGCAGCAGAAGATGCAGGGATGATGGCATCCGCCATCCTGGCCCCTCGGTGCCGTTCCCAGCCCTTCAGCCGGGCTGTGCAGGGTGTGCAGTGCCGGCCGGGCCAGGCCCCATGGCGCTGCTGCTGCCTGAGGCCATGGCCAGCACTCACCTCTTGTCACCGGCCATGGAAGGACGCTTGGCATCTCTCCCTCCCCACGAGCTGGCAGAGGGGCCTGCAAAGCCACAAGCCCCACAGCTGAGTCTGAAGCAGCAGTGGTGTAAGAGCCCCTCAATCTTCCCGCTGTGCTTCCCTTGCTCACACCAACGCAGGGTGACTCTGTGAGCATCCCGTGCTCCGTGCCTCAGTTTCCCCCCACTGCTGCTCAGGGCTCTTGCCACTGATGCTCACTGTGCTCCTGAATGTGCTCAGAGTTTTGTGTGAGCACCTCTAGCAAAAGCCCTGTTCTTCCCAGCACATCCCCTTTCACTCTAGGGAACTGGGGACGAATTAACTCCACTTTTTTTTCGGCAGAAAAACACAAAACCTGCCTGATGAGAAAGAGGAAACAACACGAATCTGACTGGATTTTTTAATGCGTTTCCAGCTTTTGCAGGGGAAGCACACACAAACGCAGTGCCCATCAGCAAACACGGCCCAGGAGGAGGCTGGGATGCTCTGCCCGAGGGAAGCTGCTGTTTCCATCAGGCCCCCGGGCCGATGCCATCACAGGTTTTCCGACGGAGGCCCCAGCCCCGGGCTGCCGGAGCTGAGTCAGCGTCGGGAGGCAAAGTGTGGGCGGAGGCACCCTGGAGCAGGCTGGGATGCTCTGCCCGAGGAAAGCTGCTGTTTCCATCAGGCCCCGGGGCTCCCCGGGCCGATGCCATCACAGGTTTTCCGACGGAGGCCCCAGCCCCGGGCTGCCGGAGCTGAGTCAGCGTCGGGAGGCAAAGTGTGGGCGGAGGCACCCTGGAGCACCCGGGGGACCTGTGGGGGATGATGTGACAGACAGGGGCTGTCCCGGGACAGGGGGACAGCGGGAGAGCTGCCAGCTGTGCTCCTGCTGCCCACTGCCTCTGGGCGAGTTCCTGGGCAAGGGGCACGGGTGGACCCCACAGCCCACGTCCTGCCAGGCTGAGGGACCTCCTCTCCAAGAGGGATGGAGCCTGGCAGCAGCTGGGGTCCCCTGTGGGGTCCCGTCTCAGTCACGGGTTTTCCCATCACCGATCTGGGGCGGTGGGAGGAACTGTGGTTTAAGAGCACCAGCCTGTTGGGCCTGGGGAAGGAGAGGCTCTGGGGTGAACTCCTGACTGCCTGCAGCTAGTTAGGCGGAGTTATAGGAAAAGGGAGTCAGGCTCTTTGGGGATGTGTACAGTAAAATCATGAAAGGCACGCAATGCAAGCTGCATCAAGGGAAATTCCGTCTAGATATTAGGAAACTTTTTTCCCCTTGTGCATGTGGTAAAATATCACAGGAGCCAAGAGAGGCTGTGGGATCTCTGTTCTCCATGATACTCAGCCCTGGCCTGGTCCCCCCACCCTCGTGGCATTCAGAGATGCTCAGCAACATCAGGGGCAGGGGAGCTGAACCCAGCTGCCAGCTCACGTCTGCACCAGGGCTGCCTTCCCAGGGCAGCTGCAGGTCCTGCTGTGTGCCCTGCATGCAGTGCCTGGGCTGCAAGAGCAACACCAGCCAAGCATCGGGGTGCAGACAAGCTGCCCAAGATTGGGGTGACAGCCCTGACCCCCCTCAGGAGCGGGGCATTCCCACCCCTCAGCACAGCTCTGCAGAGCACGGGGCTGCAGCCACCAAGGAGGAGGACAGAGAGGCTGGTTGGTCCCCTGGGCGAGCTGGGAAAGGAAGAACCAGCAGCAGCAGCGGCCAGGGCACCCCAGGAACTGGGGCACAAGGCACCACAGTACTGCACAGCCCAGGTCCCAGCTTACCCATCTCCACCGGTTCCCAAGCAAAGAGCTGTTGGTACACGCCACGTGCCTCAGTTTACCCAATTCAGCCCGTAGCGAGCACACATAAACCTTCAGGGTGTGAAAACAGAGCTCCCCTCTCCAGCACTGCTTTTCTGAGGGATGTAGTGCTCATGTCTGCCTCTGCTCCTCCTTACCGGCCTGGGTCTTGTGTGAGATGGAGGGAATTATAAGGGTTCCAGTGATGGAGCACGATGCTGGCCCTTTTCGACCCCATCCGGCAAGAATGTGCACTCTGCATCCTTTTCCCAGTGGAGCTGGCAGTTGCACCCAGCCGGGCAGAGCCCTCTCCCCATGCCAGGAGAGAGACAAACTCAGCAGAGCCCAGCCCAGCCCTTCTCCAGGAGCTTGGGATGGAGTATGGACAGGACTGGAGGGACACGGGGCTTCTGGCAGGGCAGAGGGGGTGGAGAGGGAGAGGCTGGGAAGGGACATTCGTTCTGGGGAATGGAGAGGGGAAGAATGAAGAAGGAATGGGCACTATGGCTTATGGAGGAGGGGCAGAACACGGGGGGACCCCGGGTTGATTGAGTGAGGGGGAGCTGGGTCGAGCTGGGGGTACCGCTGCACAGGGCGGCTGGAGGGTCCGTGGCGGGCGGGACCCCTGCGAGGGGACGGGGCACGGGGGCCGAAGGGTGAGCATGGGCCGGGCCGGACGGCGGCGGGGCCGGGCCGGGATGTGGCGGGGCCGCCCCGCGGCGAGGCGGAGCCCGCGGCC